>NW_006285779.1:148037-157107 GCF_000327345.1 Myotis davidii
CTTTCTAAATGAAATTTCTGCGCTGGGCCTCTAGTGATGATGATAATGATCATGTATCTGTGAGTCTTGAAAGAATTGTTTTACCCTCTCTCAATGGTCTTGTTCAGAACTCTTCACAAAAGTTCAAAGGCCCAGTTGTTACCTTCACCTGATATATTTAAACATATGTAGTTCTAGAATACTGTTCTCTGGCACAGTACATTTAGGAGGTTGGCAATTCACCAAACCCCTCCTTGACAGCTATGTTAATTATGTCACTGTATTAATGCATTTCAACCAAATAACAAAATTTAGGAAGGATATCCTTATATAGTTACTCTAAAAAGTAACAGGATTGATTCACATTAGAGAGATCGCACTGAAATCAACTTGGAAAGTTGTAGTGCATCAGGATTATTTGGAAGGGGTAAATAAAGATATAGTTATATATTGATTCTATTTGTCTTTTGTGTTATTTCTTTCTGTTTGCACTAGGCATATTCTGGATGCATACTATCTTGTATATTGGCAATTTATGTTTGTTTTTTAAAAAACAAAGTTTAACTCCACTTGCATTCCTAAACATCCTCTTAAATATTTCTTCTGTTTCAACCAAACTTTTATATGCAATACAATTCATAATAAAGCTTTTGCTTTTGCTCCTGCTGCCTGCTCCTGCAAAACTGGATTATCCCAAACCTATGCACTTACTGTTCATTTAAAAAAACAACATATGTCAATCACAAGAACTGCCTCAACTCTAAAGTCCTTCCTAAGATAATGTGTTTTCTTCCCCCTCCTGAAACTTAATACTTATTATTATGCCTGTATATGTTCATGCTCTATGCTCATGCAATAATAATAATAATAACATAACCCAAAAATATTGATTCTTTAACAGATGACAAGCACTCTCCTAAATACTCTACAGGAATATCCCATTAAGTCCTCTCCATAAGCTGCACAAGACAGACACCACTATCCTCATTTCAAATATGCTGAAGGAGAGGCACAAAAACAGGGGTGATGTTTAATGAAAACAAGCATCATTTTCAGGATGTAGCTTAAAGAAAGTGAGTTGTACTCAAATTCTTTTTTTCCTCTTCCTCATTGGTGTGGCAAGGGGAGCAGGGGAAATGAGAAGGAAAGTCCCTCTTAAAGAAAGATATTTTTTATCTTTATTGTTGAGTGTATTACAGATGTCCCTTTTCCCCCCACTGCACCACTCCACCCTATTCCCACCCTCCCCCCAGTCCTTTACCATCCTACTGTTAAAAAATTGGTAAAGTATGTATATGTCTGGGAGCAAGTGTATGTGACATGTACAAGCTAACCCTGTCAATCTTCTTTGTTGCTTTTGTTGTTTTGCCTCTTAGGTCTTTGCCTCTTAGTTATCTCAAATCTTTGTACTTTTCATTGTCACAAGACTCTACATCCGCATAAGTCAGTCTGTGTATCTTTCCAGTGACTGTATTATTCACAAAATGTGGTACATGTCATTCAGGATTTCTGCCTGGCCTGTGTCTGCACTCTCTGCATGGCCTACATCCTGGTTATAGACAAATGGATCAGGAATATGCATTCACCCAATGTGGGCCAATGCAGTTTACCCTGGGAATTTAGAAGAAGGATTTAGAGTGACTGGTCAGTTTGGGCAGTTCCAATGTTGGAAGGAGTTATGAAATCAGAATGAAAACAGCCACATTTGTCACATTCAAGCCAACCAGCAAGAGCTAGACAACAAAGAAGGAATATGAAGCTGTCACACTGAAACAAATCAAATGAGAGCCCATGTGGTTCTAAAGAAAGTCAAATAGTAACCCTTGTTCCTAACTTTCTGTTGTTGGTTCAATTCCTCATGATTTAATATGTACTGATTTGCCTCTGGATTATGAGAGCTATTCCCCAGATCATTCCAATATGTTTCCTTCCTCCCATTTCCTGCCTTTTTTTGTATGCCAGTTTCATGCTTTTCTTTTTTTTTAAATGTCTCTTTAAATATTTAGAGACAGAGGAAGGGAGAGGAGAGAAACATCTATGTGAGAGGGTAATATTAATGGGCTGTTTCTTGCATGCCCTCTACTGAGATCAAGTCGGCAATATGGGCATGTGCTGTGACAGGGAATCAAACTAGTGACCTTTGGGTGCATGAGGCAACACTCAATCAACTGAGCCACACGGGCCAGGGCAGTTTTATGCTTTTCTGTTACTTGTAGTCAAAGAGCCTTAACAAGTACATTATAAGACTTTCCTTGAGACATCAGGCAATTGTCCCTCCCTAGCCTCAGAGATGTCTTCAGACTGTCCCTTGGCATGAAAAATAGTAGGTGGGATTCTACTTGTAATTCTGGCACCCCAATATGTCTCCTTTTCTGATTTCTTTCACATTTAATCTATTTCTTCCCAAATGGACTCATTGCACTCATGCTTTAAGTTTAATCATTAATATTCTTGGAAAATGTACATTTTAAAATAGGAACCTGCAGGAGATGATGATTAGTACAAAGAAATGTACATTTTAAAATAGGAACCTGCAGGAGATGATGATTAGTACAAGGAAATAAATCATTACTAATGCTATTCATATAATAGTGTGCTTTCATGTTTCTATAGGATGATATATAAGTATATACATTATCTCATGTTGTCCACAGAGCAATCCTGTTTTGGATACTTTACTCAACTTTTCCAAGCATTATGATACCAAGCAGAGTTCCCAATGCTCTCCTCCACCACACAAGGAGACCAGAGTGTGGACACTGCAGGAATTGCTAGAGTCCCTGCTATTATCGCTATTTAAGACAGGGACATTGACAAATGGTTTTACTGCAAAGGAAACCATCAACAAAACAAGAAGACAACCACTGAATATAGAACATATAAGATACTGATAATGATATACCAATTAGGGGTTAATATCTGAATATATGTAAAAAACTCATTCAGGTCAACATAAATAAACAAACAATTCCATTTTAAAAAATAAGTAGAGGACCTTAAATAGACATTTCTCCCAAGAGAACAAGCAGATGGCCAACAGACATATGAAAAAATGCTCAACATCGCTAATCAACAGGAAAATGCAAATCAAAATTACAATGACATATCACCTCACACCTGTCAGAATGGCTACTGTCAACAAACAACCGGTACTGGCAAGGGTGTGGCGAAAAGGGAACCCTCCTGCACTGTTGGTGGGATTATAAATTGGTGCAGCCACTGTGGAAACAGTAGGAGAGTCCTCAAAAAAATATAAAAAAAATTACAATTTTCAACAATAAAGATAATAAAATGAAATGAAATTAAAATAAAATAAAAATAGCACTATCATACCTAGAAAGTGAACTCTGAGCCCCATCCAAATAAATGTCAATATGTGTAAATTACAGTTTTTAAAAATAAGGGGAGGGAGAGAGGCTACTAAAATGCATGATTCTTAAGATAAAAATAAAAATACAGGGTCTACAAAGAGTTTCAAGAAGAGAAGTTGAAATAAATTAAGAGTTTGAGGATGTAGCAAGTTTCTCAATGGAAACAGATGGTATGTATTTACACAGATCTGCAGTGTGTTCATTGATGACTAAATGGCAGCACTGTGCAAAGAACAAAGAAAAAAAACCATTTTAATACATTGCCTACTTAATCCTCAAGTATCACTCTGCTGTGGATCACAGCGTGATCCCTAGACCAGCACCATCAGCATCACATGGCAGCATGGAAGAAATCGGGGTCCCCACCTTAGTATTTCTGAATCAGAAACCCTGCAACTGCCGGCACACAGACACAAGCTCTCCTGGGTGATCCTCATGCTTGTTAAGGCTGGAACATCACTGCATTGTGTCCATCCTGAGGATAGGAAAACTAAGGATGAACAAAGATACAGAGCTAGCCCCCAGGTTACCCAGTTTGCATGTGGTGGATAGGGCATTTGGACTCAACTCTTTCTAACCCTAAAACCCACACTCTTAACCTATACAATCTGCAGAGAACACAACCAACGCCATCTATGATCCTTCTCTGATACTGTGCTTTCATATTTTTGGCTTCCATAGAGATTTGGCTCATAAGCAAATACGGTATTAGGATGGAAACTGAATTCTTCCAGGGAAGGGAATGGGGAAAGAAGATAATAAAGCCTTCCTCCCAGGCCCCAGAGAGAGACAGCTGCAGAATCAATGTCCCTCCATGTAAACAGCTCACCAAGAGGGAGGCGTTCAGCAAGGCAACTGGGGTGAAAGCCCTGAAAAATGCCCCAGTCTTTCCCCTGCTGGGTTTATGAACCGCTTTGGCAGGCTAACAGCAGCACATTATACATAATTGCCGGTTTACTCTACCTTGTCTGCCTTTTATTTTCACAAGGAATCCTTGTTATTCAGGGGAATTAGCAAAGGAATCCATTAAGTGCTGGCTACAAAGACTGCACAGTATTTATTCCAGTAATAAAAAGTCTAATTTTGCAATAACATGGCAATCTTTGGAGAGTGCTGGTTGATGGGTATCCAAGTCTGGCAAAATTAGCCTCTTTTGGTGGCACTGATTATTATAATGCTTGTGAGAAGGGTGGGGAGGGAGAGCAGGCTTGCCAAGCAAGCATTTTTACAAAACAAAACAAATTCTCTTCCACAGAATCAGAAAATGGGGAAAATGGGGAAACTGCCATCAGGCTGAGAGAGCAGGACCAGCAAGGCACAGGCCTGGAATTGATTCGGACGGTGGCTCACCGCACTTAGAGGCAGAGATGTGTTCTTGGCAAATGTGCTGAATAGTTTGCCACCTGGTCCTGGTCCTCCCTTCCTGACCCATCCACAGGTGCCTGGTGCTGGTGCTAGCAACTGGTGGTCTCCAGGTGCCCTTGGTGGTTCAGTGAAAACCCGCTCACAGGTAGCACCCGGGGACTCACAGCAGTCCGTTTAGAACCTGTGTTCTCCTCTTACAGGCAACTAACAGGTTAGCCAAGACACAGCGCAAGGACTTTGAATCCTGTCTCTTGCGTGTCTTTGTCCCTTTCTTTTCCCAAAGCGTCATTAATTAATGTCGTTTCACACATTACTATTTCTCTGTAGCACAGTGATAAAAGCAGGACGCTGGGCCACATTAAAGTGGGACTGTCGCTTCAGACTCCCTTATTTCATCAGCACAAATCCCACTGGTATGTACTGATGAGGATCGCAGTTGCTTCCTTCTTGATCTAAAAGACGTTTTAAAATTCAAATTCTTAGCCTGACAAAAAACAGCTGTGCATCCCTGTCCCCAAGTCTGCCGGCTCCAGACTGAGGTTGCCTTGTTCTGTTCAGAGTACCCCCACCTGCAGAGGCATTAACTGTGAACCTGCCTGTCTTTGTTGCTGAAACAATGGCTCTGGTGCTGGAAGGATTTCATAAGGGGGCTTCAAAGCCTTTGCTCTGATTGTAAGAACATGAGACTGATCTGTTGTGACTGCATGGAAAACTAACACCCCAATTAACCCCGAGTCTCCAGGAGCTCTGAGAGGCAGCTGCATTTGATAGAGATATTCTCACGAATACACAAACGCGGGCTGTTACCAATGGGAGTGGGCTTTCTACTCATCTGACCAGAAATGACTGACCGCTGTCCAAACTGGGAAGCACAATCATTACAAAGCACCTAAAATGGTGATTACAACATGCCAAGAAGTAAAAATCGGGTTATGTCTTTTATTCTTTCTCCCATATTTCTAATTTAGCATCCACACTTAAAAGAGTAAGTTAATAGCACTGCATATACCCTTATTTTGTCAAAACACATAGTAGAACCTTATAATTTTAGCATGGCTAAATATGTTCCCACTGTATAAAATTTGTATTGAAATTAGTAAGCCCAAATTATCTTTGAGTTTAGCCAGTAAACATCAAAGTGAAAGATTGATTCCTAATGCATGCTTATAATGTGGAATAAATGGTGGTTTTGTTTTCCTGCCCACTGAGAGAGGTAATGGGGTTTGCTTATGAAAGCTTCTACCTAGGTTATACACATTAGCAGCCATTTGTTATCATTAGTAAAGGAACTCGTGTTTGAAATTCATAAGTAGTAACTTATAGCACCTAAATTCCGTCCATAGTTAAACTCATTTAGCTCTGATTTGAAAGAACAGTTCAATTAACGGACAGTGTGGTGAACTTGATTTTTGGATTAGCTTGGTCTCATTCATAAACTGTTGCCCTCATCTTCTATAGACTATGGTCATTTTCCAAATATATATATAGTTGATTTCAGAAAGGAAGGGAGAGGGAGAGAGAAATAGATATATCAATGATGAGAGAACATCATTGATTGGCTACCTCCTGCACTCCTCACACTGAGGATCAAGCCAGGCATGTGCCCCCACCGGGAATCCAATGATGACTTCCTGGTTCATACGTTGATGTTCAACCACTGACCCATGCCAGCCAGTCAGCACGCAGCCTATGCTCTTCATTCTTTCCCTTCCTTTTGACCTTTCCTGCTGCCTTCTGTGAAACACCATGGCCTTCAATAGAAGTTCTGAAGTAAAAGGGATGTATTGATTCCCAAAATTCTAGTCAGATCTCTTGGGTGCTATCAGGTCTGTGGATTCTGTGTGAGTGCTTAGAATAGCACAGTCATGTGAAGGGAGGAATCCAAATGTTTCATTTTCAGAACAAGCTTTCAGTCTTCTCTCTGTTCAGAATCTAAGCGACATTTAATAGAAAAGACATACAAAGGAATATGATGTATTGGCTTGTTGATAACTAGTGTCCTTCTAACTCCATCTCACTCTACCCCACTGCATACACACCTGCATACATATCCTGATACACACATGGTAAAACATCAAGTGAGAAAAATTTGTGTCACTTTTGTTATTAGCACTGTTGAAATTATTATCATTTATGTGTCATATACACTTAGAAATCATGACCCAACATGGTTCTAACCCCTCTATTTAGAGAGATGATATAAACACTAAGGAGTACCTTCTTCATTTCTCTTAATTTGGACTGGATAAAAGCACCCATTTGTTAGAAAAGTGAATGCAAGCTTTGATGCAAACAAGTGATTCTGAAAAGTAGGGATCCTTCCAATACGCGAACCTGTGGGGATGAGATGACAAAAAACTGTGACTTCTTTAAAGATAGAAGAAATGCTACTGTGAATAAACAAGCATGCTGCTAATCCTTTTTGAGACTCTGGTGTAATGTACCCACAACAGAGAACTATTAAAGAGAGCGCACAGTTTTTAAGTCATTGTGCTATTCTATTTCCCACATTTTTGTTCAGCAACAGCAGTGCTCTTTAACTGCTCATCCTGCCTCCCACACAGCGACTTATTCATGTGTAAAGGTCAAAGCTGCATCATTAGGGTAGAACACATAAGGGCTTCACAGCCTGATGAGTTCAGCACATAGTATTGGAAAGAGTAAGGGGCAATTTATATATATTATATATGGAGCAAGTTGATAGGTGATAGATAAATAGATAGGTAGATAGGTGATAGATGAAAGATGATGATAGATAGATAGATAGATAGATAGATAGATAGATAGATAGATAGATAAAGAGATTCTTTGCATTGGATAGAATTTATTCCTGTAGAAAATATGTTTGTGGCTCTGAATCTGATAATGGCCATGTGTTACCAACTAGGACAGGAAGAAAATTTTGCTTCCAGACATCTAACTACCATCCCTCTAAGGACAATTCATGATAACACCTGAGATACTTTAACTCACAAACGTGGGTCTACTTATCATAGAAAACAAAGATTGACCCAACTTACATAGTTTAGAATTTCCTTCCAGGAAAGGCACCCATTTAGGCACACAGTAGGTGCAAAGTAAATGCTGAAGGAAATAAGTTTTATATGTGGAATAATTATCTTACATTAGTATACTAGTATAGTTGCATTGGCTTAAGTTAAACAATATATTTTGAGAGAGTTCTTGAAAATTTATTAAATCTTGGAAAAGAGGTCACTTACAATAAATTGGAAACTGGACTTGGCAGAGGTAACTTCCTGGAAAGGAAACATAGATCAGTAAGTGGGTGAAATCCCACTTGTAGTAAGTTTAATGGCTAAGATCACCTTCCTTACAAATGAACAGGAAATCAGTGCCTCGCGTGAACCCTATATATTGCAGCTGAAAGAAGACCCTGATGAGATGCTAGGCATTTTTATTATGCATCCTTACATTAATTCTGTTTGCTCTTTAATTTAAGGAGACTTTAAGAGCACAAACTCAGATAATTTCTGTAATAATGACCTCCGAATCACCATGGTATTTCATGAATTAAGAGACAATTGTCTTGATAGAAGCTGGATGATAACTCAACATTTTGGCATATTTACTGATTCCTTATAATTAGTCCAACTTAAAAGAGAAAGAAAAGGTAAGATGCTCTAACCCCAAGGTATACAATGTTAGGACCAAAGTGATATTAGGATTTATTTATTATGAAGCACCTATATTATGTCTATACCAGATAAGGCCTCAAATAATGCCTAACTTTGGAAGTAAGGCAATTGATATTTACAAAATAATCGAGTCTAGGCCTAAACCCCACCTCTTCTGGCTCATCTTTCAGAGCTTATTTGCCATGTTAATTCCTGAACTGAAACATTATAGAGTTAATAGTGTCCCAAAGGCCTAAGGGCAAAATTCTCATGACTCCTGGTCACTGGGCATGTTTGTCAGCATCTCTGCTCAGCCTTGCCTAACTTCTATTCACTTTTCTACCTAACTCCAGCCACAAAGGTTTATATCTGTAGTTGCCCATCTCTTTGTTAAAGTTCTATGCCTCTCCTGAAAACTAGAAGTAGGGGGCTACCTGTAGACATAGGATATCCTGATATTACAACAATTGAAAAACAAGACAAATGAACAAAAACTCATAGACATAGACAACAGTGTGGTGGTTACCAAAGGCAAAGGGGCTGAGGGGAGGTAGTAAAGGGTAAAAGGGGTCAAATATATGGTGAGGGAAGAAAATTGACTTTGGGTGGTGAAAACACAGGGCAATATATATAGATGATGTATTATAGAATTGTACTCTTGAAACCTATTTTATTAATCAACTAGGGGCCCGGTGCACGAAATTCGTGCACTGGGTGTGT
>NW_006285779.1:157196-165872 GCF_000327345.1 Myotis davidii
GATATTAGGAATTATTTATTATGAAGCACCTATATTATGTCTATACCAGATAAGGCCTCAAATAATGCCTAACTTTGGAAGTAAGGCAATTGATATTTACAAAATAATCGAGTCTAGGCCTAAACCCCACCTCTTCTGGCTCATCTTTCAGAGCTTATTTGCCATGTTAATTCCTGAACTGAAACATTATAGAGTTAATAGTGTCCCAAAGGCCTAAGGGCAAAATTCTCATGACTCCTGGTCACTGGGCATGTTTGTCAGCATCTCTGCTCAGCCTTGCCTAACTTCTATTCACTTTTCTACCTAACTCCAGCCACAAAGGTTTATATCTGTAGTTGCCCATCTCTTTGTTAAAGTTCTATGCCTCTCCTGAAAACTAGAAGTAGGGGGCTACCTGTAGACATAGGATATCCTGATATTACAACAATTGAAAAACAAGACAAATGAACAAAAACTCATAGACACAGACAACAGTGTGGTGGTTACCAAAGGCAAAGGGGCCGAGGGGAGGTAGCAAAGGGTGAAAGGGGTCAAATATATGGTGACGGAAGAAAACTGACTTTGTGCAATATATAGATGATGTATTCTAGAATTGTACTCTTGAAACCTCTTTTATTAATCAATGGCTCTCCAAGAAATTTAACAAAAATTGAACAAACAAGCAAACACCCCTGACACTTAATGGAATTAAAAATGGCATTTTTTAAAATATTAACTTTTAAAAATTATTGTTTATTATATTAGATAGAGAGGGAGAAACATCAATGCTGCCTCCTGCACACCCTTTACCATGAATTAAGTCAGCAACCAAGGCATGTGCACTTGACCAGGAATATAGCTGGCAACCTTTAAGTACACAGGAAGATGTCCAACCAACTGAGCCATACTGGTCAGGGCTAGATGTTTAATTTTGATTTTATTATTTTAACTTTATATTTAGCATCATCACAGAGCTAATGAGCTAATGCATACTCATAGTAATACTTAGAGACAATGCAAAAGCACTTGGAATAACTAAAATAATAAATAATAAAAATAGAAAATAATATTGAAACATACTTGACACTTCGTATAATTCTTTCTTTTGAGCACTGTACATGAATTACCTTATTCAATTTCCACACCCACCTCAGTAGATAGTATTTTTAGTATCCTTATTTTATAAATTAGAAAATCAACAGTTAGGAAGGGTTAAATGATTCATCCAAGATCATGCAACTAGTAAATTGCAATTAACCTCTAACTTTATGTTTGTGTACTTCTAAAATGAATGCTATCAACCACTATTTTATTCTGTATAGCTATTTTTTCCCATGAGAAGAGAGTAAGCCTTTATGGTAAAGAAACCCATCAAAGTTCCATGAAGAAAGAAACACAGACCAATCTAGTCTTCCAAGAAATTAATTCTAGTGTAACAAACCAAGCATAAGAAATTCCAATCCCAATTTAATAGTCACAGAAATTTGCATGAAGAAATAGAGGTTTTGTCTGTAATAGCCACCTTTGTCTTAACTATTCTGCCTCCAGTGCCTGATCCTAATTTTGTCTTAGATTCCTAGTATGTGCATACCAAATGCACCAGATATTTTCAGAAACTAGTAATAAGTGGACCGGAGAAGCTATTCTTTCTTCTCCCCTGAAGTTTATGATCATGTGAACAGGCTACCATTAATTTTCCTCCTGGTCTTCTTTTGTTGGACTCCAAGATGGTATGATATTTTGTAACTTGCTTCCAGAGTAACTGGAGAATGGAAATTAAGAAAAAAATCATAAATTTTGAACTTGGTCTTGTCTTTACTTCCTTCTCTGTATTAGACATAGTTTTATTCCTAATTATTTCTTAATCTCAAGGAGTTTCATATGTAAAAGCATAAAGTAACAAAGGGGAGTGGTTGAAAGAAAGAAAAAAAAGTTTCCTTTTTTCAGTCTGCACTACTATAAACAGAGATAAAGGATAGTGCTTTTGCTTTCATCATAACCACTGCCTCTTTAAGGCAAAAATAATGAATTTGACAGATCTTGCTCACTCCACTACTTCTATGAGAGGTTGCTTAGCAACCATAGGACATTGGAGAGAGGGAGATGTTAGAGCAGGTTGCACAAAGAAGAAACTAACATTAACTCTGCGGATGTTAAACAGGATCCAACCCCTATCTTCCTTTCTTTCATGTTACTTTTGATCATTTTACAGAACTCAAGGTTAACTACTCCATCCTTCACCCTTCAAACCAAGGATCTGATCGAACTAAAGAGAGGAGATCTTTCACAGAGGTGAGGGAGTGTTATGTTAAAAATAAGAATGCCCTATTTGGATGCTATTTCTTTTATCTTTTTGAAAATTTTTCAGGTAAGAAATGAACTAACTGAAAAGCAAA
The DNA here is from genome assembly GCF_000327345.1 of Myotis davidii. NCBI lineage: Eukaryota > Metazoa > Chordata > Mammalia > Chiroptera > Vespertilionidae > Myotis > Myotis davidii. The sequence goes on from NW_006285779.1 coordinate 159,572, forward strand.
ATATTTCCAACAGCTTCATTGGCTAATTTACACTTTGCACTGTGATTTTGGACCTTTTTTGTTATTGTTCATGAGATGCGCTTGACCTTATTAGAAACTGGGTCTCTGAGTTTTTAAGTTTATGGGATAATGACTTTGGACCATTTCTATGAGATCCTGTTGTCCTTGAGAATCTGCTGCCATCATATTCTGTTGCTATTATTGTTTTATAGGTGCACTGCTACATAAACATAAATTATTCTCAGTCACCTTTGTTGGACTGCTATCTCTTGATTTTATCCAAAAGTTCTATTTTCTAGTTCTGAATAGAGATATTCAAATTTTTAAAACAACTCAAAGATTATGAAATATAGAAGATTAAGTTTACTTCATAAAATAAATAGTAGCCAAGAGAGCAACATTTTTATTGTGTGTTTACTATGTGCCAGGCTCAAAGCTAATTGCATTCATAAAGCATTCCATTAAATTCTCATAACAACCCTATAAAGCAAGTACTATTATTATTATCCCATTTAAGAAAAAAGAATCAAAGGTTTACTATCTAATTCAGGATAACAGCATTTTCATTAGTAGAAACAGTGACTGAGCCTAAATCTTCCCTCCTCAAAAAGCCAAACAGGGACTTCAGAGCTATCATATCGTTCTACAACTTATTCTTCAAAGATGACAACAAAAAAGGGAAAAAAGGAAGGAAGGAAGGAAGGAAGGAAGGAAGGAAGGAAGGAAGGAAGGAAGGAAGGAAGGAAAGAAGGAAAATATATTGATTTATATTAGAGCCTTAAAAAATAAGAAAACAGTAAAAACATGTCCTCATCTTCCAATGTGTTCCCTGGAAAACCATCAGCTCACTTTCTTGTGATGGAATCCAGGACACACAATGTTATAACAGATTATGGTATGACAAAACCACTCATGTGGTTTAATTAGACAGACCTGCATTCACACCCAGTCTCCTCCTACCCCTGGCTTTGCAGTTGGGCCGAGTGTCTTTCCCTCTCCACAGTTCAGATTCACTAGGTTTGTACAAAGATTTGAAATTAAGAAGTAAAAACGTCTTATTGATTTCCTATGCATAAAAGGCAACCAATACTCAGCATATTGGTATTATTTATAGAAAATGAAATAAATGTGAGTGATTGAGGATCTATGAAAATCTTAAACAGAAACAATCATCTCTGTTGCTAGTCTGAGAAATCCCCCCAAACTGTACATTACTGATTTCCATGGTTCCCTAATCATTTACACTTATTTCATTTTTCTAAATGTGATATAACCTGTTTGTTTTCAATCCATGTGAAATATATAAAAACTGAAGCACATGTAGTTTAAGACTTGCCCACCCTCATGTAGCTAGTACACAGCAGAACCAAGATGCAATCTCTAGCAGGCTTGTGACAGAGTGAAATGTTTCCTTTCTCTCTTGGCCTTCAGGCTAATAGCTCCAGCTACGTATACGATAATTAACTAGAGGAATTCTGCTTGAGACTTGAGTTTTTGCAAGAGCAGCCCCTTGCCAGTGTGCACTTATTCCCAAAAGGCAGGAAATATGAACAAAACAATCACTGTTCATCAAAGGTCTATAAGAGTTTCCAGGACCAGACTCAAATTAGTGGGTCAATGGACAAAGAACAAAGAGATTTAGAAAGTTTGCACTTTTCCTTGGATCTCTTCTCAGCTAGTAACTGTCTATGGTCTCATCCACATCATGTCTCACCAATCCTTCCTTCCCCTTACACATAAGATGCCTGAATTTTGAGCTCTATGAAGATGGATTTGAGAATTAGTTCTTCCATCTTCTTGAGCTATGCCCTTTCGGTCAATAAACATTTTCTTACTCCACAACTTTGATAGATTGAATATTGGCCTTTCTTTTGAAGCATCGGACACCTGAACCTTGTATCTGCAACAGGCTGGCCCAGATCCTGTAATTATCACTTAGAAAGCTATATTCTCCTACACATTACTAATTTGTTTGGAATGGACAATGTTATAACATAGTAATTCTATCAATAGCACTTAATCAGGTATATGTATTATTCCCTGTACCATCATTTATCAATACAACTAAGATAATATGATTTGAGCAATTTCTAGGTCTTCTGCAACCTCACAGGGCAATACACGTAAGATAGACACAGTGCGTCTTGTTGGCTGATTGTTAAAACTTCAGATACTCTAGAGGGACTAAATAAATCTTAATAGCTACTTAGTAATCCTACATCTTTATTGACTCCTGGTTGAAAATAGAATCCTAAAAACCAAAAAGTAAAATAAAAAGGAGTATATGGATATGGAAAGGAAGAGAGAGTACCTATGTCAAACTTGGGCTCCTTTATGATTTTGCTTTTGGTGTTTCTGCCTCTGTTTCTGCTCTTTTGAGTAAACACATGTGGGGCCACTTCTCTTTTTTAAAACCATCTGGAGGCAGAGTATCTAGAATGGTGGAAAACACTGCAGACAATTCACATGTGTGCATTAGTGCTGTCCTACATGTGTGTAAACTAAGAATCTGCCTCCCTTCCTGGTTTCTCTTTTCTAGCTGCATTTTCCTGTGGAGCGGGGGTGAGGGGGTGGGCGGGGAGAATACCTGCCAAACACTAATATACATATTTTTTAAATCTATTTTGAGAGTTATTTTTAATAGAAAATGTTTGCAATAAAAATGCTCAATAATTATTATGGTTCTTTCTCACTGAACTAATCTAAAATGGTGACAGAAATTGAATTAGTTACTTATATAGTATTCATATTGTGTTCCTTGTCTTTCCTATTTGGCATACCATTCTTTTATTGAAAGCATCATAATGGCATTTATGGGATGAATCTGAAGTCTCTTACACCTAAATCTAGCCTTTTCTCTTATTTAAGTAGAATATATAAAAATGTTTCTGCCCTACCTGGTTTGGCTCAGTGGATAGACCGTTGGCCTGAGGACTGAAGGGTCCCAGGTTCAATTTTGGTCAAGGGTATGCACCTTGGTTGCAGGCATATCCCCAGTAGGGGGTGTCCAGGAGGCAGCTGATCGATGTTTCTCTCTCATTGATGTTTCTAACTCTCTATCATTCTCCCTTCCTCTTCTGTAAAAAATAAATAAAATATATATTTTTTAAAATGTGTCACTGGGGAGCTACTTAAAGCATATCAGTAAATTAACTCACCATCCTTCTTCCAGGAGCAAACTTATATTCTGTTTAGGAGGTCATGAGTCAGAGATCTGGAGATCTAAGCTAATCCTGATATGAAAATGTCAGCTATGACCCTAGAAATCTTTCTCAAAATGTCTCAGCTTGATAGTTGGAAAAGCTTCCCAGGATAAGAAAAGAACACATCAGCAAGGACACCCTCAGAAGCAATGTTTTGTTTTGATTTGTTGCTTGGTTTTGTTTTCACTTCAGCTTTCTCATCTCTTTATTTTCCTTATCCTGTTCACAACCCTCGTCCTTGGCAATTTTCCCCCATTCTTCTTTCATTTCACTTTTCACCACCTCAAATAGAATGAACTTTATAAATAAAAACTTGACTCAGTCTCCTCTGATTCAAATAAATTCAGAAAATAATACAGAATATATAAAATTGTCACCCTAAGGATGCTAAATATCAGGCAAAAATTTTGACCTTTAAAAAAATCAAACAGCCCAATGCTAAATTGTGTAGGAACATCATGTGTTGTGTATTATATATATACGTGTGTGTGCATGTACATACATACAAACAAATATGTGTATATATGCATATATTTATATATATTTATACACATACAAATATATGTATATTTGTATATACCTATGGGTATATTTAATATTGCTGCACCTTTGTGGATGAATATAGTTTATCAGATAGTACAATATAAATAAGAAATACATCTTTAAACACCTTGGACCTTCTCTAAATGATATCACCACAAATGATTGATTAAGTCAATTTAGTGAGAAAATCAGTCATAACAGCTATTTGGCACAATGTAGACAAAACATGGGCTAATTAAGTTTTCCCACTTAACTGTGGTTGCTTGAGCCCATAAAGATTTGATCCCATTAAACCAGCTAAGAGTACATAGCTTTTCTGATACTTATTAAGCAGCTATTTTAGTATTTAGTAATCTCCACAAATTCTCTAAATTCCTACACTAGTTTCAAGCTATTTTCCTGTTAAACCTTTACTACAATCATTGCTTTAAAGGCTTCCTCATGACGAAATGCGCAACATACTATGTTATGTCTTAAAAATATCTGACTTTCTTGTATCTACCTCTGAGGATTATTGTGTATCTATTCTCTGCTCCATCAGGCCATGAGCTCTATTTACCTGACAACATATTGAAAAAGTAATCTACATTTTCTGCCTCATATTTTTCATCTACCATTTATTTTTAATCAACTGAAATCTAGTTGTTATCTTCATCATCCCCCTAAGACTGTTCCCTCAAAGGTTATGTTCCCTTTTTTTTCCCAAAAGTTAGCCATAATCCTCAAATTGTCAGGTGCAACAACTTTTTCTGGCTTCAAGTCTATATAACTTGACAGTGTTGAGTACCTCCTGTTGGAACATTGTACTTTAGTTTTTATAGAATCACTTTCTTTGAGTTCCTTGACCAATTTTTCTCAGTACGTCCCCTTGGCTCCTTTAGCCTAATCTGTTCCTTAAGAGTAGGTGTCAAAAGAATATCCTGTTCTTTTACCTTCTCTCTTCACAAAACACAATTTGTTCACGCCATGGCTACCTAAATAACCTATGGATACTCAACATGCTCCCATAACAAAATTCTTCTTTGTTGTTGTTATCCTCACCTGAGGATATTGTTTCCATTGATTTTTAGAGAGAGCGGAAGAGATGGAGGAACAGGGAGAGACTGAGAGAGAGAAACTTAAATGTGATAGAGACACATCGATTGGTTGGCCCCCACACATGCCCCGAATGGTGGTGGGGATCGAGCCTACAACCAAGAAATGTGCCCTTGACTGTAATTGAACTCAGCACACTTCAATCTGAAGGCCAACACTATAACCACAGAGCCAAACTGGTTAGGGCACATTTCAAATTATTTATCTTTTTCTCCAAATAGTTTATATGAACTATATTCTTAAGGGTGAACACATACTAAATCCTTCCAGAGTTCTAAGAGCTGTATATGTGTAATGTCATTTTACACTTGCAGCTACACTCCAACATTAGTGCTATAGTACTATTATTATTATTATTATTAATGTGACAAAGGAAATTTAAATAATTTTCTAAGGTCATCCAGCTAGATACCAGGAGACCTTGCCTTTGAACTCTGGGCTGAATGTATGTTCTTAATAGCTACACTATTCTGCACAAATGTGAGGAGGGCATAAAGAGGGAGAAAAAATAACCCTCCTTAAACAAACAGTTGAGAGAAATATACTTTTTATTGCAATACGCTTTTATGCAGCCAAATTGAAACTGTATTAATATCTGCATTGATATACACCCTATGAGTGATTTAGTATTGAGCAATATGCATTATAAACCACTTTTTTGTTTTACTGCTTACCATTTCCTTGATAGGGAGGCCAATTTGAGAAAAAAAAATATGTATACACACACATACACACACAATGCACACATCAAATTCATCTCTCTAGCAAGTGAATATATGTGTATATGTGTATGTGCATACATACATGTATATTTTAGTTTTCCTCATTATTTTTAATGTTGTTCATAGATGGTCATAGTAATTCAGAGTTAAAAGAGATCTTAGGAATCATTTTGGAAAATCCCTTATTTATTCTTCTACATTGTATATATGTTGTTTTCTTTCATAACATAGGTAGAACTTGAGAATAATAGTGTTTCAAATACTGATTCACAATTTGAAAACTTTTGTCAATTTGCACAGAGTTCTATTCCTTTCTCAGCACTTTCTGGACATCTCCCAAGTGCGGAGACTTGTTTTTCCACATCCCCATACAGCTCTCAGCAGGCCTCTATTTGTGAAGAGCCTTCAGCGGACTGGGTGGCTCAGAATGCAGTCTTCTAAAAGCCTGGGCTGAACTGCCCCTGCCTGGGACCAGTTAAGGGGATATAGTTGGAGACAACAGACTGAAGTATCAAGGGAGATGGTATGTGCAGTGTGGCCTAAAAATGAGGATGAGAAGAAATAGAGCTCAAATTGGCAGCTCGAGCTCTTCCCTGCCTAAATCACTCTCAGGGGTGCAGGTACAAAGAATGGGCACTGTCACATCCGCAGTGAACCATGCATCAGTAGCTTCTAGTGCAGCGGTTCTCAACCTGTGGGTCGCGACCCCTTTGGCGGTCGATTGACCCTTTCACAGGG
>NW_006285779.1:166970-182960 GCF_000327345.1 Myotis davidii
ATAAAAAGAATAAAAATAAAAGTAGCCTATAGTTCTCGAGAAACCTGCAGAAACAGGCATACATTTTTCCTGTCAATTTCTAGGAAAGTACTATGAGGTCTGTTCTTTATGTTTAATAGAAGAATGTGGTTAACTGATTTAAAACCATGAGTTCATCATGACAGAAAATCAAAAGTGGAAGCTTTGTTTTTCTTCGGTTCTCACAAAAGCAGAACCTGAGATAAAGACTCAGGTATAATTTATGAGTAAGACCAACCCACGAAATACAATTGAGGGAATGGTGAAACTGAGGCAGGGAATGATGCTGTTGGAATTAGGACTCAACCCCCTCTGGGGACCTTCATGTGTCTTGGAAAAGACTCTGCCCAACTGTCTCATGGAAGCTGGGGTATTTGTCTACCAACTACAATTAAGTTGCCCTAGGTGTAACAAGCTTCAGCATTTTTAGGTTGTTCCGCTTTCTTAGAACTGAAGAAATCTGTCAGGCAGAGAAATTATCAGGGTGCTCAAGAAGTGTCACCAAAACTATATGTGAGCTTAGGGAGATGAGTAGATTTAGAACTGGTCACCAACAGCAGCTTCTACACCTATGAATAAAGGCCTCTTGCTAACAATGTGTAACTCAAAGGAGGAATAGATCTAGGGACCTAGCTCCTTCCTCTAGGAGTTTGCCAAGCTTGAAGCAAGCCCTGGGCATTGAACCGTGGTCGAAAGTATAAGAGTTCTTACATTATAGAGTTAATTAAATGTAAATATATCAATTGAGCCAAAGACTTGGGAATAGGGGATTCTGGTTAATTGAATTTTTAAGTTAAACAAAAAATAAATTAAAACTCTGATTTTAACGCTTGCTGAAAATACTTTTCCACAGTCAGAGTTGCTTTGTTTGCTTTAATAAGAACAGTCCTGTAAATGTGAATAAATAGTTGTTTGATGTTTAGGACTTTGTAAGGCATTAGACTAATCTTTTTAGAGTCAATTCTCTTGATCCATGGACTAAAGATAGAAAAACATATGGGAATCTGAGTTGCATGCAAATTGATCTGTTACATACTCTCAGTTTTTAAAATCTCCTTAAAAAATCTTTATTGCCTTTTAACTTTATTAATAAGCAAAATCTACATAGAAGAATAAAAATGGGAAATCATACTTTTTTTATTCTATTTCTTTGAGTCTTTTATTCTGCTGAGCTAATAATATATGGAAATACTTTGAATTTGAACTATTCTCTAAGCATGACACCAAAGATTAATTAGAACAGTATTAGAGGTAATTTGGGGAAAAAGGGGAGAGATTTTTGGCTTGAGAAAATTAAAGTAAAAATATTCAACATATTAACAAAAGATAAGTATAAAAAAGGGAAATTGGTCATAAAATAATTACTAAATTATCATGATCATAAGAAAAAAATTGGCCGTGCCTCTTCAGGCCCCACCAGGACTACGAGAATTTAGGTCAGTGTGATTGGAGTACTATATTGCTATCTGAAAGGCTTCCCCTACTGTGGAGATGGACATAGCAGGCCATTTCTGTCTCACACCATTAAGTTTAAAAATCATCTAACTCATGCTCCTTTCTCTAATTCCATACTAATCAAGCAACCTATGATTATAATTTGGTTTCCCGCATTGGTCTGCCTACAGGGTGAGAATGTGCTGGCCATGCTGATGCAAGTTTTTCAGTCCACAGGGTAACTATAGTTCTCAATGCAAATTAGTGATTTTTCATCCTGAGCTACATCATTTTCATAAGATATGGAGCTCCTCTTGTGATGATGCAATTTGGCTTATATGCTCAGAAGGCTGAGGTCCATGGATATCTTATTTTCACAGGAAAGTCTCTGTACAGGGCAGAGTCATTGAGTATCACTCCCTAAATTCCAACAGCCCCCTGCTAAAGCTTTCCATTTGAAGCATCTATCTGCTATTGGTCTTGACCATTATTAGCCTGAAAACTCTCATAGGCAAAACTTTCTACTGAATTCTGAAAAACTTTTAGCATAAAAATCTGAAAGACCTATATCCCCTCATTATAACCTACTTCAATATTTCACTGATGAGATGAAAGAAAGGCAAGGGGTAATTGTTTTTCCTTTTCTGGTACACCATTACGGACATCATTCAGCAACCTCACACAAACCCAGTACTGAACCTTCTGAAAAAAGAGAAGGTCAGAGAGGGGTTATAAAACAGACCCTGTAGTAACTTAGGGGAATGTTTGAGATCAGGCAGTAATACTCTGCCTGGATTTGAATTCTAGCTTTTGGATGTGTGATCTTTGCCAAAGTACATGAGCTTTTCTATGTTTTAGTGGCCATATCTGTAAAATGGGGACATAGATAGCACCTACCTTGTAGGGTTGTTAAGAGAATTAGATTCAAAGTTTAAGTTAAATGACCAGATAGTGTTATACATTTTTTTTAAAAAAAATTGTACTTACCAAATGTATTATACCAGTGGCCTAAAACACCAGACACTGCCCTAGCCAGTTTGGCTCAGTGGATAGATCATCAGACTGCCGACTGAAGGGTCCCAGGTTCAATTCTAGTCAAGGACACATACCTAGGTTGCAGGCTCTTCCTGGCTCAGGCCCTGGTCAGGGTACATGCAGTAGGCAACCAATCGATGTGTTTCTCTCACATTGATGTTTCTCTCTAGCTTCCCCTCTCTCTTTCGCTCTCTCTAAAAATCAATGGAAAAAAAATTATCCTTGGGTGAGCATTTAAAAACAAACAAAAAAAACCTCCAGATACTAGTGTTTGATTTACCAGTTTTATAGAGCCTGGGTACAAATCTGCAACACTCCCATTTGGAGCAGATGATGTAATGCAGCAATAACTTTGAGGCTCTTTTAAATCCACACTAGAAGCCTCTTTCATTTGTTCTCTGGAATTTCAGCTGAAGCAAGGATAGTGTGTGTAGACAGAGGATGTGTTGCCATGCAGTGTTGTTAGAATATACTCCCATATCTGCCAAGGGTCACTTTCTAACTTTGTCTCCATCTGTAAACTCTAATCTCCTCTCCCAGATCCAGAGGAAGAACCAGAAGAGCAAGTAATGGTTGGGCTTGTTGATCTCTAAGATCCCTTCCAATTCTCAGATCTGGACTCTGAACTGACCTTTCTCCTTCCAGGTCACTGGTCTCAGTGCAAGCTGAAGCCTTGCCTCAACCAGCTGAGGTTCTGTTCTTTGGGAGAACGTAAAATCTGATGGCCTGCTATTACTCTGGGTTATGATGTGGGTCCCCACAGCTTAGGAACACCAGGGCCTAAGGTTTCAGACACGTGTGTTTTAAGCATTGAATTATCTTGTGGGCAAGAAAAGCTTGAGGTCAATTTTATCTCACTCTGTAGAATTGTATTACTATTGCAGTACAGTAGACTATAAATAATCTTAGCATTCTCACAACTCACCAGCAACCATTATTCTATATGTCTTAAATAAAACAGATAGCCTATTTTGGCATTCTCCAGGTGACGGAGGGGAAATGACTAAAAATAGAAAATTTTTGTCTTTCCACATTACTAGGGCTTGCATATTGTCTGTCAGTGGAGTTGTTCTAGTTTATAGTTGAAAGTATTAAAATTGGAAGACTGTCAGGTGTGCTGGGTGTTTGCCAGATTCAATGCGATGTAAAGTATTTTAAAATTTGCCATGATGACTCTTGGTGTAACACACTGTTCTGTCTCAATCGAGGGAGACAATTACATTTCGGTCTTATGTAGATAATTGTCTTTTCACGTTAACATAATTCAATCTTGGGCACCCAACTTTACAACTTGTAATATTACTTTTGTGTGGTGAACGTGAATGCCTTTAGGATTTCTTAGTATAGAGGCAGGTGTAGAAGCCCTACTCTCAAAATATATGCAGTGAACGCCAACAATATTTTAGCAGAGGAATTTATTCTTACTGCTCAGGTTACAGAAAAGCAATATGCCTGTATTCTAATGTGCCTAGCCTTTACACTTAATGAATCTCAGTCATTCTGTAAAATTCACAGAAAATGAAATAAAAAATTTGGAAGGGTAGTGGATTGGGAGGAAGAACAGCTGAGCCAGAAAGTGATAGCTCTTCATTCCAAGTATCTGATATTCTAATATCTTCCAAGCTCTTCTTAAATGGCTATAATCTGTCAGATAAATTTTATTGATAATTCAGTTACGATATAAGAAGCACAGTTTTTGTTTTTAATTAGTGGCCTTAGCAAACAGCTCAGAAATGCTCCCGTAGTCCCCCAATTTCTCTCTAAATAGCAGCTAAAATTCTACCATTAAGATGGGCTCATTTGGTTAAGCATTGCTGTCTCCCTTCAAAAGCACCTATTACCTGAGGGACCGAACACTGGTGGGTCTATTGGTTTACTCAGCTAACATTATTGAGTGTTTATAATGTGCCAAGCATAGAATGGGCAGAAAGATGGTGATCTTAGTTGGAATGAGCATGCTTTTCCCTGGAACATCCTGCTCATTTTACTTCTGCAGAAGCAGGATCCATATACAAAGTTTATGTGCAGAAACTTACTCTGGTGGAAGCAGACTATTTAACTCAGAGCAGACCTTACTTAAATCCAATTCATGAACTATTTTAACAACCAGCAGTTCCAAGAACTTACCTCCTCACTCCCCTTGGTTCATCTATATAATAAAAACCCAGTGGTCATAATGCTGTAACGACCAAAGACTGGTCACCAGGAGGTGCACTGATGGGTCCTGCAGCACCGGCGGGACTTGACGCTGGGTCCGCGGTGCCGGCAGGTCTGGGTCTCACGTGTTTTCATGTGCTGGGCCTCCAGTTTATAAATAATTTGTATGCTGCTTCAGTTCTGCGTTTGGAGGGCCTCTAGTTTATAAATAATTTGCATGCTGCTTCAGTTCTGTGTTTGGAGGGTGAACTAAAAATCTATTTACCAAAGTGCTTAATAGCCACCCCCACCCACTTGATATATACATAAAAAATTTATTTTCTGCAAATATTTTGTTTGCTTGAAAGATCTGGCATATTAGAACGGGTGAGAAAATCTGCTTTTTGTGATGTATTCAATGAATCTTTGAAGTAGGAGGATGTTAAAGACCTCAAGTTTATCCGTTCATTCTAAATACAGGGGCTGGGAGGACTGAGAGCTGAAACCCCGGGAACTTCTTCTATATTCTCAAACGGAGTTCCTCTGACATTTGAAAGTATTATTTTCTCCTAAGATAGTCCAATTCCTATTTTAGCCAAGAAAAACAAAACAAAACAGAAATGTCAAAAATAATCGAATGGCCTTTTTTCCCTGAGTCTTGTTCATTAGGGAAAATGTATAGTTGAAATTTCATAAATTAAGTGTTAAAAAGTTTAATATACACACTGCTAATTATTTGTTTTGTTTTGTATGTCTCTGTTCCATGTTGTGGACTGACTAGGATAGTTCTTTCATTTCCTATGGCTATGGAATCTAACCATTAAAAATTATATACACTTTGATCCCCCCTCCCCGCTACTTTAATGAATAGACTACTCAGCCCTTTTACTAAGAAATAACGTGTTCTTGGGGTACGGGTCCTATCTGTGCCACCTTTAACACACTGTATTATCCCTTTCCTTCTATGCCTCAGTTTTCTCCTTGGTGTAAAGAGTAAGAGACACTGCCTCTAAGATCCCTTCCACCTTGGACCATACAGAGTTGTGAGACTCAGTCACAATATACTTCCTTGGGTCTTTGGCACGGTGCTGGGCACACTCTCAGGGGCTTAAATTGATTTCTCTCAATATCCACATGCCAGTGAGGCTTTTTGAGTTGCCAAATAGTATTATTCTCTGGGGAAGAAAAATTCAAATCCTTGTTCCCCTGCCTCCAGGTGTGCTGTTGGAAAAAGTCCACCTTCTTTAAAAGGCCTGTAAGACCCACCGGACATAATTTCTGAGGATCTTTCTGACTCACCTATTGTCAGTTTCCCCTTTCTTTCCACCTTCCGCATTTAATGTTCTTGATTCCCACTTCAGCTCTGTCATCTGCCTTCTCCCTGTTTCAAGAATCCTCTTGTCCCCCGCTTTGGCCTGGGTGAGAACTAGGGATCCTCTCCATTTCCACTCAGATGTTGCTTCTGGAAAGCATTTCCTGAATGCTTTGTGCCCCAGAGACAGGTCCAGGTGCTTGTCTTCCATGATCTCGCGGCTCTCTGTACTCCTTTCTCACAAGTTTTAGCCTTAAGAATGCAGGTGTCACCTGTATTTACTTATTTATTTCCATTTTATTTGTCAAGACAGCCTTTATTTTTTACTATAGTAGAGGATTTTGGACAGGGGTTTGGTAAATATCCGTGACATGAATAAATGAAGGAATGAATGCAAGTAGAAGGATGCTTGTAAGTCCTAACCATCCCAAAAATCTCTCTCCATAGCCCATCTAGCCATGGGGTTCCACAGCCTTCTCTGGGCTGAATTTCCTGCACTGGGTCAATAGTGGGTGGTCAACAAAGACAAGGGCACCACGTCCAGAATGGCCCAGATCTCCATCCTGGGCACCACTTCCTAAACTCTTCTATTAAATGCTGCTTGTATTGTGCCACTGCAATAATCTTATTGTCTGTTTCCAACCATTTTTTTACTTTATTTTTTTTTCTCTGGCTGGCATGAAATGTCCTCTGTAATCACAACTCATACAACCCACTCAACAATTCTCTTTTCCTATTCAGTTAGTACCATATACCTCAAACATTACAAGAGAATGCTGTCTCATCCGCATGTTAGTGGTTATTCCCACTTCTCTATATTTAGAAATGTTTAGTTGTTCCACATGAAATGTTCCCATTCCCTTTCACCCATCCCAACCCTACTTACTCCTCAGAAAGCACTGTGAACCTTTGTTAGGTCGTTTTAATTGAGCAGCTTATTAGACTCACTAGTTGGCATCAAAAGCATCTCTTTGGGGTCTGAAATATATGTTGTCATTGTTCAAATTCATCCCACAGAACTTTTTTGTTTGATCCACATTACACTTTTCAAAAGATTAGTTACCAACAGTTATAAAGCAACAGAGTTTGCACAAAAGTAAAGATTTGGAAGCATCGCTTGAAAAACATCAGAAGATCTGAAGACAGCGGTGGGACCAAACTTCCACAGATCAATATTCATTTGATGTGGAGGAGCACCTTCTGCCCCTAGGTGGTCTGTGACCTCTTCAGTTACCATTGTCTTTATGCCCTAATTACACAGGAATGGTAGTTGCGTAGCCCCTATATGAATTTAAGGCCTCTAGAAACACTAGTTTGGGAGTGGTGTAAGATGATTACCTATTCAATGAGGGGCAGTATTCAATATCAATTTCCCCACCATAAGTTTATTTTTTTCACTGCTTTTTTTCCCTCTTAATATTAGTCACAGGGCACTAGTATTAAAAGAATTCATAGTCTTCGTCTTTCCTGTACCAAGCATTCATACATTCTTGGTGGCCGCTAAGATAACAGGGAGGTACAGGCAGAAGGATTTCAAAAGGCTTCAAGCTACCACTTAACAACATACGCTCCCTTAAAAATACAGGAATTTATAAAACATGACAACTGTGGGAATTTCAATTTTCTATTATAAATCATCTTCTCTCTTTTATGTTTTTGAGAGCTGGAAGCTGACACACATAATTATTTCTTGTTAGATATTGAATAAAAAAGCCTAGGAGATATTGTTTAAGCTGTTCAGAGTGTTGGGATGGTAGAGGGCATGAGACTGCTGAGTAATGAAGGCTTTGTTGCGTAACAGCAATATTTTTGTTCGGACTGCGTGACCATTATTAGTTATTAGTTAACATTTAGTCATACAGTTCCAGTCTGTTTGCGCACAATTTGGAGAGTACCTAGAATTCCCTCTATTATATTATTCCTGCAAATTTGATTTGTGAATGCCTCCAAGAGCATTTAGTAGACAAGGGACAGGAACTTGACTAAGAGGCAGAGGGGAACAAAGAAGCTACAAATACCATGCAGTTGGGAGAACTGATTTATTCTCCAGGCACCCAGGGTCAGGGAAATACATACGAATTGAAAGGAAGAAGATTTAGATATATCGACACATTTTCAAACACATTAAGTCTCTGAAGATACTCTGGGTTTCATCAGTAGTTAGTGAGCTCCCTGTCATGGAGAGGTTTGAGAAGACATCACATGGCTGTTTGTAGGTGAGTGGGCACTAAAGCATTGAACACTAGTGGAACTATATCTTCACACATCACTTCCAGGCCATTCAGAGTTGCGTAAGACAATGTCATGCCTCTCACATTCTGACAAGAAATCCACTCATATCTCATATTTTAAAAAATTTTTAAGTGGTTTACAAAAGATGTTGTAGTTATGAACCATCTTTAATTTCTTTTTTAGACTTTCTCAAGTTTTAAAATAAGCACATATTTTCTTAAGAAGAAAAAAAATTGCAAATTTTAAAACAATACCCTCCCTTTCCCTTTGGAATTTTTGGAATAGTTAAAAGTTGCAAAAGAATAGATGAGGTACTTAACGCAGCTTCAAAACCTAACTTAAATACCACTTTCTTTACACAGCGTGTCCTAATTATCTAAAACAGGCAAACAAACAAAAACCCAGTATCTCTCCCTCCATAACTCCTTACAGCATGTCCTATGGCTACCACCTGTTTTGCTCCATATGACCTGGATTAATTGTCACCATCTCCTGTGTGTTTATTCTGCTACTTAACTAGACTGTAAACTTTGAAAAAGTAAGTGCCCCATGACAGCAATTAGCAGAGCATTTAAAGTACTTGTAGGTATGTAATTTAAGTGCCTCTGGTGTGTGCATTGCCAATTTCCAAACAAAGATAACCTTGTCTCTCTGTAAGGTTCAGTTTGTTCATCTTTATAATATTATATATCTCATTCAATCTATATATAAGCCTAAGTGACCGTTATGACGGAACGACCGGAATGACCAGAATGACCAGTAGCTATGACGTGCACTGACCACCAGAGGGCAGATGCTCAATGCAGGAGCTGCCCCCAGCCCGCAAGCTCCTACTGCTGATGCTGGCCACGATCCTGGTTTCTCCCCAAAGACAGCAGGCTCTGATCGCCCGATTGGGGCCAGGCCTCTGGGCTGGGACAGGAAACCAGGGTAGGGTAGCGGCAGATGTGGCCCCTTTCCTAGGGGAGGCCAAGGGCCAGATCCCTCCTTGGGGCCGGAGGCAAACCTACTGGGTCTCTCCCTACCAGCTGGCAGGCCCCGATTCGTCTGCGGCCAGCCTGTCAATGTGGCATTTGGCCCCTCCCCCCGCAGTAGCAATTGGCCCCTCCCCCTGGATGGCAGGTCCTGATCAGGGGCAGGCCCCAGGCTGGGATGGGAAACTGGGGGTGGGTGGCAGTGAATGCGGACAGTGAGGGAAGGAAGAGGCAGAGAGGTAGGGAATCTCACGGTGGTGGCACATGGGCAGCAAGGGAAGGAAGAGGTGGGAAGTTGGGGAACCTGATTGGCCCTGATCTCCGCCCAGGCCTAGGGATCCCACCTGTGCATGGATTTTGTGCACTGACTCTCTAGTTATAAATAATAGCTAAATGATAGATATGTTAAAGGTATTTGCATGAAGTCTTATGTAAATATTTGCATGTTTATTTTCCAAACAAGGTACATTAAATGGTAAATCATTAATGGTAAATGTGTGTTTATGTACACGTTTGTGTTTACCCCCAAAATCCAGAATAAAAAAAAAAATACAGTAACCAAAATGCAACACAATAATTAGAATGTTATTGGCATTGGCTTTTCGAATGAAGTATATTTCTTTCTAATTTTTTTCTTACTTTTCTTGATCTAAAGTACTCATTTTTAGTTAAGGTCATGTTATATCTGCACTTGTCATTTCCACTTTTTCTGAGCACAAACCCACTAGTAGGAAAAGGGGACAAAAGACATATTCAAGTGCATATTGGAGACCTGGGTAGTTGCAGCTCTGAATGTGTATTTATATTTCTACTGTAGATCAAATACAAGTTTAAAAGATGTTCTGCAAATTTATGTTCGGGGGCACAATTATGGTCAATAGGCAGTTAGAAATGTCACTAATGTAGTTTCTACTAAGCCATTTTTTATAATAAAATTATATAAAATGAAGGGGTTTGTGTTAGATTAGGGTTAATGTCAATATTGGTCATTTCTTGGTGTGTTTCCATTTTCATAATCATCTGTCTCTAGATAGAATGTTTTAAACCAATCAAAGTCATCCAATTGTTTTCCTGAAGAAATATAGCAAATGCTATTGGTGCAGTTCAGTACAGTCAATTGCAGCCTTCACTGCAGTGACACTTAAGATAACAATTGAAACTGATGAACAAAAACAGATCCAGAGACAAATGGCGGGGTGTGGGGGGTAGGACACAGACACTAGGGTGGTGGGGGCTTGCCCTCAGGGATGGGAATCGCTGGCGTGGCCAATGGGGAGGAAAAGGAGATATATGTAAATCTTTAGACAATAATAATAATAAGATAATTGACCAGTGTGGAGTACACAAGCCCAGAACTCTTGCCTCAATGCTGGATTATTTCTGTGGTGAAATTTACTATTCAGAGCTTCCTAAGGAATCAGCCTTACGCTAGACCACATCTTAACCTGTATTTACTACCCCTTCCTCTTTCCTAATCTGCTTCCCTCTCTGGTTCTTCACAGAGCACTCTTTTGACAAACTGCTTGCACACAAATCCCTGTTTCAGGTGCTTCCTCTAACACATAAAACCTAAGACAAATAACCTTAAAAATTAGATGGACAGAACTAAATCATGTGCCTTGACAATAGATCTTTGATAATAATATCTATAGTAGGTAAGAATGTTTGGGATGGTCCGAATGGAAAAGTAATTGAGGTTTTTGCATTAGACCAGTGCTACTTAATCAGAATCAAATTTGCTCAACAAGCAACATTTGGCAATGTCTGGAGACACTTTGGTTGTGAGAAATGGTTGTGAGAAGAGGGGAAGAAGGCAGCTGGCATCCAGTGAACAGGAGTGAGAAATGCTGCTAAATATTCCACAATGCTCAAGACATCCCACCACAGCAAAGAATATTGGGTCTAAATTGTCCCTAGTGCTACTGTTCAGCATACCTGCTATAGATCTAACATACTTGTTAATTCTTGAAGTCACACTGCATTAGAACTTTCATTTCCCTGACTCAATGGATTTTGATTAAAACCCTATAATTTGGGAGTAAAAGAAAAAAAGATTCTACCCAGACATAGGTTGGGATACATGAAACAAAACACAATAAGATTTAATGGACCAAATAAAACTTTTCCTTTTGAGCAGACATTTAATTTTCTTCATTGAGGCAATTGCCCATTTCATCTTGCTCCACACCTTTCATCTCTAGGAACATTCTTGTGTGAAAAGGAGTAATTCAGATCTAGCTTGCTTTGAGTCATGCACCTAAAAGATCATTTTGGGGGGTGTATTTTGTCTTGTCTTATTTTTATTTGCCTGCCCCAATAAAGTTAAAATATTTTGTTATAAATGCATTCATGTATCTGTGTGAATATCTTATATAATAAAATCCTAATATGCAAATCGACCAAACAGCAGAAAGACCGGTCGCTATGATGTGCACTGACCACCAGGGGTCAGACACTCAACACATGAGCTGTCCCCTGGTGGTTAGTGCACTCCCACAGCCAACCTCCCCCAGCCAGCCAACCTCTCATGGTCCCACCCCCTGGCCAGCAGGCCCTGATTGCCTGATTGGGGCCAGGCCTGGGATTCTGGACTGCGAGAGGGCTAAGGGACCTCCCCGGCAACCCACCTCCCAGGGCACGAATGTTGTGCACTGGGCCTCTAGTATATAAATAAATGAATATACCCACTAATATATATTTGTCATTTTCTATAATAGTTAGAGTTATTAAATATATAATGTTCTCAAGGAAATTGATCCTCATTTTTGGCAAGGAAATTTAAGTTTAAAATTCTATCTTATGACTCTAGGATTGACACAACTTTTGTCTATGCCCTTCATAAGCCAGGGCATACTGACCACATGCCCAAAAAGCAACAATTTGATATGATTGCTCTCACCCTTCTGTGACTAAGGCATAGTCTCATAGTGTTGAAAATACACCACTCAGTTCATCCCATCTGCAGGGCAATGCGAAAGGGTTGATTCCCTTCTGGGTTGGTTCTGAATCCATCTGGTGCTCCAGTGTAATGGCTTTCCTTAGATTATCTAAAGATCACTTGAAGGTAGTGCTGGCCTACCAGCAACTATCAGCTTTCTTGTGGGGCCACAAAGAATCCAGGGAAGTCTTGGCTTATGGGAAATGGGGCACTGCAGAGGCAGGTTAGGCAAATTTAATCTGTGAAAACTCAAGTTTACACAAATGCTGAATAATGGACAGATTTTAGAAAATAAGTCTTCATTTTGTGAATTTCATGAAGTTTCTTTAAATTGCATTAGCCAGGTACATTTACAATATAACTTAATTTCTCAAAAAAATCATACAGAAATTCCAGGAAATGGTTCTTTTCAGCACTAAAATTATAAATCACAGACAGTGTTGGGAGAGAGCTTATCGATCACACAGTTTAAGTTCTAACCTTTTCAGCTCTGAGAAGTGCTTAAAGAGGTGTGGTACCTAACAGTCCAGATCCCTTTGACCTCACTGTAGCTTTGAGTTGACAGCTTCCATTTGATAAAGAGAGGCTTGGGCAGGGCGATTGCTGACCCTCCTGTACAGAACTTCCCTTCCTTTGGAGGATTTACACAGCCATTGTTGACTTTGGGGATCACAACTCCCTAAAGACTCTTCCACGACTATTGAATGTGCCATTACCCTCAATGCCCAAATTATCAGTCTTTCTGGGGAGATAATCAGTCAACCTAATGGTTCAATAAGTGCTTGTTAAATTGCATTGAACCAGGTTTGTTCGCCCATCCATCCAACTGTGCTAGACTCTGGGGATGCCATGGTGAAATATATAGAGTTTGAAGTAGACCAGGTCCTCTCTTGATAGTTTGTTGGTGGCACAATTTTAATGTGAAGTCTGGAAATGGCCTTAGCACTCCAAACGCTTCCCACATCTCCTCTCTGAAGTTTGAAACTCTTTACAAAGTAATGGGCAGCCATTACTTTGACGTGATGAGTTCTCTGGGAAACTGAGTTGTTTTAAGCATTTAAGTGGAATCATGGAGAGTGAGGATTGATTCAAGCAGCAGGCTAAAGTGCTGGTTCGATATCCGTTATCCATTGGGTCTCAATGGTGCTTGTCTGCCTTGTAGCCCTTCTTCCCTCTTTTTAGAAACACACCCCATCTGCTTGGTTATAGGGATTGACCAGAACCTAGTCTAAGTCAAATGGAATAACCCTACACTTTGACCTTATTTATTGATCCAAGGTTAGGCTCATTAACCATGTTGTACCAACCAAAGCATTTCCTAATATTGTTCCACTTCTTACTCAATGAGTCATTCTTCTAATAAATCTCCTAATTTCTCTGAAATATATTTTGAGTTAGGGTCTTGACACTTATCTTCAAGTGGGTTCATGCTAATACAATGTCTAAGATCCTTGAGATTGTAATTCTGTGTGGATGATGCCTCACCTAAGTCACGCTGAGATAAATAATTTTCTTATATATATCTTTGGCCTTTCTTTTTAAATCCCTAATTTTACTATTATGTGCCACAAATCTGTGGCTTTATAATAAAACCAAACATACAAACATACAAACTCTTTGCCCCCAACACTTACAAAGACACAAATTCTGTGGGGTTTTTCTCCCCCTGAATTTAAAATTAATTTATAATTTGTGAGGAGCTCAACTACCCCTGTTAACAAGCAAGTCAATGAATCCAACTCTAACATTCCTCAATACAAAAATAATGAAAAAGAGACAAAGACAGACAGAGATAGAGACAAAGAAGAACAAAAGAAAATGTAGCTCAAAGGAAAACCAATAATAGTGATCAAGGTCAGCTGATGCAGCCAAATAGTTGTCCTCAAGTTTATGAGAAAATGAACTGGAGTGAATGCGAGTGTGAGCAAACCTATATTATTAGCAAATTCCAGTTGCTATTCTACCCCAGCATTTAAGACAAACAAACAAAGGAGGAGATTTCATTATATATTTTTAGAGGATTCAGATGCCATCTGTTTCTGGAAGAGTTTTTGAAAAAAAATGGTTTTCCTAAAAATGTACCAACATTTTTGCTTCACTTGTTATCTTTCCTAACTGACTCTCAGAGATTGAGGTGAGGAGCAGGGAAGGGGAAGTGGAAGAGTTTAGGTTGACTGATAGGGACAAAATTGAGGTGACTTCTGAGAACTACCAGAAGATGAATATATGTGGCCTGTGTTCACAGCCATTCAAACCCTCGGGGAATGGGCATTCTTGATGAGAGGCACAAAAGCCCTGGTTCTCTGTTGGGTCAGCCTTCAGGCACATGTTCATACATTTTGTGGAGAAGGTGGCTCTGTCATTCTCCCAATGAACTCTATTACCTACTCACTGAATCACGAAGGCTCTTACATATTTTTTTAAAAGTCATTTTTGGAGGAAGAAGGAGTATATTAGGCATGAATAGTTGCTTAGATAGAATAATTTCCCATTCCTCCTTCCTCAGAAAGCCGCAAAGGTTGCCCTCATGCCTGGAGGAAGATGAACTCATTCAGAGTCCCGAGGGTAGGGCTGGTTGGCAAGAGGAAAGTAATGCTCTTAAAACTGTGCTCAGGCTAGAATTTGGCATTTAACCTCATCCGGGAAGGTTGAAGGGAAGATCATTTATTTCACAATTATAAAAGAGGATTATTTTCATTTGTAATTTTTAGATGCCAAGCAGGGAGTCTGAGTTATTACAGTCAGCCACAGATGCTACCAGCCTGTGGATTAAGCCAATTCTATAATTGGCAGAATGGAGAAACTGATCCCTAAGAATGCTACTGAGCTGTTGAGTTGACATACATGACTCCTGCCCTAATACGGGACTTATTATATTTAAAATCTCATTTCCATAATATTAAAGGAAGTTAAATAAGGCATTTCTGATACTTATATCCAAAATCTCCCTAAATTGGAAAAGAAATTACATTTGAATACTAAAAAATAATTCCTTATTTTTTACAATTAAATTTTAGTATGGGGAAAAGAAAGTGAAAGTACATACAGGAACTCAGGATGACAAAAGGGAGGACAGGAAGGGGAGAATTGAAAGATCACAGAAACTGGAGAGGAGCAGAGCTCAAAGAAAACCCTACTGAATTCAGAATTTCCCCAGGAGCTGTTTTAAAGCCAGCTAACTTTAGACCAGAAGGCTGCCTCTTTTATTCAATAATTTTCTTTTTTAAATCCCTGCCATATGCTTAGAGTAGTCAAAATCATGGGGATAGAAAGTAGAATGGTGGTTGCTAGAGACTGAGGGAGAATAGAGAAATGTGGAGTTATTGTTTAATGGGTATAGTTCCAGTTTTACAAGATGAAAAGAGTTCTGGGGATAGATGGTACATAATAAATGTATTTAATACCAATGAACTGTATGTTTAAAATTAAGATAATAAATGTGATGTTATGTGTATTTTACCACAATAAAAACATTAGAAAAAATTTTTACCTACCATATACTAAGTTACTAGCAATACAAAAATTAAAATACCACTTACCTACTTATAGATGTTCAATATTAAAATATCCATAGTAATATTTAAAATTGTAAATAGTTTCTTGTACTTACATTACATCATTTCATCCTTATAATGACCCTGTGGATATGCGGATGAACATATATTTCCCCACTTTATAAAAGGCATAGGAGACTTTATTCCAAGGATATTTTCAAATTTTTTTCTTTTTTCTTTTTCTTTCTTTCTTTCTTTTTTTTTTCATGATAAAGCTCAAGAACTACTGGATTAGGCTGCGAACATCCTGAGAACAGGGTCTGAGTCTTACTCATCTTTGCATTCTTAGTCTCTCATCATGCATCCTTGTGCCTTTACTGGCAGAGCCAACCTTAGCACTTTATTTATTTTTTATTT
>NW_006285779.1:183648-186599 GCF_000327345.1 Myotis davidii
AAATGTCTGTGGCTGAGCTGTGCTGGTTTCAGAGAGTGTCAGGGAGCTGTAATAATTGCAACACAATTAGCTAAATATTCATGGAAGGGCAAGAAAAGGAGTTGGGTAGTGAAGTATGAAGTGGGCAAAGATATTGTGGATCATCATTAGTGGATCATGATCATTTGTAGTTTCCTTTTCTTACATGACTACATTTACCTGTTATATCCCAGGTAAAACTTTTCTATGGCTGATCATGGTCCATAGGTTTATTTCAAAGCAACTTGATATGCCATATACATACCCTTATGATCTGGCTGATGTCACACTTTCTATAGATTCTTACCATCTCCTTCTAGCATTATGTTTACATCCCTAAATTTATTGGATCTCTTATATCTCCAAGATTTCATTATTTCTGCCTTATCTGGCTGAAATTTTCTCTTGGAAATATTAACTTCTAAAATGCTTTCAATTTTTACCCATTAAGATCATAGTAGATACCCTAATTCTGGATTCCCCTGTTGCCAACTATATCAAAGCCATTCTAATAATTATATTTACTTTTTTTGAATTCATTATCAGTATGGATAGTTTATGAAGATAGGATTGTATGTCGATCACTGTTTTATCTCCAATACCAGATACATCACAGTCACAAAATAATTGTTTATTGAATGAATACGGAAAGATTGCATACAGTCTTCTAAATGTTTAGGGACTCACCTGCTGATGAATAGCTTGGCTGTCAGAAGGAGTTTCCTAGACTAGGTAATAGGTTAGAGCTCATATCATTCAAGGAATATTCTTGATTAGAAGTCCATGATTCAATGCATTATTAATGAAACATTAAGTTACATATACCTTATAGTTAGAAATGGCAGAAGTAAAATCTACTTCCTAATCCTCACAAAGATGAAATAGTTTAATGGATGAAACAAAAAAGCATAAAAGGCTGGGGAATGAGAAATAACAAGCTTTTAGAAGCAGAAAGCAAATGAACAAGTGAAAACTGACTTAGCAGAACCAAGAAACCTGAATGCTGTGCTTGAAGTGGGAAAGCCAAGATGAAGCCTTATGTACATAGCGCAATCCCTAGAAGACTTGGAGGAAATAAGAACCTTGGCAGTGGGGATTAATGTGGGACTAAAAGATTGTTTGAAGATCTCTTTAGGAAGGAGTGAGGTCCACAGGTATTCTACCCTGCTCTATATAGTCACATGGCTGACTTTCCTCAACCTGAGTTGATAACTAGAAGTGTATCCTTTCTTTTTTTGGCAAAATTCCAGCATCAGATTCCATATTAATACAGAGAAAAGAAGCAAGTTGGGGGGTGCAGCGGTTGTTCCATGTATCCCCAATTAGAACCATAGGCAAAGATCATAAAATATTGAAATAATTATATTTTCACAAACTTCTAACTAACATGCTCCATATATTAAGGAAAAGTAATGTTTGATTTAATATAATTTAAAAAATATGGACAGTAGTGTCAAATCTAAGTCTTCCCAAGCATTAACTTTGTTTAAACATTGTAAAATAATTGTTTGAATGTCAATAAAAATGAAAAACACAACTTCAAAAAAAAAAGAAGTGTATCCTTTAGAGAGAGTGAAATAGTGTCTAGATTTGGAATTCTAGACACAGTTGAGGGTGGAATCCATTTTTTAAAATATAAAAATAAAAAATATTCAGTGAAAGCTTCACAGTGAAAGTTGAACTGCCCCATTACAGTCTTCTCCTACATCAGTGATGGCGAACTTATGACACGTGTGTCAGAGGTGACACACGAACTCATTTTTTTGGTTGATTTTTCTTTGTTAAGTGGCATTTAAATATATAAAATATCAAAAAATATAAATCTTTGTTTTACTATGGTTGCAAATATCAAAAAATTT
Source organism: Myotis davidii (assembly GCF_000327345.1). Taxonomy (NCBI): domain Eukaryota; kingdom Metazoa; phylum Chordata; class Mammalia; order Chiroptera; family Vespertilionidae; genus Myotis; species Myotis davidii. The sequence goes on from NW_006285779.1 coordinate 185,526, forward strand.
CTATATGTGACACTACACCAGAGTTAAGTTAGGGTTTTTCAAAATGCTGATACGCTAAGCTCAAAAGGTTCGCCATCACTGTCCTACATGATTCCCAGAAAGCTAGCATCCAGCTTATACCCTAACAAATAGGAATTCTGCTATCGTTCTTATTTAGAATGTCTCAGCAACTAGAGCTAAAAGACCCAAAGATGCAGACATTAAGGATTCCCAAAAGACACAGCCCATTTAGATAATGTTAGAGTTAGGGCCATTGAACAGTTCCAATCACATGCACAGGATTTCTGATCAACTCTTTATTCTTCACTATTTAATGTGTGCAAAGAAAAAAAAAAAGGATTACTAGACATTAAAGAAAGCATTGGATATGGAAAACAAAGACCAAAACCAAATAAACAAACAACTGTTCTAAACTCCAATTTCTTTAGTTTTATGTACCCTGAATAGTTATCATCAATATCTTCAAAAAGATAAGTAGATATATTACGTTTGTGATACAAGAACAAAAGGCTATATAAACATGTGTAGAACATACTTGAGCTCTTGATAATAGAAAAAAAAATAATAGATTATTTAGAATATAAAGTTATGGAAATCATATAGAAAGCAAGGCAAAATAAAAGTGATGAAGAAAAGAAGGTAAATGACTGGAAAATTAGAGAACCAGTTCAGGAAGTGCAATGCCTGAATAATAGGAGACAAGAATAAATGGGGGGAGGATATCATCAATGAAATAATTCCATGTTTTTTTTCCAGAATTAAGATACATGATTATACAGAAAATAAAGACCAAAAATCATTACTGTAAATTTGAAGACACAAGTGGTAAAAATAAAGTTCTAGAAGCTTCCAGATAAGGGGAAAATATTCATATGAAAAATTAGGAAAAATGGCCTAAGATATATCTCCATAATAGCAATCCCAGATGCTAGAATACAATAAGTATCCTTAAAGCTCTGAAGAATTGTTTTTTTTCCAAATAGAACTGCATATTCAGAAAGATTGTCAAGAAATTTTCAGTGTAACCCCCACCCCCCAAAAAAAAGTTATCTGCAATGCACTTTATTAAAAAAG
>NW_006285779.1:186695-188203 GCF_000327345.1 Myotis davidii
AACTGGGTGGAAAGGAGCTATGTTTGGGGGGGGAGGAACAACTGTAATAATCTGAACAATAAAGATTTATTAATGAAAAAGAAAGCTATTGGAAAACATGCTGAATCAATGAGAGAAAACCGAGAAACAAGACAAAATGTGAGATGGAACTAGGAGAGTGAGCAAAAGTGGCAAATAAGAAATTCCTTGTGGTGATGTTAAAAGAAGTTTGCATAATGGCAGTTATTCAACGTTTTAAAGAGCTACTTTCAAGACCGGAAGTGGTTGGAAAAGAACTATTACTTTAAGAAAAGGGAATTGATAAAAAATTAATTTCTTTGATTATATTAAAGAGAAGATTTACCCAGTGGCTGAAGAATTTGGAATTGGAGTAATGATAAGTACTTAGAAAACAAAGCAAGTGAAAAGAGAGAAGGATGAAGAGGATGAGAAGGAAGAGGTAGTAAATGACTAAGAGCAGACATAAAACAAACAAAACTCTTACACAACAAAGGACAACTAGCCATGTTCTATACTACATGTCTCAGCTGTGAACAGTATTAATGTGGTAAAAGAAATTTCAGTAATACGTATTGACCTATTTAATGTTACAACTATGATGGGAGGGTGTGCGACCTGGGCAGGCGGTACGGTGGTAAAAGATACATTCTTATCTTCCATAATGAAAAGTCACTAGACATTTTTTTTTAAAAAAAAGCAATATAAAGTTGTCATTTAGAGGTTTTAATGTAAATTCTAAAATTAGCAATTTAGAGAGTTGAAAATGTTTGCTCCGGGAGCAGATAATGGAGTTGGCAAGAGCATGCTATCACTGTGAGGTCAAATGGTATTATTAGGATGACACTAACTGCTATGGCATACAACCCCAGAATTTACAATGGCCTCAAACACAGAACAAGTTTATTTCTCACTCACTTAACAGCCCAAGGTGAGTGTTCTGCATGGTTTAGATGGCTTTTACATGAGTTCAACTAGGAGGAAGTTCTACCTTTTACAAACTTGAGTGAAGTTTCTCACCATCCCAGTCTGTTGAGCACAGGGAAGAGCACACACACACACACACTTGGGAGGTTCTGAAGGTCGAACCTCAGAGTCGCACCACCCTGCCCCAAATGCACTGATGGAACAGGGCCACATGGCTACTCCGAACTGCCACAGAGGCTGGGAAATAGAACCCAGCTGTGCATCAAAACAGGAGCCCCAAATACAGGTGAACAGTCAGAGTTTTGGCAACAATTTTCTAAGACTGTTTGATTTTTTAAACTAATTATACATATAGCTTGTTGCTGCAATTGCCTTTTTTCCCTTAACAGATAAAAATAAACAGACCAGAGGGATTGAATAAAAGTAACAGGGGTTAGATTATGATCTATTTACCTGATATTTTTAAGTTATAAAATTTTGTTGAAGGTACAAAATACTGCTTATCTGGAGCCATTGCACTCCATGCCCCTGACAGGGGGAAGTCCAACAGCCCTTCCTATGAAGAGAGGCTGGAAACCCAAGAG
>NW_006285779.1:191538-197646 GCF_000327345.1 Myotis davidii
GCTCATGCGGTCTGTCCTGTGTGGATGACATGGAGGAGTACGGGATCAGAAGGGCCTCATTCTGTATTGACAAAGAGACTTACATGTAGACGTGTACCATTAAATCCAAAAGGGATTCATGCAGAATCATTTTGTTTTAACGTCAGTGGATTTAATTAAATGCTTAATACTTTTAAATGCTTACTTGTGTATGTCTTTCCTCATTTTTTAATATAATCTTATTATTGAAACAAGCCCAAACCTTGCTTGACTTTAGAGATGTCCTGTGCGTGTGTTAATGGTGGATAAAGTGAAAGGAATCCAAAGTTGAAAATTAGATTGCATGGATTGTAGGAAGAATTGCCAGTTTCCTTCACCAAAGCCCTTTATTTATTTTTGAATGGCAGCACAAGCCCCATAGCAACTAATTCTGTGCCTACCCACTGGAACCCCAGATTCACCAAATACAATTTGTAAGAGTAGTTCCAACTTCCGGAGAGAAAACAAACCTCTCAAATTGTCTCAGAATCAGGTAACTTCTCTAAAATCACTTTGAATGACACATGTAAAACAATGACCCCTAGTGGTGAAAAGCCAAACCTAATTAAGACTACGCTCTGAATGGGTAGGGGTAGGAATGCATTCAGTTGCAAGACAAGAAGCTTCTAGGTAGAGAACACACAGCCATCCAGCCTTGTCTCCTAACTCAGCAGTTACACTGGAGTAACTCCCAACCCCCCATATCTCATAGAAACGTAGAATTAGACCAGGAAGCGATCTTCTAACTTCTCTCTCAATATAGCAACACTATGCACAGTATTACTTCTAGCTACACATCCAACTCCTGCCTAAAAATCCCCTTACTGGATAAGTTGTAGTGGGCATGTATCTTTGTTTTTTTCTTTCTGAATAATAGTAAAACTCTTCTTTGTTTTGTTTTGTTGGTTTGTTTGTCTTGTTTTGTTTTGTTTGGGTGGGGTGGGGGAAGAATTTTCCTATGTGCCTAATTTTGTGAAGTGGGTAGAAGGCAGAGAACATTACTCTACTTCTCAATACATAAATGGGATGAGGAGTAACCTTCTCTCGGCTCCCTTACAGTTAAGATCTAAGCACATGGGCTAAGAGTGGTAGTTGTATACTAGTATTTCTGCTCAGGAATGCGAATCTGGAATGAGTGCATGTGCACGTAGCATGTGCAAAGGTAATGTCTAGAAGCAGAGGTGATCTAGCATATTGAGTGCCATCTCCTCACCAAGTCATTTCATTCCACCCTTTAGGATGTCTCGATTCTCTCCCTTTCTAAGTTGGCTCCTCCAAGCTCTCAACACCCTATAACATCCTAGCAATCCTTTTGCTTAGAGGCTCAAAGTTGGTTTCTCTTCCTTGCAATATGAATCCTCATGGACGTCTGTTAACCTCATCATTGGGATTCACTTTCTTGTTATAGATTCCCATCAAACCTTCTTTCTGCAATGCTATATTCCTTTGATATGAGTGGAAATTCTTAAGGTGTTCCCATTATTTCTTCAAACCCTTAGTATTAAACACTTCTATCAGGATAGAAAGCCATCCATAGAAAGTTAAGTAACTAGACAACAATTACTTAGATATTCTAATCAATTTGGAGGTTCTGTTATTATTGAGGCAAAGATTATAAAATGGGTTCTATTGGGGATTGTGTTCAGGATAATTACCTGAGACTTCTATGAGCGGATCATATTTCCCATACAAACTTCTCATTTTAACCATGAGCTCTTGGGATTTTAGGGTAATGAAAAGAAAAAAAGAAGTTAGCTTATCAATAGTACCTCATAAAAATTTGTCAAGATTATGGTGCCTCCTAGCATCATGGGAGTAGGTGATGTGATAGTCAAGCTTAAGGGTATAACATGTCTTATTTCTTCCTCGAAGGGACCTTCTCTAATATTCCAGTTATCTAACTAGCCATCTTCACCCACCTCCTACCTATCCTTAGCACCCTAGCATCTCAGACCTCGATTCAAGAGCATTAATAATAAAAACAGGGAAACTTTATCTACTTCAATCCCAATATATATCTCCAAAATACCTGACTTTCTTGTATTCACTAGAGCCTTTAAACTTTCCCAATTCATCTGGACACAGGTCCTAGCATGAAGAAAGATCCCCTACCTAAATCAATAGTAGTGCTCTCTAAGTATTTTCACATGAAAATAAGAGTGGGCCCGTGTTTCATAACTCTTCCATAGCAAATAGAATACAAATGAAACATGGAATTATATGATTTAAAGCTAAAAAAGATACCAAAATCATTCTGGAAATGCAGAGAGTAAGAGGCGATGCCATACACTGCAGAGGATTTTGAGGCAGAACAAAAGCAGCTAACAATCTTCAGTCCTAAAAACTGAATACTCAGCATGGCTTGTTCCAATTCAACTGGGATTTCTTTCTTTTTAAAGCTCATTAAAATAGTCCATATTTCTATCCAGAGTCATCTGTCTTTAATTCTCATTATACAAAAAAATTTTTATTCTGAAAATCAACAATATCTGAGTGTTGTGTGTGTGTGTATGTGTGTGTGTGTGTGTGTGTGTGTGTGCTGAGTCATGATTATTCAGCATGAGGGTAAGGGTGTGTTTAATGCACTCAGAAGAGGGTACAGGCTGGCACACACACACACACACTGTAACCCTACTTCTGGGAATGCTTAATAATTTGTACATAATTTTTCACTTTTGCTATTATTGAGTTGACAGAGAAAAAAGTCTGTTATGTGCTACCCAAGAAAATTAACCTGAACACCACATGTCTCATGATGTTTGACATCAAGGACAGGTTAACAAAAAACAAGCGTATGCATGGGTTATTTGCATGAATCTCCAGTTTGCCAGTGCTTTCATGTGTTGCCATCTCCAGTTCTATAAACAGGAAATGAACAGCCCCACACATCTCCCCTTAAACAGGTAGTGCATTCATTGTTTTTAAATGCAATGTTTAAAAAGAAGGAAACCTTACCTTTTGTAACAGCATGGATGGGCCTGGAGAATATTATACTTAGTGAAATAAGCCAGTCAGAGAAAGACAAGAACCATATGATTTCACCAGTGATCAAAATAAACTAACAAAGAAAACAGAAACAGACTCTTAGATGCAGAGAACAGACAGACAGCAGTCAGAGGGAGGAGAGTTGAAGGTCTGGATGAAAGGGTTAAAAAATAAAACAAAAACAAACAAACAATTAAAAAACCTCATAAACACAGAAACCAGTATGGTGATTACCAGAGAAAAGGGGTATTGAGAGGAGGTAGAAAAGGGTAAAGGAGGGATAAATGGTGATGGAAGGAGAAAAAATGGAATGCATCATTATTGGAGATAATCATGGATCTGCTATACACATACAACCCACTTATTCAAAGCTTTCAAAAGCAGGTAATGGTCCTATTGAATAAATCTAACTGACCTTTTCGTAGCCAGGCCTTATGCATGCATCAGAAACAATTTCATGCCATAGTAAAATTTTGTAGCCAATAGAATCAGACTGTGCTATTGAGAAAAAAGCTATCAACAAACCCAAGTGTCTTTATCAGAATTAAAAATCTCAAAATATCTATAGCAAGAGCTTTGCAAGAAATCAAAGTAACAATCTACAGAAAGCGAAAGGGAAGCAGAGTGAACATTAATGGCCCTGTCACTGCCAGCCTGTACCCTCTTCTGAGTGCATTAAACACACCCTTACCCTCATGCTGAATAATCATGACTCAGCACACACACACACACACACACACACACACTGTAACCCTACTTCTGGGAATGCTTAATAATTTGTACATAATTTTTCACTTTTGCTATTATTGAGGAATAATTAACAGAGCACAATATGCAGATTTTCAGAGTCGAGTTGGATCAGTTTAGACAAATGTCTGCCCCTGAGAACTGATCACCCAAATCTAGATAGAGAACATGTTCAACTCCTCAAAACTGTGCTGTTGCCCCTTTCAGTCAACCTTCTCTCCCACCCAGGCAGCTACGGCCCTGATTTCCTTCACCTTAGATTACTTTCGCCTACTTGTGAACTGTATATAAATGGAAAAATGGAGTATGTACTCATTTTTCTTACCCAACACATTCCACTAAATTTATTTTCGAACTCAGTAATGGGTTGCAACCTCCACTTGGAGAAAATTTTGCTGAAATGTATACCATAAACTAGTGTGCATCTGATTAGCTTCGTGTGAAAAAAAATGCAAGTTTTTAGGCCTCTCCCACGGAGATGCTGATTAAATAGATTACTGGGGCCTATTGCAGGCCAACTAAGCATACATCCTAGTGTGGATCTGATGCAGGTTATTCAAGGACTATATTCTAATACAGTTTACAGCCAAGTTTCTCAATCATGCTACACAATGCTTTCATCATGTCACCACCTTTATCCTATTTAAGGAAATACAATGAGTCCTCTTTACTGCCTACTGAATCAAGCCAAAATACCTCCGCTGACATGTGAAGCCCTCCATCAAAGGTCTTGCTGTCCTGGCGGATACTCTTTCCTATTACTCAGCAACAATCTCCATTGTCATCAGTCTCCTTAGTGACCCACCCCTTCCCCCTGCCCATTCATTCCCACACTGCAGAATCTAATGCTATTGTTTTTGCCTACATTCAGAACCTAGCAATGCTCCTTACACTGAATAACAGCCTCAGATCAGTATTTTCTGGAAACTGTGATGGTGGTGGGGGGAGCACCTGCAGTAGCCCAGTCTGCAAGGCATCAGAGCCTCCTTCAGGTGGACTGATTGTCCTGTGTTAATTCTTCTCCACAAAAGTGCTCTGTGCTATTTCCCTGATTAAGAGAACATCCTTTGGCTCTACCACCTTGTTAGAACTTGGTGGTATGTGGGCTCCTGGTATATTTGGAAAAAGATGGGTCTTAATTCTCTTTATACCTTCTTACTCTGCAAATAGAAGAGAAGCCTCTTGAGTTAGTGAAATAAAAGCTGTAGAAATAGATCATTAAATGAAGGGAACGGAGGTAGACTAAAGATAGGAGGCTATAGAAGCTAAAGGAAAACTTGAATTTACAGTTCTTGAGTTCTAATCTCTTCTTTCTGACCCACATGGAACACTTCAAAGGTGTATGGATACCAGCATTCAAAGAACTCTCTCAATTATATTCATTCATTCTTTTACCCATCCAACACATATTTTTAAGTTTCTACTATCTCTAAGATGCATTTTTAGACACTGAGACCATAGCCACAAGTAAAACAAAGTCCGGGTCCTCAAGGAACTTGCATTCTAGGGGAAATAAAGACAGTAAACCTATCAACATATAGAGTGACAGATCATTATGGTCAAGGGGAAAAAAGAATATACTATTAACAAATGTGTTGGTTTGTTTCTCTAAGCAGATATAAAACTCACTCAGGACAGTAGTGTGTCTCCTATGCCACCTGAGACTTTACAAGACCTCACACTGTAAATGACATATTTAATTTCATCATTTATGTTTCCAGCAAGTGTTTATTTTCTGACTATAAACATTGTGGCTGACTGAAAAGCTTACTAGAGTCTGTTCCCTTGGAGAATGCTATAAAGTGACTACTCCATAATTATGGAGACAATCCATCTAGAAAAAGGACAATCAATATAAGTAAAGGACAACATGAGTGATCACCCCTCTCCTATCTCTAAGATTAATATCTTTGAGAGGAAGGGAACTTCAGGTGAGAGCCCCCTTTATTTTAGAAAGGAATAGCAATGGAGTATTATTTTATTAAACTTATAATCATAAAAAATAAAGCAAGTCTTTTAAAATTCCCTTTGGAAATAGGTCCAAAGATTTCAGAGATATTGTTAGTAGTAGTTGTCACTGGCAGTAAAGAGAACATGAGCCTATATTCCTTATTCTCAGCCCAGTTCTTTTTCTATGATGTCAAAGAGATCTACCAGAAGCTAAAGACTTTCTCCTCAAACCCTTAAGGTAACCAGACTGCTTAGTCAGCAGTTCTCAACCTGTGGGTCGCGACCCCTTTGGCGGTCGAACGACCCTTTCACAGGGGTCGCCTAAGACCATCCTGCATATCAGATATCTACATGACGATTCATAACAGTAGCAACATTACAGTTATGAAGTAGCAACAAAAATAATTT
>NW_006285779.1:197659-205273 GCF_000327345.1 Myotis davidii
TCTTTTGTCTCCATTGTGAATAAATAATTTAGTCATGAGATTGAATGAAAACCAGACATGATCTCGTTGGTGTCTCAAAAGAAAGGCAGTATGGGTCTTCCTATTCAATCTGGCTCGGTTTATTTTGAAGTTAATCAAAATATGTTTTAAAAGCACCTACCTCAAGACAACTGGGCTCAAACTGGGAATGTAGGAAAGTGAATTCCTGTACACTCCAGTGGCTAAAAGCATAGGATTCAGGGTGAGTAGCCTTGGGGTTGAGTCTCCGTGTCACCATTTACTCCTGCTGTGACTCAGGGTAATGCTGTTTGCTTCTCACAGTGAAGCTTCATCATCTGTAACATAAAGGTACAATATTGGGCTCTTCATTTTCGGTCTGGCATATAAGCAGCTTCATTCTGTCCTAAACAACAAAAATCAGAACAATTTGAAAAAAAATGAAACACTCCTCTTAGATCCCTTAAAGAAGGGAAGTCACAGGACAAAACACTGACCGGAATATTGGAGAGACAGGCAGGGGGACACAGAGATCCACAATTCACAAGAGCAGAAACCCTTGGGGAGCCAGGATCAGAGTAGGACAACCAGGCCGGCATTTAACAAACTGCGGGCACTCAGTGTGACCAAACCTGAGAGAGAAAAGTCACAGGGGACCCAGTCCCAGGGCACTCTCACACTTTGGGGAGCTCTGCCTCCAGGAGCTTGGCCAGGTCCTCACAGTGAGAAACAAATGAGAATGGCCTCCTGTTTCCAGAAGCGGGAGGAGAAAAGACATAACTTTGAATTACACCACAAGAAGGCCTGCCCGCAGGAAAAACATCAATCGTGCATCACTTAAGAACAGAGATATGTTCTGAGAAGTGTGTCGCTAGGTGATTCTGTCCTTGGGTGAACATCGCAGGGTGCACCTGCACAGAACTACATGGTGTAGCCTACTACACACCTCAGCTTTATGGTTTAGCCTATTGCTCCAAGGCTACAAGCCTGTACAGCATGTTACTGTACAAAACAACATGAGATTAAACCAAGCACAAGAGAAAACGATGCAATCAAGATACATGGTAAACATTTGATGTATGAGGCTGCTGCCGGAGTTAACAAGATCTGTTGTTTTACAATAGGTGTGTTTTTTTTTTTTAATAAGCAGAAAGAGTACACTAAATACATAAGCCAGTATAGTACAATAAATATCAGTAACATAGCTGTCTATTATCATTATTAGATACTAGAGGCCCGATGCACAAAAATTCATGCAAGAGTAGGCCTTCCTTCCCCCAGTTGCCGGCACAGGCTTCCCTCTGGCACCAGATTCCCTCCGGCACCCAGGACCCGGGCTTCCCTCCTCCAGCTGCCTGCAGGCACCCAGAACCCGGGCTGCTTCCCTCCTCCGGCCGCCCACAGGGACCTGGGATGCAGGCTGGGTTCCCTCCGGCCCTGGCTTTGTCGGAAGGACATCCAGAATGACGTTCAGAAGATGTCTGGTCTAATAAGCATATTACCCTTTTTTATTATAGATTATGTACTATACATCATTGCATATACTATACTTTTATTCAACTGGTAGCACAGTAGGTTTGTTACTGCAACATCACCACATACAAGTGCAAGAAGCCAATCTAAGACGGCTACATAACATATGATCCAAGACCATCTGGAAAAAGGCAAAACTATGGACATAATTAAAAGATTAGAGGTTGCCAGCAGTTATGCAAGAGGGAGGTCTGAAAAGAGAGAGCAGAGAGCAGTTTTAGGGCAATGAAACTATTCTGTACAACAGTACATGGTATATACATGTCATTATACATTGTCAAAATCCATAGAACGCACCACACCAAAGTAACCCCTAATGAAGACTGCACCACGCCAAGTGAACTCAAATGTAAACTATAGACTTTGGGTGATTGTTGGTTCTAGAATTCACCAGCCCAGAGCAGGGTTGCTGCTGTAGAACAGCCACTCTGCTAGAAGATCTCATTCCCAATTAATTATTTAATCTCTAACACCCTAACTAGACTACAAGTTCCATGAGGATAGCAATCCTGTTTTGCTTACAGCGGAACACCCATCTTCTGGCAGTGGGAAGCCATTACTATATCTAGACCTGGGGAATCATGAGGGAGGATCCATGTCACCAAAGCCCAATGAGAAATGGAACAGTGGAAGAGTTGTCACCTGCAAGGGTATGCACTTGTGGGGGGCAGCAGCCAGTACCAGAATGTACACCAAAGCAGGAAAGAAGTGGGCAAGGAAAACCCCCCTTTCTCCTCCCGAATTACACTCTCTTTCTTGTGACTTTTCTTTTCTTTTCTTTTTTTTTAAATATATTTTATTGAATTTTTACAGAGAGGAAGGGAGAGGGATAGAGAGTTAGAAACATCGATGAGAGTGAAACATGATCAGCTGCCTCCTGCACACTCCCTACTGGGGATGTGCCCGCAACCAAGGTACGTGCCCTTGACCGGAATCAAACCCGAGACCCTTCAGTCCGCAGGCCGACGCTCTATCCACTGAGCCACACCGGCCAGGGCTCTTGTGACTTTTCTTAGCTAAACCCAAGAGTAAAGCAGAAGGCGAGAATTAGTAACATACTTCACAGGAGTCAGTCTCCCAGGGTTTGGAAGCTGGCAGAGAAGAACAAATATTTGGGAACTGGGTAAGGGAGGTTGGCCATGAAGAATAATCAACATGCTGATATTAAGCAAGGTATCTTTGATAGCTTCATATTTATTTATGAGAAAAAAATATAAATACATGGAAAAACTTGATGAAAGCAAAGTGATAGAATGTTTTAGTCTGTTCACCCTTTAAGCAACTCTAACAAATGAGATGCCGGGCAACCTGAAAGACTTGGAACAGCATCCGGAACATAGAATTGGTAATATCTTGCCATAAAGGACTGTCATTCGAAGCTGCTAAAAGAGTTTCAGAAGCAGTTTGTCCTTTAGCCACCCCTTTTATCTAAAAATACTCAGCAAGAAAGTGACAAAGCTAGAACTTCCTTCTTCCTCCCCAGCAGCCCGGCCCAACCCCTGCTCAGTTCAACCACTTAGCAATTTACAGGGGGAAATGGGAACAAATTAGTGCTGATGATTTCGGGCCACTAATTGGCTGCCCGGCTGTCACACCGACTTCACAGTTGCTAAATCAAATTGAGAGCTAAAGGCCATGAACTGCTCAGCCTGCTGCTCTTCTGATTCGGGGCTTGGAGGCCAAGGAAACCCTGGCATTACGGTCAATTTGTCATGACCCACCCATCATCCCCAGGACCGTGCACTGTCAGCATGTCTTCTGGTAACTGTGGGGCTGGTGGTGAGGCTGTGGCTCTGGAAAGGCGAGAGGCTGCCACTCTTGGGGAGATGTTCTCATCCTTTCTGACAGGCAGCAAGGCATCGGGGGTGAGCTGTGAAGCTGATACGGTTCTAGAGAAGCAGTGTGAATTCTTGCATAAATGAGAGAATTTATTATGGAGCACTTGTGCTACATAGCAATGAAATGAGGAGTTCCAAAAATTGTTTTTGATTTATACAAACTCACAAGAGTCAAAATGCAAGTTGTTCCTTCCAAAATAGTCCTCTTATGAAGGTATGCTACTTATTCCAAAGATACTGTCATTTCTCAAGTCACATCTGGACATTTTTTTGGAGAATTGTCAGAAAAACCAACACTTGCTGCTTATTTTTTAAAAAATCCTCTTAATGATTTACAATAGTAGCTTTTAACTGGGGGCACTTTTGTCTCAGCTCTAGCCACCCTGGGACATTTGCAAGGACATTTCTGGTTGTGATAACTGTGGGGGAGGAGAGGGGAGATTCTATTGACATCTAATGGGGTAGAGACCAGGGTTCTACTAAACATCATACAATTCAGAGGACAACCCCTAATCTGACAACAAAGAATTAGTTATCCAATCCAAAATGCAGTGTCAAAGTTGAAAAGCCTTGATTTACACTGGATTTATACTTGATTCTTCAGGAGGAATTGGGTTGATTTTGTGGAGCTATCCAAAGGTCAGTTAGAACTAGAGTTGATTCAAGTTGGAAAAATACCATTCCTGGACTAAAATGAGTGGTGATTATAAAGTAACTGGAGGCCCAGTGCATGAAATTTGTGCCCAGGTAGGGTTCCTAGGCCTGGCAAGCAATCAGGGTCGATCAGAGCCTTCCTTCCCCTCAGCTGCCAACTGCTGGCCTGGGCCTGCCTTCATTCTGCGCCACCCCCTGGTGGTCTGGGCCTGCCTTCATTCTGCGCCACGCCCTGGTGGTCAGTGTACATCATAGCGAGTGGTCAAACTCCCAGTCAGTTGAACTCATGAGGGGACAATTTGCATATTAGCCCTTTATTATATTGAAAGAGACTGGATTTGTTGCATGACAATGTCCAACATGGAGTCCAAAAACAGGTTCTAAGGAATATTGGTATTTATTTATTAATTCCTCGATTTATTAAATATCTTTAAGCATTCAGTATGTGCTAGGAACAGGTTAGCAAAACAAAATCCCTGTGTTCAGAGACCTCTTGATCTAGAAGTAGATAGAGCCAGGTATAGGACTATCTGGTAGAGCACATCCTTTTCATCCCTTCACTATTTTGCCTCTCCAAAGGTCAGTTCATGTGAGGATTACATAAATTAATAAACATAAAATATTTACAACAGTTACCTGATACATGATAAGCACTCAATATATGCTAAATATGAGATAATAATATTAAATGCAATAACTATAAATGGTTTTGAACATGGATTTCTTTAAGGAATAAATATTCTTTAAAAGTATACTCTTGGGCAAACTTGCTAATACACATATATTGCCAATTGTGCATTTCCTATGTTAGGCTATGATTAACAAGTTTTTCCACCAATATAATTACATCCTCATGAGATGATTCATCAGAAAATATATCAAATATATTGTATGTATTTGCCTATCCTTTCTAATTTGGAAGGCACTCTACAGGTTAGTGTCACAAATATAACACAATATATATAGTCAACTATCTCTGTCCTCAACTGACTTTTAATAATCTTTGGGTGATAAACCACAAGCTAATTAACCAGGGAAACTGTGCCATGTCAAAAATTGATAGAAAGATTCAAAAGAAGAGAGAATCCTTATAGGCTCAGAGGGATACCTGCAAAGGAATGGTAGAGGAATGAGAGCACAAAGAAGAGCAAGAGAGACTTTATCTGTTTTTCTCATCCAGGAAGGTCTCAAAAAAATTACAAGGGTATTAAACCAAATGACTTACGAAGAAGGTGCCAGGAAATTTTGCAGGAAGGTAAAGCTGGAATGGAATGTTAAAAAGGGAGAGGGAAGTGCCACAGCTGGTTGAAGGCTAAGAACTTCAGTCTCACTGTTGATTCAGAATGATCTCAGACTGAGTAGATGGAAGTGTGGCGGCCCCGACGTGGCTCAACGAACTCAGGGTTTAATTCAGTATGGACTTTGACATTATCATCAGAAGTGTGACTTTTTTCTAAGCTTGAAGCATCTTGCTGATTCTTTCTGAGACAGGCATAAATTAAATATCTATATGTGTCTTCTAGAATGTCTGGTTCATGTTAAGCAAAAAAAAAAAGGGTGTGGGTTGGAAAGGTGTATGTAAATCAAATCTCAACATACCAAATTTTATTCAAAATGCACTAAGGGGTTCATTATTTAAAAGACTTTGTAACAAAGCCTCATGAAAAGCAAGTAAGGGATTTGGGGGACTGTCCCAGTTTGCCCATCTTCCAGCTGTGGGACTTGAAATCATTTCAGTCCACTGAAGCACTTTGACTTCATGTTATAAAGAGTCCCTGTCCTGGGTTGTTTTCAAAAGGCTGTATCGAGCCTCAGATGAGTTAGTGTAGGTGATGGCACCTTGCAAATTGTAAAGTGCCGCACCACTACAATTTCTTGAAGATATTTAATATGCATCTAATGGGTTGTTTTAGAATGGAACAATTTCCTACTAAATTGAATCACTGTTTTATCAGCTTAAAAAATGTTTAAATTTTGATATCATATGATTTAGCCTACTGATTTCAGGCTTCTCTATACATCAAATGGTTTCACTGTAGTAAAGTTGGAGCAAGAGTTCAAGACCTAAACCTGAGAAAATGACACCAGAACAATGTGCGCTATTGAATTTTGGTGCAATGGAATGGGCTAATGAAAGGGAAGATTTTTAAAAATATATATTTATTGATTCTTTACAGAGAGGAAGGGAGAGGGATAGAGAGTTAGAAACATTGATGAGACAAACATTGATCAGCCGCCTCCTGCACAACTCCCACTGGGGATGTGCCCACAACCAAGGTACATGCCCTTGACCGGAATCGAACCTGGGACCTTTCAGTCCGCAGGCCGACACTCTATCCACTGAGCCAAACCGGTTAGGGTAAGAGAAGATGTTTTAAAGTAAATGTTATTATGCTATTGATACACATGAAAGCAATGTTAATTATTTTCTTCTAATTATGAATTTGAGTTGAACTTAGTGTTGACATGGTGGAGTCACAGCTTGGCAGGAATTAGCTAGAGCCTCTTCCTATCCCTGACCACACATGCAGGACAGTCCAGCAGGGTATGTTCCAGTTAATTCAGTCATTCCATTTGTAAAAAACCAAACCAAAAAAAAAAAAAAAACCACCTTGTAAATCTTCATGGAAGCAAATAAAAAATAATTCCCAGATTTAGCATTTCCTGAGTACGTGTCAGCAGAGACAAAAATCTTCCATGTTGCCATTTATCGATCCAGGACTGTGCAATTACAAAACTCTGTAATTGTCAGAATCCTTATCTAAATAAAACCTGTACATTTATGCTTTGAGGTTTCCAGGAAATGTAGAACTCAAACAGCGATTATTCTTAATAGTGTCCTATTAAACCAGTTCCAGACTGTTTAGTCTCTGGCAGGAGATGTGTGATGAAAAGGGTAGACCAGGATGGCTCTAGCAGCCCCGCACACTAATTCCTTTCTAAGCGCCTTAACGCAATTTCGGGAGGCATTGGAAACAAATGAGCCAACAAGGGGAAAGCAGACTTCCTTTATCCCTCCCTTTCTCACAGGTTAAGCTCTCTGCTCACAGGCTGCCTGGAGGAGTCTCAGTGTCCACAACAAAATTACACTTCCAGCTCAGGAAAAATAGTCAATTACCCAAACAAAATCAATAAACAGCAAAGCCTACCTAACCTCTCGATGCATGTCTTAGTATCTCCTAGATAACAAGCGTGCCCTAAATAGCATGTCTGGTTCTTGATAATGGTGAGTTTCAATATTTAGTCTTTGGTCCCAAATATCTGTGGCTGTATGAATCTGTGTTTCATGGGTGAAAAAAAAAAAGGCTGTAATCTAAAGCTACCAAATGCCATGAGCCAAAATGAAGGATTAGATACCAAGTCAAGCCAAAGCCCAAATCTATCATGGAGACAGGGTCCACTGGTTAACCACCTTGAAGGGTAATGATGAGGATAATCAAAACAATCCCTAATAATAAAAGAGCCCTTATATTGTGCAGAGATTTTGAAATCCATTCTTTCTCTCTTTTATTCAATCAACCCCTTTTGTTCCAGACACTATTCTAGGTTCTGAGGTACAGTGGTAAACACTTTGAACAATAAATATAGTGTC
>NW_006285779.1:205472-224327 GCF_000327345.1 Myotis davidii
CATGCAAACTCATTTTTTTGGTTGATTTTTCTTTGTTAAATGGCATTTAAATATATAAAATAAATAACAGAAATATAAATCTTTGTTTTACTATGGTTGCAAATATCAAAAAATTTCTATATGTGATATGGCACCAGAGTTAAGTTAGGGTTTTTCAAAATGCTGACACACCAAGCTCAAAAGGTTCGCCATCACTGTGACCTAGAGTTAGATGGAGCCCAGTTTGAATTTTGGCTTCTCCACTTACTATGTGTGAACTTGGACTTCTCTAAGCTTCAGTTTCCCTATCTGTTTATAATACATATAGATGATAGGTTGTTAAAGGGAGTTGAAAACAATGTAATGTTTGCTTTTAAATACTACCTAGCTCAAGTTTGCAGGACAAGCTGAGTAAGGAACATCTTATAGGGTAGAAAGCAGAATACTATAACTTGCAAAGTGTATTTTCTGTTAGCCATCATCTGGAAGACAATGACATTTCCCTAAAAAACATATCAGCTGTTAACCCAATGTCAACTCCTCGTATGTTGGAATATTAGTAGATTATTTTATTTGTTGAAAATGTTTAAATGTTCTTTTCCTTTTTAACAACATTGGGCTAAAATGATAACATAAAAATATTTCTACCTTTAAGAATTTAATATTATTATAGCTTACAGCTAAAGCAACACTGAAAAGAAAAGCAAAAAGCAAAAACTACTACTAACACGGACATATCCGTTACACTAATTATTTCTGAACGATAAAAATCTTGTTTGAGGGGATTTATATAGATCCCCAAATTAGATTAAAAGTCAGGTAAACTACATCTAAGGACGGAACTAAATCCATCAAGCTTGCAGCACAGTAGACTGCATCTTCCCAAGGAAACATAAAGAAATGAAACTCACTTTTATTCACACAGATGTTTATATATTAAATATTTTTTGCAACTTTCATGTGTACGTATCTATCGTCAGCTGAAGTTCTAAAAACAGTTTATACATGGCTTAAAATTATTTGTGGGGAATTAGTAATTTACTTTAACTTCTATATACTAGACTCTTTAATTAAAGGAGATTAGTTAGAGCCCTGCTGCCAGTGTGGTGCAGTGGTAGAGGGTCATCTATGAACCAGGAAGTCACCATTAAATTTTCAGTCAAGGCACATGCCCGGATTGCTGGCTCAATCCCCAGTAGGGGACTTGCAGAAGGCAGCTGATCAGTGATTCTCTCTCATCATTGATATTTCTCTCTCTCCCTCCCTCTCCCTTCTTCTCTGAAATCAATAAAAATATTTTTATTTAAAAAGAGGCTAGTTAGAGCTTCAATTTGCAAGATTGTTTTAAATTTAAATAAATAATTTAATTCACTCAGCATAAAGCCTGGAGCATAATAGGCAGTCAATAGATCTTAGATATCATTGTCATTATTATGCCTCCCAAGAAGTTTATCTCATAAAACCATAAAATGAAAAGAAACTAAAACAAAACTTGAGCAAAAACAGGCATTCTTTAGCTCAGTTTTTTAACACTGTGTTTGGCCAATGACTGTGCATTATTGAGAGGGGACTCTGTTTCTCTTTATATAATTTTTCTATATAATTTTAAGAGAGAAAATCACCTCTTCAATTTTATAAAAACTATTTAGAAACAGTACTGTGTAGAGGGGCTCATTTAGTGGCTTGCTTGGGCCTGCCATGCATTTTAGCTAACCGTGTATATACATGGTAGCTCCTCTGACTACATGGTCAGTGTTTACCAGGGTGACTGCTACAGCAAGTATTTCTGTACCTGTCTGGATTTCTGACCTCAAGGTATGTCCGCTAGAGACATGGAGACAAGCTTCATGCGTTTCTGCAACTTCTAAAGAATGTAGCTCCGCTCCTCCCACATGGTAGGGTTGAATGCTTGACATGCGAATAGTTTTCCCTCCAGGGAGTGAACCAAGTTATGATAAATGATGTGGAAGCTTAATGTGTTTTTTAGATACCTTTAGCATGTCCTTTTATTGATTCCAAGGGATATATTTGTTTGTTTGCTTGCTTGTTTGTTTTTTGAGCCCATGGAGTCTAGAGACTTTTCCTGCCTTTTACAGTAATACTCCTGACTTATGGATACAAATGTGGGTTTCTGGATAGTGACAGGGTAACTGAATTCTGTAGAAACTTGGATTCAGCAACGCTTTTTCCCTGAACCATATCTGACAGTGACCTTGAATGGATTTCCCCGTTTCTGTGAACATTAAAGCCAGGAGAGCATCTACTGTAAGAGTTAGTTTACTCTGTGAACTGCTTGTGTGTATCGTTAAGAATCACGCTGAGACACTGGCTAGTGTCTCCTTTTCTTTTTGCTTTGCTTCTTTTGTTCTCTTTTCCTTTCTGCTTATTAAATTTGTCTAATGTGGTTCCTATTAACCATATTAGAGGATGCAGATCAGCTTTGATTGGAAACTTGCAGACATACATTTGCTTAAATACAGTCATTTGCTCTAAGTTCCTTCCTCAGGAAGGGCAAGAAAGGGCACAGGGTGGGGGCGGAGGGGGGTTGTGTGTTTAGTTAATCCCAACTTCTGTATCTTTCTGCTTTAACAGCAGTTAATGACTGCTGCAGGAGCCGGATGGGGGTGTGTATCTATTTTCAGCCACTTTCAAACGCACGGAATAATGATCTGCCTGCGCATGGCCCTAGGCTTGTACCTGCCCACCCCCCTGAGCAGGCAGGGCCCTCCACGCATTGCCTCCCTCAAGGACTGCAAACAGAGCTCAGGATGGTTTGCTTACCCAATTAGCAATTGTCAGGCCAAAGCCAGCTTTTCTTCTCAGCCTACACACTCCATACCTCTAGGATCCTTTTTAGTCAATTACATTTTACATTAAACTTTGAAATGTTGCTGTTGAACCAAAATGTGGAGTCAGAAGCTAAGGGGTTTACATCATGACTGTTAGTCAGAAATCGATGTTCTGTACAGATACTATCAACCCTATTAAACCTACGAGCGTCATATAAATCTTAGTTAATGGGTTGTCTAATCTGTGCCCTTTTGCCACATATTCTACTCCAGACTAGGGCCCTGGCAGCATTTGCTCTTGTCATGGGAGGGATGTCAGCCATACAGAACTTCCCAATGCAGTTGGCCAGCCCCTCCCAGTAATACACAGAGCTTGGCCGCCAACATCTAAAATGGTTTGGGTTAATAGTTGTTTTGGGGGTTTATTTTTTGTTTGTTTTGTTGTTGTGTTTTTTCCTTAGGAGTCAATAACAAGCTCCTCCATCCACTCGAGCTTCTAATAGCAAAAGCTCGAGGTTGCCATTCATCACTGCTGCCAGAGAACCAGAAACTCCATTTGTTTTCTCTGCTGCTGACAAATGTAATTTATAGGCTTTAAAGACCTAATTATTTTCTGCGAGCCAGGGTTAAATCCAAACACTTCTCACCGGAGGGATGAAAGAGGCAGAGATCTGGGATATCTGCGGATCTCCAAACTCTGTTTCAGATTCGCAGATGGGAGGTCCTGGGGATAAAAATACAAGATCAGGGCGATATGAATGGAGGGCCAAAAATAACGTTCTTATGCAACCAGTGCCCCGCGGAGGCATCTACTGTTGGTGCTCATCCCAGATAACCAGAGCTTTTCTGGGCATCCATCCCTTGGCTTCTGTGTTCCCCACGATTAACTCCAGCTCCTTCAGAGGAGGGCTGCTCTGCCTGCGGCACAGAGAGCTAGGAGTATCTGGAAGTTTACTTTCTTACTCCCTCCCCAGGGCAATTCTTAGCCAATGCCTAATGAGTACAAGGAAATTAAGACCTATTTTTCTTGTCTGGATGAATTCCGAATAAAAGCAGGTGTAATTCACACCCCAGAGTTCTTCTGCAAGATCCAACTGCAAGGACCAACTGGTTCTTTGCCTGAATTTGCTTCCTAGCTTGGCTTCTTCCCTTGTCTTTGTTTCTCCCCTCTCTTACTGTGTGTGGGTTTTTTGTTTTTGATTTTTTTTGTGGGGGGAGGAAGCACTTCCTGAATAAATCACTTGACCAGCAATCACTGCCTCAGAATCTACTGCCCACCTGCCGTAAACCACTCACTAGCCAGCCCCATATGGGGAAAGTACCAGTGCGACACTGAGAAGCAATGTTGGAAGCAGCTAGTATGGTCCAAGCAGGCATTCAGCAATGACAATAAACACTCACAATCTGCATTTATCTGATTTAAAACCTCAAATTGGCCAATTCTCCTCCAGAAAAGGACTACCTGATAGGTGAGAGCTTCCTGGAGAACCACACTTAAGGTCTCAGGTGGATCTACATTCCCACTGGGTTGTCACCTAAGTGGGCTGGCTATCACATCATTGCTCAAACAGTTATAGACACCACCTGTTGCCCTATAACATGAAGTGCAAGCACCACCCCCTGACCTTGAAATTCTCCCGAGTTTTCCTGACCTCCCACCTAGATAGTTTTGATTTTTACCTGATTCTGCATTCATCCTCTATGCCCCACTCTATTTGCACTATTTACTGACGGCAACATGTTTTGGCTTCATTCCAACCACAATACTTTGTTCATATTATTGTCTGCCTAGAATGCACTCTCTCCTACCAGCCACTAAACTAGTATACATCTTACCCCTCCTTGTTGACAAAGCCTCCTTTAGCCAATCTCTTGGTTGTAGCTCCTACAAAGTAGAAAATACTTACCTTGTATCTTTATGTTTTACCTGTACTGACTAACATAAAGATCTTAAAATATTTGGGGGAGAAAAAAACTCACATTATAAAACCCTTGTACCTGTCTGTCAAGTTTATTGATTTGTTCAGAATTATAATGTGAGGTTTTCTCCCCCAAATGTTGCATGGATGCCTGATGTTATTTCATTGGTAAATGTTCAACTTCAGTTTTCTTTTGATTCCAGAGTAGTTCAATTTCAGAAAATGAAGTTAGGAATAAGTATGCTACTTTAAGAAGTCAGGCCACTGGGGAATTCCTTAGAGACCAAGAAATGGACTCAAACATAAAATACTTTTTTATTTCCCCCACCCCTTAAACTGCAGAAAATAAAAGTTTACTTAAATCTTTGTGTAGGTCACTTGAATTTAAACTGGAAAGGTATAGGGGAAACTTGTCATTAGCCTCAATTAAAGGGTTATATTTACCTACAAATTAATTAAAAGCAAGAAATTTATCATTCAAATAAATTTTCACTCCGTTCACATTGAAATCCCTGCTTCTAATTTTAGGGGTGCATTGCTATACCCTGAAATTGCTTTATCTTGTTTTGGTTACATACCTTCATCAGGCATTCAATTTTCTTGTCTGGAAAGTAGAGAAAATCATATCCTATTCTTTTCTTTCCTTCTTGATTCTATTAAGACCAGTCTTAAAAAGTTTCATTTGAAGCATTTAAATATTATCATAACTTAAAGATAATAAAAGAATTAAGGAATTATGGTTTGCTCTGATAGTCTTGGACAGCTACTAACTTAAATACTAATTTCCCCTACTAGATTTTCTGTGCCTTTATATTATTGTGGTGAAATATATTTCTCATGTAGGAAACTGTAGTATATACCTGCTTTCTACATGTGATAAGAAGCAATTAGGGATTCAGAGACAATTTTTTTCATTCTGAAAAAATACATAGATACAGTGAGCTTATCAAATTTTAAATGATGACAACTATCTCTTAGATAACTTGTTTTGGGGAAGCTAAGCAACATTTTAAAGTGTTAAGTGTGCTTTTTGGTGAAATGACTAAAATGACTAGAGTGCTATGGTTATGATGACAGAATAAACCACTTACACTGTTCCCCAGTGATGATGGTAAAATGATATTAAAAAGATGGTACTCTCAGCTTCAAATTTTAAAAAGAGCAAGTATTTATTAAGCAAATACTATTTGCCAACTTTTATGGTTTATCTCAGTTTATCCCTGTAGTAACCCTGTGAACTAACTATGGTGGTTATCCCCATATTGCATAAGAGGACATGAGCCCCCCTCCCCAAAAGTAAAATTATTACTCATCTAAAGGGTCATTGCTAGCAAGGGGCTGAGTGGGAATTCAAACGGGGCAGTCTGACACTACAGAGCTATCACTCATAACCACTGGGTAACAGCCTCTCATGAGCAGCCGTGTTTCACCATCTGACAGGCTAAAGGGTCACATGTTCTCCATATGAGATTGTGTCCTACAAAAATGTATCCAGGTACTCCTACATCTTCTTCTAGGGAACAGCAAACTAAAAATAACAGGATTGGACAGAAAAGGATTTGTTACCTAGGATGTCAGGAAGTGGGTTCATGAGGAGTAAGAACAAGACAGGACACAGAGAGAAAGGAGGAAGGAGCAGCATGCAAGTACTCATGGCCAATGACTTTTCTGGAGTAAGAGAAGATAGCCTGAGGTGTACATGAGATAAACTTTCCAGAACATCATGATTCAATAAGGAGGAGAACCAGTCACCACTGGGTGAGTTCCTCACTTTTGCCTTAATAAGTTCAATAATTATATTTGAGGAACTTCTAAACCCTAGCATCCTCTTCTGGGCATATCCCTTTTATTATATATATTGATTGATTTCATAGTGGAAGGGAAAGGGAGAGAGAGAGATAGAAACATCAGTGATGACAGAGAATCATGTATTGATTAGAGAGTGAGTAAGAAACCCCTCCCTCACCTCTTTTTCTCCTCACCATGACTGCATATGAAGGTCTGAGATATGTTCTCTGAGAACATATCATCCTCATTTGGACTCTTCTCCAGAAAACTCACACATGCTTCTTTGGAAATAATGCTAAAGATTTCTCTCAAAAGGCCTTAACACAGGGGCTAGTCAGAGGAGGGAACACCCAACTAGCTTAGCTGTTTTAAAAGCAATTCACGCCAAAATCGGTTTGGCTCAGTGGATAGAGCGTCGGCCTGTGGACTGAAAGGTCCCAGGTTCGATTCCGGTCAAGGGCATGTACCTGGGTTGTGGGAACATCCCCAGTGGGAGATGTGCAGGAGGCAGCTGATCGATGTTTCTCTCTCATCGATGTTTCTAACTCTCTATCTCTCTCCCTTCCTCTCTGTAAAAAAATCAATAAAATATACTTAGAAAAAATAAAAGCAATTCATATTGAGTTACCACAAGCATTGTCCAAGGTTCACTTCTGCTCCTTGTTAGCCGACTTGAAAGTTAGCAATCTTACCAGGTGACTGTGTGCTCCTTTCCCCACTTTATATTACCTTTTTAAAAAAATACATTTGTATTGATTTTAGAGAAGGGAGAGAGAAAGATAGAAACTTCAAGGATGAGAGCGGATCATTGATCAGTTGCCTCCTGCATGCCTCCTACTGGGGATCAAGCCTGAGACCCAGGCATGTAATCTGACAGGAATCATAACTGTGACCTTCTGGTTCATAGGTGAACACTCAGCCACAGAGCCACACCTGCCAGGCATATTATCTTTTGATCTGATTCCCTCTGCTCTCTGTCTTCCAATATTTACGCAAAATAAATGATCCTCTGTTGGCTGTCCTTCTTAATTTGCGGGACCATTATAGTATCATTATTTTTACCTATATTTTCTGTTACCTTAATGTCTTCCCTTACTCTTCAGTATTGAATTTTGAGAGCCCCATCCTCCACAGCCCATAAGAGAGGTAGCCCATTATGCTATATTTTGGTAGTGAATCCTCTCTGGCTTCCACTGTGTTCTGTGGAGAAACCCTGAATGTAAATCTATAGAGTTGCCAACTCTTCCCTGAACTTCACATGGATTCATCCAGTATCTGCTGGGACTCCTGCATGTACCCCAAAGGACTTTGGCAAGTATCTCCCCATATTCACATAACTTCCACTTCCTGACCACAAGGATGAGTGAGGAAGAAAAGATCATTAATAAAACCTGGACGTTATATCTTATTTCTCACTCACTCTTTTTTTAAATATTTTTATTGATTTCAAAGAGGAAAGGAGGAGAGAGTTATAGAAACATCAATGAGAGAGAATTATTGATCCGCTGCCTCCTGCATGTCCCCCATTGGGGATCAAGCCCACAACCTGGTCATGTGCCCTGAACAATGCCTCCTGGATCATAGCTTGATGCTCAACCACTGAGCCACACCAGCCGGGCTCACTCACTCTTTTCTGTTGGAATCCTCTCTCCATCACCAAGACATAGTAGGTTTTTTCCTTTCTAGATATATCTATTCACCATATTATTCTCCTTAGCGTAGACCCTTTGTCTGAAAAACTATGCACTTGACTACCAAGACGTCCTATCTCTACCTTCTATATTTATTTTCATACTGTGAAGCTCTGATTGTTCTCTGACTTACATCTTTAAGTTTTCTCATCACCTGATTGCTTTAGGTAAACACTTTAGTTCACCATATGCTTCATAATCTAATCTCAACTTGAAAGGCCGGAAATGTAGCCTCTGTATTCAGCAAACTGGAATTTTTTATTAAAATATATGATAGTTCTTTCCCACTTCCACCCCTCTGGTATTCCCTATGTGAGAATTTCTTATAAACTTCTCCCCTATCCGCTAGGCGCAACCCATACTCTTCTTTCAAAGCCCTGTGAAACTCCTATCTTTTCTTTTGTCATTTTTAATCTTCCAAGTTGAAGACATTTGTTCTTTCTTTTAATTTCCAGAGCTCTCCACACTTCTTCTATAGTTCTGATCCTATTCTGCCTTGCATTTTAAGTGCATGTGTCTTAGAAAATTCATTTATTTATGGAAGGGACCATGTCTTACAATTCTTTTACACCCCAGTACATTGCACATTTGTAAGAGTTCAGTAAATTTGAACTGAATTCGTCAACAGTGTCGTTTAGAGTGCCTGAAAGTGTACAGTTTCAAATAGTAGTTAATCTGTGCTTCCTTTTCACAGGTCACACACTTGTATGAGTTACATTATGTAATACCAGCAGCAGCCAGAAAATTCAAATGACAAATTAAAAATAGATTCCCATACATAACGTAGCATATGTATGGAAGAGAGTGGCCTGTTATTCTAAAAGTGAGCTTATTTTTCCTCTGCAAAAGGTTCTCTGTACACATTCTAGGTTAATTATGTTTGATCAGCATTTGAATTTATAGGTTACGTTCCAGGTTATTTAACCAGACCAGTGTATCTAAATCCCTGAAAGTATGCCAGTTATTAAAATATAGTTGTGCTGCTTGGTAGTATTGCATTCTCAGTAGGTAAATGTCATTTATTTTAATATAAATAAAGTGGAGTATCTTAATTCCTGGTTGAGGCTTAGAGAGCTGAGGCATCTAATTTAATTGCCCCAAAATTACCCCCCAAATTTTATCACCTTTAATAGCATTTACACATTTTTTGATAGGTATGGGCTGATTGCTTTAGAGACATTAGTTTACTTAAATCTTAAAACAGTCCAACTTTATAGATGAGGAAACTAAGACTAACATAATTCTTAATATTACCAAAGTGGCAGAGCTTATAAATTATGAATCCAGGATTCAAAGAAATTGTATGTGTGTGTGTGTGTGTGTGTGTGTGTGTGTGTGTGTGCAGAGTCCATAATCTATAAAGCTATGCCTAATCCAGTGGAATTTCCTTCCTTCTTTGTTCTTGGACATACTCTTATAATTTAGGGACTATTCCGGTGGCATGCAAGCCTGTAACTGTACAAGCACGTTAAAAGCACAGTTAAGACATCTGTTGACAAATCTCAAGAATGAATGAATCTAGTAGACACAGATCTGCATGTTCCATCTATATAATATGAAAATATATGTGAGTTTTCTTTCTCTTCACTCATCTTTAGAACAGTTTCAAATATCTAGCTCAGGGAACAATGGAGGATGCAATTCTCTTTGATGTTTGCTTTTGCTTCTGTTCTTACAAAGGATGCCTCAGGGCCCTTGAAATGTCTACACCGGCAGATGAAGAAAGAGCCTCAGCCCAAAGAGGTTCCTCTGAGAGAGTGTGCTCACCCATCTGTTTTCATAAAAGTTTAATATCAGAAAGCAAACTCACACATTGTTTCAATTTAATTTTTGTTTAATCTGCTGCAGAAATCAGACTTCCACTATCTGGCGGCAGGTGTGTAGTAAACACCCCACATGGCCTGTCCACGATTTCCTAAGGAACCATTCATGAGTGCGCAGCTTCTGCATGGCAGACCCTTGCTAGGAATCAGCCATTGATCCCTGGAGCTTCACATCCACTCTACCTGGAGCTCCACATCCACTCTACCTGGAGGTGTCCCCTGTCTAAGCAGGACAGTTCTCATTACTCAGCTCAGCCTGGAACTAGGGTTCTGCCTCCCCTTGTCTTTCAAAGTCTAGAAACCAGGAGAAGATGCCCTCATGCCCTCACTGAACCTCAGCCAATGACAGGGAACACCTTTGCTCTAGGCCTTGAGGTGAAAGCTCCTCTGGGAGTCTCAAGTTTAAGTCTAGTGCCATGACAGGCACTGGTATTATTTTAGGGATGGTTCTCATTGGACAGAGAGAGACATTTTTACTCAATTTTTACTTTATGGTCTTCTGCTTTCCAGGTAAGTTTCCTTAGCATGCAGATCGGATGCTGTTTTCTTTCTAGTCAGCTACAACACATGAGGTTGTGAGAGGATTGTCTCCTTTGTTTGTTTTTGTTATTGCTCAAGAAAAGGAGGCTAGTGTAAATTTTAGAGGTGTCTGAATAAGAGAGAGCTTTGGCCCTTAGTGAAAAGCTAAATACTCATCTTTGCATCTGACATAATTGTGTCTCCCTTCAAGTAAGTACCGTCAGGAAACGTACAGCACGCGGGGTGATGAGACTTTCATATGTGGTTGGGGTGAAGTTGTCACTGGAAGTGCTGAGCCTTGGCAATTCATACTCAGTAATTATTCATTAGCATCATTATTCATTTTCAGTAGGATGTAGGGATGGGACTTGTTCAACTATGAGACCAGGTTTAACATACAGGTAGAGTTTGCATTTTCCCAACTGTTAAGGATAGAGAATTAGGTTTCAACACTTAAAAAAACGTGCCACGTCCAGGAATCAACCAGTACCAATACTATTAAATAGGGGTGGCAGGGGACGAGAAAGACAAGGAAATTAAACAACTTTTTATTGTAATGCTGTGGCTCTGAAACATTAGTGGGCATCGGGATAACCCAACGGGTTTGATAAAACACACATTGCTGGGTCCAAACTCTAGAGGTTCTAGTTCAGCAGTCCTAAGGTACAACCCAGTAAGTTTTTTTTTTTTTTCTAACAAGTTCCCAGGTGATGCCCATATTCCTTGTCAGGGCTAACACTGTTCCAATGACCCTCAAGTCTACTTGCACATGGGAATCACCTAGGAGGTATTTAAAAGACAGATGTAAATTTTAAATGATTGATCTTTTATTAAGGCCAATTAATATTAGTCCAATTAAATCACCATCCCTATGGCTGGGGCTAGGTATTTAGTGTTTCAATGTGGGTAATATAAAGTGTACAATGGTTTGAAAACGACTATCACAAAATCCTAAGCCCAACATACTCCTGGACTTGTTCTCACCTTGTTTCCTTACATTTCCGGGCAGAGGCCATGGCACTTTCCTCAACCTTAGGTCTTAGCTTGTCCAACACATGCTCTAATTAATTTCTTAACTTCTCAGATCTAGGCCAGAAATTTAGTTTATGCAGTAGGTAGTGTAAAAAGATGAAAATCCAACTTATGAAGACGAAATCCCTCTTCAGAAAAGTCCTATCCATCTGTTCCCACATCTTTCTCGTCCTCTCCTCCACCCTTTTCATTGGGGAGCTCAGTGCTGGATCTGACAGAGATCACCAGGTAAGGACACGGAGGTTGCTGCTGAGTGATACACAGAGAATGACACCTCCCCTGCCACACACACACACACACACACACACACCGAGTGCATCCACACCCTCCCAGCAGCAAAGGGCAGCAGCTAATTGCTTTATGCTGAAGAGGCAGCTCAAGTCAGGAATTCAGCTGAATTAATTGGCAACTCCATGATGTCTGCTGAAAATAATGACTTGTTGTGGTGGTGGGACTCCGCAGGAGAAAACACACCGCAGCAGAGTAATTAGCCATGCCCCAGCGTTCATATGGTGCTTCTCATCTCCCTACGAGGTGGGTCTGGGATGACAGTAGACAGTCAACACTTGTGAGAACTGGAGCAATGCTCCTTAGATACTTTCAAATAAGATGAGAAATGCCCTGAGCCTGGGCATGTGGACAGTCAACCAAATAAGCAAGATAAATCCTGCAGTCTGTCCAAAGGACGTCAAAGATACTCTGCTTGCTACAGGAACCAGGAGTCAGAGGTTAGAGAACTGCTGAGCTTCTGGGGAAAGAAAGCTTTAGAGACTTTCTAACTCCATGGCTGATGAGGAAACATTTATCTAGGTTGAACTTCAGGTGCACAGAAATTATTTGGAGCATCTAAAAGACTGGAATTTCTCTGACTTTGCATGTTTTAGTGTCTTGACACAGTTCTTTTGTTTACCTTAGAAGGGATTTGGAGAGTAGAAGGGGATAAGGGAAGCCTCTTTACAAGGTTTCCTCTTTTTTTTTATTCTAGCCTATTTAGAACTTTGTCTATACCAGGATTTTGCAACTTCATAACTCTTGATATTTTAAACTGTATAATTATTCTGTTGTTATTGTTGTTGTTGTTAATACTCCCCAAGGATATTTTTCCATTGATTTTTAAAGAGGGAGTGGAAGGGATGGAGGGATGGATGGAGGGAGGGAGGGAGGGAGGGAGGGAGGGTGAGAGAAGCATCCTAGTGAGAGGGACACATCGATTGGTTGCCTCCTGCATGTGCCCGGATCGGGCCTGCAAAACAAGTATGTGCCCTTGACCAATATGGAACCCATCTTCAGTATGGGGGCCAACACCCTAACCACTGAACAACTGGCTAGAGATAAACTGTATTATTCTTTATTGTGGGGTGGAGGGGGGTTCCCGTGCATTTTTGAATGTTTAGCAGCTTCCTTGTGCTTGACCTACTAGATTCCAGAAGCACATACTCTTATTCCCCTGCCAGTTTCACAGACAAAATTATCCACAACCTGGGAAGCGGGTAGGCAATGGAAACTGCCACTGTTGTAAGCCACTGGTCTAAATACATCACCTGCTCTTGACAAGCTTCTTGTCATGTGGGGGTCCAGCACTTGCAAAGGATTTTATGCTCTGCAAGTGCATTTGTGTGCATTTGCTTATTTGATCTTTACAAGTTATGTTCAGGGTTGATAGGGCAATAGATGATTCTGGCAATCAGTAGGAAAATGTTGCCTGGAGCCATACTTCAAGTTTATGGGAGAACAGGAAGAACAAGTCAGGTCTCAGGGTTTTAACGGTGTACACCATCATTGTCAGCATTCTAAGTACAGCACAAGGCTACCACCATAATGTAAAATTTATATATTTGGAATTCTGATTCTCCTGAAACTCTCCAGACTACAGTGTCATCACATATGACACAACTGATCCCGTTCCTATGGACTTTCAGACTGGTTAGAATCGGTAGTGGGTGGAGTATGTTCTCTGGCCATTGTTGCACCTTGTGTTTTAGAAAGGAAAAGCTGAGGGGAAGTGATGACGCATTCTTCTATCTTTACTAACACCTTTATATCAACTAAAGTGCTTTCCTAAGGTATTATTAGTATCGTCTCAAGAATCAAAGCACATTCACATACCTAACCTCTCTGAGCTCAGTGTTCTCACCCCACAGCTATTTTTAAAGATGAAATGTGATTAAGGCGATTATCTCAGAGCCCTGGCTTCATCTAGTTGTTCACTCTTTGTTTGTCACCAAGGCCCAAGGCTATTACTGTTAAGTGAGTTGCCTAAACTCACAAAAGCAGTGAGGGAAGTAGCATAGCCAACACAAAGCTCCTCTTCCTCTCTGCTCCTCCCAGGCTATCATTCGAATGAAAAAAATAAATTAGCTCTCCTCTCTTTCAAGGAAAGAGGAAGACAGTAGCAGAGAAATGAATATGCCCAGTTAAATGGATTACTTATTGCATTCAGGCTCTGTACAATGCTGCCTATCTTGAGTTCTCTTTAAAAATCACTTCAAGACTACACTCAAGTTTAAGATGCCCCCTGGCAGGGCATCTGATATGTATGTGTCCATAATACATTGCTTCTTGGTAAAACTCTTTATATTGCTATATTTCATATAGTAATGTTATCGTATCAAATGTACAGGACTTATTTTATTAAATGTCCATGCCTATGTGTATATACTAACACTGACCCACAGTTCTCAATTTGCATAATGTTTTCAAATTGTCCATTCTATGTTTTAAACTATTTATAAAGACTTGGACACCAAAAGAGTTGAACTTTTTTTTTCTTCTAACTTCAAAGAAGTAACTTTTGGCATCATCATCATCATTATTATTGGTTACTTCTCCAAGAAAAAGGGTAATTGCGTTGATGAGCAAGGTTTTTTGTTTGTTCTTTCAGACAAAGACATAGGATGTGGTAAGAAAGAAGTATTTGTTTCCAGTGTATAGGCCTGCCTGTATATAAAAATGCACAGGTATTTCATTTTCCAGCTGTTTTAATGAGGCCTTCTTAATCTTGCCTTATATTGATTGTATGAGAGCTGAATAATGACAGGACAGAAGTAGAACTTGTTAAAGAGGTGGCCTTAATGTATGAAGAGATTGGGATTGATTGGCTGACTTCCAGCCCTCAGTCTAACTTACATGTCCCAGTTACCTGAGATCATTGTGTTGATCAAGCTGCACTGGCAGGCCCAAGCAGATTCTTCTCTATCTTTTGGTCAAAGTTGCCTGTTCCAGGGTAACAATTATTAATTCTCCCATGAAGCCTTTCCCTAATCTCTCATCCTTATTAGAAAATATCAGCCAACAAGCCACTAAAAAGCGTATAATTCTAAAAATTAATTTAGCCCTGGTTGTGTAGCTCCGTTGGTTAGAGTATCATCCCAATAAGCCAAGATTGTGGGTTTGATCCCCAGTCAGGGCACATACAAGAATCAACCAATGAATGCATAAATAAATAGAACAACAAAGTGATGTTTCTTCCCCCTTCCCCCGCCGCCCTCTAAAAAGGTAAATAAATAAAAACATAAAAATTAATTTCAATCTTTAAAAGCATCTGTTGGACATTAAGTTCAAAACCTACAGTTCTCTGAAAAAAAGTCTTAGCAGGGGTAAAATTCTTTCTTTTTGATGAGAATTTTTGGGGTGTGTGTGTGTGTGTGTGTGTTTTAGAACCAACCAAAAATATTGGCCCCAGTCTCTGCTTTCTTCAGCGAATATAATATCATTCCACAGCATTGACCTGCTGGCCCTGATCACCCTTCAGGAGCAGGGGGAGGTGGAGAAGCCTTGAGTGGTAATCGGGGCCAGCAGCCGCTGCTTACACCCACTAATGGCACTGAGCAATCGGGACCGGCACTGGGCACTGGCATCAGGTGTGACTGGGGCCGGCGCTGGCAGCAGATGTGAGTGCGGGGTAGTACCTCAGCGCGTGGGAGCAAAGAATTTTCAGTAACCACCAGAGGCTTGCCCCAGTGACAGGGATTGGTGCCCTGCCTAGGTCTGGCGCTCCGCTCACCTGCTCCATCATCCCGTGGTGGCTGATGCCCACCATGTTCCGCATGTGCCCCTGGTGGTCAGCGCACATCATAGTGACCGGTTGTTTGGTTTGGTTGTTCCATCGTTCCATCTATTTGCATATTAGGGTTTTATATATATATATATAGACTAGGAAAGAATTGCCTTTCCTTAGTATATATCTACAAACCATTGACCCAGTTACCCTTTTAAGAATGGCACTTGAGCTCCGGCCTGATGGTTCAGCTGGTTGGAGCATCGTCCCATACACTGAAAGGTTTCAGGTATCCCAGTCAGGGGCATATACCGGAAGCAACTGATCGATGTTTCTCTCTTCCTCTCTCTAAATCAATAAGCGTGTCCTCAGGTTAGGATTAACTTTAAAAAAAATAGCACCTGAATAATTGTCCACTATTGTTTTTTTTGGCCATTCTATTGTATTATCTTCAATAGTAATTGAAGGTAGATTTAGTAATTTGTATTTGCTAAGAGAAACATTTATCTCATATTGATTTAAAATCTACTTGCAGACTTGAGCTGTTTTAGCTCAGGAACATATTTTTATCAATAGTTATTTTCCCAGTTCCATTTCTTATTTTATTCATATGCTTTCTTTTTTATTTTCAACTTAATGTATATTTTAGTTTTTTAAATGACATGCAAATTTATTATTTTAACTATTTTTATCTTTTCTAATTCATTTTTTGTTATGTCCTTATCACTATATTCTTTTCTACTGTCTATAGACTTTTATTGTTTGACACTTTCTAACTTACGGATACTTAAGTTATTTGTGTTTACTTTTTTAAAAAAATAATTTTTATTGATTTTTTTACAGAGAGGAAGGGAGAGGGATAGAGAGAAACATCGATGAGAGAGAAGCATCGATCAGCTGCCTCCTGCACACCCCCTACCGGGGATGTGCCTGCAACCAAGGTACATGCCCTTGACCAGAATCAAACCTGGGACCCTTCAGTCCCCGGGCCGATGCTCTATCCAGTGAGCCAAACCAGCTAGGGCTTGTGTTTACTTTTTATTATTTGTATAAAAAATATTTATATTTTTGCATCACTTTACCTGTCTCTCATACATTGTGTATCAACCTTTTAAAATTTTACTTTCCATAAATTCTGTAAATTTAGTTTTCATTCTCTCCATGTTCTCTTTGTTTTCTCGTTTATTAATTTATTAATTTTGACTAAAGATCATCATATGTACCATTTTGACTTTTGGGGATGAATTGAGATATTTTTATCACTTATTATAAGATCAATTTTATTTATATTTCTGGATATTTGTATTCTGTTTTTATGAAATATATCAGACCAAATTAGTTAGATTATTATAGGCCAGATTAATTTTTACTTTCTTGATTTCTGTGATCTCTAATGTATATAGCTGTGCTTTGACATGGACATTAAGGTGTTGACTATGCCCTCTTGGTAGAATTTACTGCTAACGTAGTTTTAAGAACAACAGAATGAATATTTGGAGAAGAAAAAATAATGTGTTTTTCTTTTTAGAGCATCTGAGATTAGTCGATAAAATTACCACTTGTTTGTCACCTATAGATAATTACATTATATCTAAACAAAATATAAAGGACGAGTCAATTCAGTCATTCCTAGTATTTAATCTGGTAAGAGTAAACAGACTTGTGAAAAATAGCAATAAGCAGCACACACAATTATACACATATCCATACCATTACCTTAGCTCCTGGGTTTGCTCCCATCTGTATAAAGCATTCTCTATAAGCTAGTTAAACACTGTCATTATTTCCAAGAGTGGTTTATATGGTGTTACAAGTAAAAATGAGCAAGCTTTGGAAAGTTCCTGTCTGTTTTTGTATCAAGTATACAAAGTGAAATGAAATGTACAGTTTTTAGAGTTACTACGTATTTCCTTTTCAAGGTCTATTCATTTGATCTCAGGAGTTCAGATGGGGCTACACATTTCAAGTTTGCCGGGAGAACCAACATGTACTGGCTACTGATCAGAGAGTGAGAGTGGGAAGAACAAGAAATTCAATGTTAACGTGTTTAGGGAAGAAAGCCTTGAACTCAGAGGAAGTAGAGTTTGGGTCTCTGTTTCATCACCGTCACTACCTGAATGAATGGCTTTGCTAAAACTAATACTCTACATCTCTTGATTTTTCCATCTGAATAATGGGTGTGTTTGCCATTTCCCTATATACTTTAATGAACTGATTCACAAACAGAATGAGGTAAATTTTGACAATTCAAGCCAAGAAAGCTCTAATTCAAAATGCTGGTACTGATATTTCTTCCTAATCCCCGCCCCCAGAATAGATGAATTTGTCCTCCTCTCCACCCTGCCCCCAAATGCTTTTAACAGGAGTTTCTAGCAAAAACAACCTTGTGTTTATCTTTTTTCACTTCTTTAGAGAGTCTCCTTTAGCATTTCAGTTACCAGCTCAAAATCAGGGAGTTTACATTCTGAGTGTATCTTCAGAGAGCTACAAATGTATCCTCAGATAGCTACAAATGCATCCTCAGATAGCTCAAGTCAGCTACTCAGGCACAGCACCTGACCTCCCACTGTTGGTTTAAAGCTTAAGGCATTTATGAGTAAAAAAATCAAGACAGGCTGCCTATCTTGTATTTCCATTCATTTCAACAAGGCACTCACTGCTCACATGAGGAGTGTTTTTGAAAAAACCCTTCTATTGGGTACGGGGAAAATACACAGTTGGGTAAGGCTATGTCCCTCAAGAGCTTCCAATCTAATGCAGTAACTTTTAATATTTTTTTCTCCTCACAGAAATACCCTAAAACAAGCAGCACAGTCATGCAGAGACCTCACATGGGCACCAAGAAGAAAATGGAAGTTTCCAGAGTAACATCCATAGTACCCAGTATCATTAGGCTTCTTTTAAAGTAAATAAGACCTACTGAGGCTTGGTGAGCCCAAGTGATAGGAGAAGTCCAAGTATTCAGAATTAACTGCTTTAAAAAGATGGAAAGGTAGCAGCTTCTGACAAGCCTTTTCCAAGGCAATGAGAGGGATAGAGGACACATGTAAGCAAATAAAGCTGCAGAAGGCTAGGCGGGAAGTCCCACTAGGACTGACACACCCGCTAACGCTCATTAATCACTTTGACTTATTAACTTAAAAATACATCTGGGGACAGAAAAGCACTTCATTTCCTTTCCTTTGTTTGTGTTTATTTGCTGTGTAAATTGCCAAATGCAAGAGAAATATACCCAGTGGCCGAGGTTCTACTTTAAAGTGATCATCTATGTATTGTATCATCCTCAGATATTCATTTTAATATGACATTTTCCTGCTG
>NW_006285779.1:224400-229377 GCF_000327345.1 Myotis davidii
CTGAGTGTGTGTGCCTGGAGTTGTCTTTGTCCAGGATTTACACTCAAACTTCTTGTCACAAACAAAACAAAAACGTGGATCTTTGCATGTCAATGGCCCAGACATCCCACCTTTCAAGTTGAATAATTTTGTATGTTCCACTGTTTTAACTTAAAACTGGCAGATTCTTAATTCCCCTCTCTTGGGATCCCCACAATCGTTCTGAGTGTCCACCATGGTGTTCATCCATGGGACAGTTTGTAAATATCAATGCATTTTCAGCTACCATGCAGGAGCAAGGAGAATCTGAAAACATGCAGGAGGCCAAATGCACGATGCCATCCTTGAGCTCTGTCAAGTATGACTTGGGAAAATGAATCCCTTCCAACTCTGAGTAGCTTCAGGAAAGCTATTCACTGTGAGCAATTATTCTGAGGCGCCAGCATACTTAGGCAGCCACAGGGTCCTCACTTGCCACAGCTCGTTGCCAGTATTTGCGACGGGTACCACAGTTGTGTGCTTACTACTTAGTCTCGTTAAATCCGCTTTTCGTTTGGGGGTCATTGTATTTTGTTAAACTACATTTTCTAACATGTTCACACACACCCAGATCTGAGTGTTTAATGGCACATAGGTGACTCTGTGTAACTATCGTACTCATTGAATGGAATAATCCCTAAATGCCTAACAGGAAAACAAATCACTATTACAGCCAGATGCTTTTCCCCCCTCACCTCTCTCTTTCATTTCCGCACATACTTGCTATTGAACATTACACTGTCAACTCGTCAAGGATTTGACTACAAAATATGCTTGGTAAATAATGTAGGGAGATTAACTAAATGGCACATAATTACTACAAATTTAGAGTCCTGTAAAAGAATATATTTTACCCATGATTAGAAGGCTTACAGGCTTTCCAAATCCATTTTACTAGATTTGACAGTAAGCCCTGGGAAATTTAAATAGCAGACAACGCTTATGCAGAATTCATAATAACTCAGCCTTAGATTACTGTATTATTAAAAGCTTCAGCACACAGAGCTACTCATTTGTATCCTTTTCCTAAACACACATCCTCCCTCCCAGCATATTGTCACCACCCTCAGCACCACCAACTAAAAACATCCCTATGTTGAAAGCTGCATAAAATTCAAATTTAAGTTGATTTTTAATCTTTGCCACTCTAACGAGATGTATCCAGTCCTGGCACACACTAAAACAGGTCAATTAAGTAAAGCAATGAAGCAATACAAGAAACTCTAAACTTTTCTTTTTTTTCTTCTTTTACTTAATTGGTACTAGGGAAGGCTGGGCGCACTGTCTCTGGAGAGGGAAAATATCCATGCAGTAATCGTCTGAAAAGCTTTGCAATCTCACTAAGAAAACTCCATCTGGTATAGGACTGGGATCCACAAAATTAGCAAGGCAACTGGAGAGCCCCATTAGGAATCTGAACTAATTTTTTTAAACTGGTCACCAAGAGGAGCAGAACTGATGAAGACATCATATCTCCAACCATTCTTTTTGTCCAAAAATGTGTGCTCGCATTAATGACACAGACGCCAACCTTATCCCACGTGACTCCTTGACACAGATATTTCCGCCAACAGCTGGTGGCAGTAATCACTTGTGAAGCTCCTGAGAGCTCCCTCTTGCCATGGGACTGTGCTCCATCCCCACACAGGGATGGCCAGACAAGCCGGAGAGCTGGTACCCCAGGAACAGCCCTCATCAAAGAGGAGCTGGCGGATCAGCTTCCTGGCTAAGTGGGTAATGACTTTGGGGTATGTCTTGGACTTAGAGCATCTCCCCAAAGGGCCCCAGCAGCCTGAGCAGGAGCCTGCCTGCTCTTTAGTGCATCCCACCATTGGCTACCGGCCCTTTCCTGCCTCATCCCCCACTTCTCCTACCAATGCTTCTGGGATGGCATCCCAAATAAATTATTTACAATCAAATACCTATCTCAGGTGCTCAGGGAACTCAAATCAAAGCAGAAGGCTACTATACCTTAGGTGAATAAGAACATAAATTCTGGAGTCAAAATATCTGGGTTCAAAATGTCTCCATCAGAGTAGCTGTGTGATTTTTGAGAAATATATTTCTATGAATTGTTTTACTTCAGTTTACTCATTTGTTGTGGTTATCACATGGAGTAATGCATGTAAACATGCTTAAAATAGCACCCGGCACATAGCAAATACATGAATAATAACTGCTTTTAATATTATTATTAGAGCTAAACATTGGGCTAAGTGCTAGGATAAAATAAACAATTTGGTAAGTCAGTTAAATAAGATAAAACTATTGGTCTCCATACTCAAGTTATAATCTAAAGGAAAGGGAGATATTCAAACAAAATAAACTCAATTATAAAACAATAGTTGTATATAAATATAGTTTTCTTTTTTAATCTGTGACTGTATGGATAAATTTTGTATTTGATGTACACATCTTTTAATATCAGGGGATAGTTGAGTATAAATATGATTGTTGTTATACTACAGAATCCTTACAAAACTAATGTTTAAAGAAACTCTATTTTAAATTAAATTTAGTGAACATAGATGCCTTTGCATATTTTGTGTCAGATTTTCTTAAAATAAGGCTAACCTGTACTGAATCTTGTAAGGCCCTGCTTAAGCCTCTGTTTATGCCATCTCTCATTAATCCAGTAAGTAAAGATGCTCCAAGAGGCAAATGAGATGGTGCTGTTAGATCAATTACCGAGCTAATCTAATCATTTTATTCTACCGACATTTTCGTAATTTACTCCTGAAAATACTAAAAGGCAGTTCTCCAAGGAGCCTTTCATGCTGTCCCAAAGGATAGCATCGTTCCAGATGACAAGGGAGAGACGGGCAGTGGAGCGGAATTGCCAACACCAACCCAGACAATGCAGTGCACCAGATTGTCCTTATGAATGGGCCCTATTCTCTCGTTTCTCTATAAGATGGAAACACACCTAATAGAAAATCTTATCGAGGAAGCTTTGTTACCTTTGGGTCAGGACCCAATTGGCTTCATGTGCAACCTGTGCTTGGTTCTTGGATAGAGATGCCATGTGCTATATTCAGTATATTGTGAGAAAAGTTTACTGTTCTCTGGCCCAAATCCAAAAATGAGCCCACAATAGCAGCACCAGCTCTAATTAGAAGGGAAAACTCCCTTTGTTCCTCCTCTGTGCTGTCTCCTTCATTTCTTGCAGTCGCCTCAAATGATGATGACATTAATCATCGATTTGAAAAGGAAAATAAAGGTTTTATGACCCTGGTTCTCATCGACACCTTGGAACAGAGTGCCCGCAAAGCATGAGGCTAGGGTGTTTGCCCTTTCAGGGGTGACTTTTTTTCCTAAGCATGTTTATAGACTGAGTGTAGCTGGCATGAGCTCACCCGTGTGACTGCCTCTACTAACGATGAGTCCCTTTAGTCCCTTTGAAAATATATGCATTTGAAGCTTTTCTTCCCTTTGAACGTGGAGAGCTGATGAAAGAAATTGTGTTGTGGATAACAGGGAGCCCCGCCGAGCTCTAACTTGAAAGCCCACCTGCACTTTAAAGTGGAAACCTTGGCCCAGCCCTTGGGGAATAATTAATTAATTAAAAGGAGCGGTTATGTTCTGCTCTGAGAAAATTCTCAAGTTTTAAGCCTGAAATAACAAGAGGGAATCACAGTTCTGCACTGCTGCTTTTCTCTTTTCTGTGTTCTCCTTGACCACAGTCTATTGGAAACCACTGTCTACTCTTTCTTTCTAAGAGTATGTAGTTCAATCTGTGGACTCTCCCTAGTGGCTGTGGCACACAATCCTCTGAGTTTGGTGTCTGTGCCACGTGGCTTCAGAAAGTCATGGTTTGACAGCTCATTCCCAATGGGTGATATTCCCAATGAGCAGCACATGGGGATTTTGTTAGGATTCAAGACAACTTACAAAATAATGTTTCCTTCTAATTCTAAGAGTATTCATTTCTTGAACTACTCATTTTGGAAAAAAAAAGTAATAACTCATCTTGGAACCAGCCCAGGTAGAACAACTTGGTATTCACCACACACCCTGGCACTTCCCTCTCCGATTCTTCTATTCCCTCCATTTAGATTACATGTCTGAAACACCCTGATTCTTTTTCAATAATTGTATAGTTTTATCATTCAAAGTCCAGATCAACTGATTCTTAATCCATTAGGCCATATTGGTTATCCCAGATTAAGAGATCTGTCTCTCCTCTTATAGTATTCTCTCTCTCTCTCTCTCTCTCTCTCTCTCTCTCTCTCTTACACTGAATCCTGTTCACATTGCCTACTTGGACAAGTTTCCCTGTTTGACTAGTGATCTCTCAGTGACAGCATCTTCTGCACTACTATTATTGGGATGTGGTAACCAATAAATATCATTGCATTCATTTATTAAAGTATGTATTATGTGGGGAAGTTGTGTTCCTATCATCATAGTTCTCAAGGTTGGATATGCAAAAGCTTAGTGGAAAGCAGCTGAGTATCAGGACTCACCAAGTTTCATGAGCTATTTAATAATTCCAGAGTTGTTATTGTTGTTGTTTTTATGGTGGTTGGTTAGTTGGTTTGCTAGTTTTGTTGTTTGTTTCCTTTTAGAATGATCAAGAATAACATATTGTTATGCGTTTTTTTTTGTGCCCAGCATCAGAACCCCTTGTCCCACCTCTGGTAGTACAGCCCTTTCATGAAGCTCTAAGTATCTGTCTCCTGGGCTCTGAGATCTGGATCAGCCCATGAGAAGGCAGAACCCACAACTGCAGGACTATGAAAACCCTGAGTGCAACTCACAAATGATGGGGAACAAAAACCAATGGATAAATAAATGCCTTAGCCTCTGGTTCTTTGTGAGATAATCCTGGGAGGTGTCAGTATACTTCTCCAAAGTTCTATTGGAATTGAGCCTTCATTTCCTACAGAAGCAAACTTGATAATGAAAATCTTACTGATTTTTCTTCTTCTTCTTTATTTTCTGTACTTCCTCATTCCT
>NW_006285779.1:229398-232429 GCF_000327345.1 Myotis davidii
ATTCAAATGAAATGCCTAAACCCAATTCCTGTAATAAGTGAAAACCAAACTAGAATTGGAAGAATGGCCCTAGGAAACAGACCCTTAGAATGAAATTCTGATAGCGGATCATGTTGCTGCCAACACAGACCCCATGGCTAATAATGGAGTAATAATAACATCTGATATATTGAAATATCACAATCACTACAAGTCTAATTTTTTTTAGATTGCAATATAGAACAAATACAAGGGCAAACATTGGTTTATGTAGTAGCTCTAGCACTTGGACATTTGGGTGCAATAGCTGTCTTAGTAATTGTGGTATTGGTTGGCTTTTGTTAACTGCTTTAGACACCTTAAAGAGAATGGCAGGATTCCATCAGACAACTATAGCCTGAGGATGTGCCCTGAGCACAGGAAACCTTTTTGGAAACATTGAAAAAGGAAACCCATATTCTGTAGCTGGAGGGCAGCCTATTTAAAAAATTATGCCAGGGATAAATATAGTCCTGACCTAAATCCTCCCACAGTTTGTCCAATGGGCATGTAGACTCACTGAGCAGACATTTTCCTGGTTCATTATACTGGTCATGAACTTGATATCGAGGAAAAGGTAGACTTAAGAAAGAAGTGCATTGACTCCACCTCCCGGCTATGTCAGGGACCTGTAGGCAACTGTAGAAGATAGAAAAAAGGAAGTCTAAAGAAGAGGTATGAATATGGACCTAAAGATATGGTACGTAGTATGCAGATTTTTGTGTCTAATTTCAATGCCCAACAGAGAACTTTAATTGTGAATGGGGCATTAAAAAGTCAGATGGATAGAATGGCTCACCCAGTGGAACTATCCTCAAGAACAGTTACCCACGTGGTGGCAAGTCGATTGTTCAACTCTCGACTTGAGAGGATTGAATAAAGCAAGGATTCCCCTTTATTCAAACTGACAGCTACTTTATATATGGGTTTGGTATTCCATCCAACCATATTCTGCCAACTCCATTATCCAAGGGCTTACATAATTATTAAGATTAGCCTGGTTTAGTGACATGGATCCTATAAAAATACTATTTTGGACCAAGAGACACGTTTTAGATTAAGTGAGATGTGACAATGGACTCGTGACCAGAGTATTAATTCTTACTATAATCTACTTTATCACCTCAAAGCAGATGTCCTAATACTATTTTAATAAATCATTAGTCTCAGCTAAGGCACCAGCTTGTGGATGACACTCAGTGTGGTAAAAGTTATTCTCAAGGATGCTGTATGTGCACTATACTAATAGCAGAAATAATAGCTACACTACATCAGGCTGGAAACCTAGAGGTGGATGTATGATTGGCCCCTTCATTTCGTTATTCCCAGAAACTAAGTACAGAATCTGTGCTTTCTGGCACCACAGTGTTAAGCTTTGCTGATTAAAATTCTTGTTTTCCAGCAAAGGACATTTCCACAGAGAGACACAATGAGAATTCCATTGTGCCTGAAGTTACAAATGCTGCCAATCATTCTGGGCTCCACACGTAGATAGGACCAACAGGCAAAAAAGATTAGGATTATCAGCCTCGCATATCATAAGAAGTTAGGGTTGCTGTTACATCATGGAGATAAGGATTACATTTGGAACTATAGCCCTAACCTGTTTTGCTCAGTGGATAGAGTGTCGGCCTGCAGACTGAAGAGTCCCAGGTTCGATTCCGGTCAAGGGCATGTACCTTGGTTGCGGGCACATCCCCAGTGG
Organism: Myotis davidii; assembly: GCF_000327345.1. Taxonomy (NCBI): domain Eukaryota; kingdom Metazoa; phylum Chordata; class Mammalia; order Chiroptera; family Vespertilionidae; genus Myotis; species Myotis davidii. Next base: position 231,122 of record NW_006285779.1, read on the forward strand.
CGGGTGTGCAGGAGGCAGCTGATCGATGTTTCTCTCTCATCAGTGTTTCTAACTCTCTATCCTTCTCCTTTCCTCTCTGTAAAAAATCAATAAAATATATTAAAAAAAAGTGAAACTATGGAAATTTACTACAGTATATTGTGGGGTCTTATGTCTGGTCTTAACAGCGAGTGGAAATTAAACACAATCTGACAAGTGCAAGGAAAATCAGGGGATTATGCCTCGTCATAGCATGCAACCTAGGAGCTGATGTTCTCCCTGAAGGTGAGGGAAATCTACAATGAGTGGTGAAGGAGGTACCTAATGAATATCAATTTCACTCTCAGAACCAATTGCAATAGGAAAGCTTATAGAACATTCCATTCAATTCCTTGCATTCATTTTTTTAAAAACTCCTCCCCAAGTTCCTTGCCAAATTCAGTTGTCATTGCCAACACCAGCAACTAAATAGTGCACCTTCATAAAATGCTTTTATTGAATTTCCTACCTTCCGTCTCACTCTCCTCACCCTCACTGCTGCATCTTGCAGTTATTTCCGAAAGAAACCCTGTCAAATCAAGTCTTTATGTCAGGCTCTGCTCTTGACAGAATCCAAACCAAGGCAAACACCATCTTTACATTTGATAAACACCCATATTTTGAAATACAACATACACATTATCTGATTTCAAAATAAAATTGTCAGTTCGGAAAATACATTGTGCTTATGGCAAGTTGCTCCTGACTGCACTCTGATCAAGTTGGTCTTAACATTTCCTGGACCAAACTTTAGAAAGCATGCTTCCTGCCTTGAGGCCCCTTTCCTAGAGCATTTATTTCAGAAAAGGTGTAATTACAAATCCTACCCATGCTCCCTTGAGATGTAAATCTTATTCCAACCTGTTGCCAGTTTTACAAGCCAGGAAGGTCTTTCTCAAGGAACTGGGGGCCATTTCTTTGAAATATAATTGTCATAGAATCCCCACCTCCAAGTCTCTGGGAGGGTAGGGGCCTAAATGGTGTGAGTACTTTGTTGTAAAACTACCTGCTATCATGAAGACAGGGTAAAGGTTACTTTACCAATGGCCAGTTAGCAAACACAGATGGCCTAAAATGTTCCCCACCCAGCCTCTAGTTTCAGCAAGGTTGCCTTCAGACTGCAGTCTGGTCTCTCTCCTATTGCAATGGTCTTGAATAAGTCTTCCTGTTTAACATTGTCCAGTACAGTTTTTGCGTGTGCTCCAAGAATATTCCAGGACATAAATGTTCTCTCTTCTGTCATTGAGCTGAGGTTTTTTTGGGAAATTGTAACAATCAAGGTAGAAACAG
>NW_006285779.1:235728-240239 GCF_000327345.1 Myotis davidii
ATGATCTGCCCCCATCTTTAATTTCTTAATCATTTAGTAATAAATTTAATAAAAAAAACATATACTGCACCCAAGAAGTTAGATACACAAATGCATTGTCTTAAAACATATGGCTCTTTCCATCCTGAAATATTCCCTTTCCAACCTTCATTTGGGTTTCAGATCCCAATAAAGATATTCTTCCTTTGAGAAGTTTTCTGAACCACAGGTTTGAGTTAAAGTCCCATATTTTTGTATCCCCGTGTACCTGTTTCTCTCCCCACCACCTCCCCCTTTCCTCCAAACTGTGAGGATCACTGTCCTCTGCTAAGTCTCTAAAGGTTTTTGTCCTCCACCCTATTTGCTTGTCAAAATACTCTCCCTTCCTCTTTTACTGATCTTATTCAGCCAAATATGGCTTGTGTATGAATAAAATTCAAATTTATGTATTTTTCTCTGACCATATCACTGAATTCCAAACACAAATTTACTGATTACTTGATACTTCCACTTAGATATTTCATAGGCATCTCAGGATTATAATGTTCAAAGCAAAACTCTATATTTCCTCTCTATCAACTGTATTCCTCCTGCAAACTTTCACATCTAAGTAAAAGGCATCAATATTGAGAGGTATGAACTAAAATTCTGGCAACCACCCTTTGTTTCTCTCATCTCTCCATTCTAATGCATCAGCCAATCCTATCAGTACTATATCTAACAAACACCTGGAACCTTCTGCCCTCATTACTAAATACACAAAACCATACCAGAATCATTTGTCTCATGAACTATTTCCATAATCTACTAACTGGTTCTCTGTTCCCCCATCTGTCTGACAACAATTCATTAGAATAATCGTGACATTTAAATTCAATAATTGCTTTATATTGACAAACATCCTCCACGGACTTCCCGTTGCTTTGACATTAAATATGAACTCCTTAGCACAGTTTTATCAGACCTTCATGCCCCTGCCATCTTCTCCAACCCATTTTCTCCCATCTCTCCCCTAACCCCTCACTTTTATGTTCATGGTTTTAATCTTGTTCACCAGAATATGCTAAGCACAAGGATTATGCACTCATTGATTCAGCTGTTTGGAATATTCAGTCCTGAATCATTGCATGTCTGGTTCTTTCTGATCTCAGATCTTAGCTCAATTGTCAACACCTTGAGGAGATCTTTCCTGATTACCTTATATAAAGAACTCTTGCTCTCTTTTCTCTCTCTCTCTCTCTCTCTCTCTCTCTCTCTCTCTCTCTCTCCCCTATTATAATTTATTTTCTTAATAATACTTATTATCTAGCTATCATTATCTTGTCCAGCTATTTGTTTGTCTCATATACTGTATCTTTCTACAAATGTAACTTGACTTCTCAAAAAGAGGGGCTTTGCTTCTCTTATTTCTTGTTGCATCTGAAGGACTTAAAAAAGTGACTTATTTATACCAAGGACACATTGTCCACATTGCTACATTCAACTTAAAAATAGAAAGGAAGAAAGAATTTTTTTTCTTTTTCTTAATTGCAGGGAAGGCTGACAGGATACATTTTTAGGGCGACTAAAGTCAAGTTGTAGATATGCAGATTATTTGACATCTATCTTGGGGTTGTGTCATGTACATGTGAGTCCACCCATCCATTATGTATGATACCTTCACTTACAATAAATTCTTACTAGGTATAATCTTAGAGTGTAAGGTCTTTTGTGAGGTCAGAGTTGAAGCAGCAGAACAAAGGCCTCAATAGTAAGTGCCATGCATGACATGGGAGACTTCAGCAGTAGAAGTGGGATATCATGTATTTGTAATAAAGTCCCAGCACCAGGACCACTGAATATGCAGAGGTCTTCAGTTCAAGGGTGCTTCACTATCTTCCAATCAGTACTAGCATCCATGACATAAGGAAATTCTTAATAAGGAGCCACAGCTTAAGCAAATTAAATATTAACAAATTCACTTTCTTCATTAGCAGTCTATTGTTCCCTGAGCACCGTTTAAAAAGTCTTCAAATTAAACAGAACCATCTTTGTCTCCTGGGTCAAATTCAGCCTGGTAATCACTTTCCAGGTGAAGGACTGGCAACCTCTGGGAGGTGTCTGCGTGTATCAGCATCAAGCATAAGTTTCACATATGTCCACACAGGGCTGGCAGTAATTGGCATGTGGGAAGAAGCACTGCCCCGAAGGACTGAATAACCCCTTGTCAAAGATGTATCAGTCCGTAAAAATTGAGGCCTGGCTGCAAAAATTGGAAAGAAGAAAGCATTTTTTTTTCCTTTCAGCATTTTCAGAAACAGGAGAATTCTTATCAGTCGGCAAAGTTACCCCTTTTATTGTAAATTCCTTGGACATCAAAGAACATTGAACTGTGGAGTGCAGGCTCTTGAATTTTATTTATATTTATTATCTGTCTGCACTTCCTGCCCAGGGGCTTAGACACACACACACACACACACACACACACACACACACACACAGAGCTTGAGTGATCTCTATGCGTCTGTCATTGTCCTTGATGATTTGGGGGACAGAGAAGAAATGGAAGATATGTTAGGTTTTCTATTTCTTATGGGATTCATTCCCCAGGAATGGGTTAAAGTTCTTTATTTCAAGGCATAACACTATGAAAGTCCATGGTAGGGGTTTGTGAGAAAATCAGCTATAATGTGAGACAAAATGGGGCAGAAGAGACAGCTTTTGGGATTTATCCATAATCAGAGATTAAAGACAAGTAGGGATGTGCCCCATCTAGACTAGTCCTCAGCTACTCATCCTGGCCAAGAGAAGCATTCTCTAGGGAATATAGTGGAATAAGAAAACTGCACAGTGGAGATGGTGGAAGTCCCCAGAGTTGGGTCACACTAGGGTCTCTGTTTAAAGGCACCTTAAGGAAGAAGAGAGCAGGCCCAAGACCCTGAGAACTACAGGATATAGGAAAGAGGCAGGTCAAATGGGGTGCAGTGAGACCCCCTCACCTCTCTACCTGTCTTCTCCTTCATGAAAAATATGTCTTGGATGTAAAAAGGAACAGAAAAGGGATAGCTCTGCCATAATGGGAACAGATAGATTATCTGTCCATCCACAGAAGCATGGCATGATGTCCAACCTAGATCAGTGGTCGCCAAACCGCGGCTCGTGAGCCACATTGCGGCTCTTTGGCCCCTTGAGTGTGGCTCTTCCATAAAATGCTATGTGTGGGCGCGCGCACACAGTGCGATTGAAACTTCGTGGCCCATGCACAGAAGTCGGTTTTTGGCCTGGGCGAGTCTATTTTGAAGAAGTGGTGTGTCAGTCGGGAAATGCAGTGCAGGCAGGCCGTGGGATACGCAGTGCGGGGGGAGGTGCATTGCTTTGAGGTATGTTCGCTGAGGTCAACCCCTTCCAACTCTCCTATCCACACTTGTCTATCTGAAACAAGTATTCAAGACGAATATGGATGGGAGAGTTGGAAGGGGTCGACCTCAGCGAATGTACCTCAATCAGATTGAGGATGTTTTTAGCAAAGGCCAGCTTAGGAGTACCCTAATTAAGTTAATAACAATGTACCTGCCTATATAGTTTAAGTTTAAAAAAATTGGCTCTCAAAAGACATTTCAATCGTTGTACTGTTGATATTTGGCTCTGTTGACTAATGAGTTTGCCGACCACTGGCCTAGATGGACCTAACTGGTCCACATTTGGCAAGTGGAAACTCTTCCAGAATGATTGGGATGTTCTCCAGCTAGCTGTGGGAGACACTGGCAAGGGGATCCACTTAGATAACAAACTGGAAAACGAAGATCCCTATGTCAGTCCCAAACACTGAGGCTGTCTTCTAACCAATTCTTTTCTGGTTATTAGAAATAGCTGCTCTCAATATTCCTCCCAATTACACCTCTCCTCTCCCAGAGCTTTTGTCCTAATGGGAGATAATGACAATGATAAACAAAATAAAACATAGTGCCAAGTGGAGATGACTGGTGGCCTCTTTATAGAGTGGTGAGAGAAGCCCCTCTTGGAGGTGATATTCCAAGGCAAGCCCCTTAAGGAGCCCAGGTAAAGGCATCCCAGGCAGAGTTACCATCACAGGGAACCTTCAGACTGAGACGTGCCTGTGGATGAGCAAGGTGGCCAGTATGGCTAGAGTCCAGTGGGGAAGGGCAAGAGTGTTAGACAAGACTGTGGGGGAGTGATCTAAGGACCATGTCTTGTAGGGTATGGTGAATATCATATGTAGGTTGGAAAGCCACGAGAGAGCTTGAAACAAGAGAAATCGGATTTGTTTCTTATTTTTAAAAAAGAGCATTTAGGCAGCTTTGCGAAAAAATGAGGGTAATGTGGGCTTTGGTGAAATAATGGTAAAAAGGTGAGAAATGATTAGATCTGCTAAAAGAATGGAGGAAAAATGTTAGAAAAATAGAAATGAAGAATAACATTGAGATTTTGACCCTGAATGACTGGATATGGGAGAGAGAACAGACTAACCTATGGCTCTTCACTCCTGTACTTTCTACTACTGTCCAATGGTAGAGGCATTCTTACTTAATCTC
>NW_006285779.1:240850-244297 GCF_000327345.1 Myotis davidii
TATTTCTTATCTTTCACTCACTCTCCTTGATAGTGAACATGGGGCTCAATTAAAAGAACATCAATATGTGTTGTTAGAGGACAAGGGGTCTTTACAATGCCCTCAGAGAGCAAGCAAGTCTGGGCCTTGACTTTGCCCTTCATCAGAAAAATCCTCACTGAGGCTCTTTTGTATTGTTTCATATCACACTTTCGGGAACCCCCTAAGATTGGGCCAATTTTCCAAGAGAAATAGAATGCAGTTTCTAAATATCAATCATCAAGCTACTGTTTTTAGCCTGCTGTGCTTAATCCAGACGCAGGAGAGAGAGAATAGAATGCAGTTTCTAAATATCAATAATCAAGTTACTGTTTTTAGCCTGCTGTGCTTAATCCAGATGCAGGAGAAAGAGAGAGAGAGAGAGAGAGAGAGGGTTCCTTTGTCCCAGAGTTTAAATATTCAGGTGTTGTGCTTTTGCAGACACTGTCAAAGACTAGACTATTTGGTGGTAGGTTTGAGACATTATAAAAAATAATAAAGCAATTAAAAAATAGGTGGAAATGTCACAAGTCATTATTCACATGATACTCTCCTACCTTACTGCATCTGACTCTCTCTAGTTCCTTGGATAAGGCACATATACAGGTGGGTTTGAGGTGATCAAGTCTTTATTCCTTTGAATGGCTGCACTTGACCAGCTAGTCTAAACAAAGAGAGTGCCAGTGGGCCTGAAGTCAGGGAGAATGGGGAAGAAAATGTCAGGATGATTTCAAAGTGTCTGACTCTGCCCAAAGCGGTGGGCAGGTCAGAGAGCAGTAGTATAGATTATAGACATTCAGAGAACCACAAAAGTTTTAAGCTGAAACAAGATATGTCTGCCTTCTTTCTCATCTTAGTCTCATGGTTCTTTTCTTCAGAAATAGCTATCCCCTTCCAACTGAACGCTCACTCTGCTGTTTTGTGTTCTAATCTCTTTGCCTAAAGGCCTGTCCCTGTCTCTGCCCCACTGGTCACCTAAATTGTATCCATTCTTAGAGACCTTTTTCCATTGATATTTCCTTGATATACACCCAGATTTTTGTTTCCCTTTCAAAATTTGAAGGACTTAACATTTTCTGCTTTGTGTTTTGAGTTTTTACTTCTGTGTCATATCCTTTCCACTAGATGTGAGCCCCATGAGACCAGAGAGAAACATCATATCTTATGTTTATTTTACTACATGATTAGCAAAGTTACTAAAACATGGTAAGTACTCAAAAAAAGTAAGCTAACTTATATATGGAGGGTCTATCATAGTAACAAATAGTAATGTTTTTGAACACTTGTATAGACAGTGCTATTAAAGACTTTGCTTAAATATTGGTTATTCTCAATAATCCTCTAATGTAGATGCTATTATCATCCTCTTTTTTATTATTATTCCAGATTAGAAAACTCTGGCACAGAGAGGTTAAGTTGTTTGCCCAAAGTCACATAGCTATTAAGTGGCAACGGTGGTGTTTGAACCAAGTCAGTCTGATTGCAGAGACCGTTTAAGCTACCATGCTACGGTGAAGGACAGCAGAAGTAGAATGCTGCTGACCAGAGCTGATGGGTCTTTGGGAAAGTACAAAGGCCAAACAACATACATTCATCAAAGAATGAACAATAGCTTTTCTTCAGAGCTCTTACTCCAAGGAACTTGACCTCCACTGAAAAGGACAAAGAAGCCAAAAAGTCTGCTCCCAACAGGATGACATTATTCTTGGTGTCCAAATACTTGTATACTTGGCTTCCCTAATTCATGCCACCAGTGAGATAGTGAACCCCATCAATAACCCTCTGCATGCAGACCTTTAAAAAATGAGTTTGAATCACAGCTATTATATACATGGAAAGCACCAAGGAACCACTGAACTTATCTCTAAAGAGGAATAAAAAGTAACACCAAAATTGGAACAAAATTTATTACTATTGTTCTCTTTAATGATTACTGACTGGAATGATAGAATGATACCTGTGGATGCCCATAAGGCCACCTTCACCTCCAAAGTGGTCCTAGGACCAACGCCTTCATCCTGCACACAACTTAAATCCATAGTCATAACCCATGTTCTAGGTTAGAAGGAAGGCGAGAAGACAGTGATATATAGCTCTGCTTTTGGCTTTAGGAAAAGTGATATTATTACTCTTAATTTGGGGTGATTTCATCCCAAATCCTAGAAATATAAAGGCACTTTAAAATGAATGGGTGGGCCCTAACCGGTTTGGCTCAGTGGGTAGAGCATCTGCCTACGGACTCAAGGGTCCCAGGTTCGATTCCGGTCAAGGGCATGTACCTTGGTTGCGGGCACATCCCCAGTGGGGAGTGTGCAGGAGGCAGCTGATCGTTGTTTCTCTCTCATTGATGTTTCTAACTCTCTATCCCTCTCCCTTCTTCTCTGTAAAAAAATCAATAAAATATATTAAAAAATAAAATGAATGGTTGGAAAACTCCCCCAAGACTCCTCAGTTGTGACATGAAAGATGGTAGCAGATGCGCTACAAATCAGCTTGCCCAAACTAGAAATTGCTCTATTGATAAATATTCATTCAGTGCCTGTAGAATGGCTATAACTGGGTTGAGCACTGTTATTAACAACCTAAGTGTTTGGGGACCAAGTGCTGGCCCAGGCACTTTGTGCTCTGAAGTAAAGAATTTAGTATTCATGGGGTTCTAAGTGTCATGCCAGGCACTTCAATGCATTCGTTTATTCAGTTCTCACACTAAAATTATTGTGTGGGTATGTTTTTCTCTCTGTTTTGCTAATAAGAGCTTTAGGCTTTGAATCTATTAGGGTTTGGTCAAGAAAAGTAAAGACCCTCCACTTAGTTCAGCTAAAAATACTTGAATACAGGAGCTAAAGGTTCACACAGTAATTTGGATGCCCTTCTGGAGAAAGGAAATGAAAAGCAGGGAAGCCACTAGCAGAATTCCAAAATCAGAAAGGTAGGCATAGGATCCCTCCACCTATAGGACCAAAGCAAGTAACTGAAGATGCTCACCTAGAAGGAGTGGGGAAATCAGCAATCACAGGGTGAGGTTGCTGAAGATGTCACTGCCTGCATCACCATCACGTCACGGGTGCTCCTCCAAGCACCCTGATGCTACTATGACAAACATGGCTGCCCTTGGTTCTGCCTGCAATTGGCACCAGAAAATAATCATTGCCCTTCTCATTCAGTGGGCAACGCTCCCAAATGCCATGAAATCTAACTTAGATCCATATAGATCAGCGGTTCTCAACCTGTGGGCCGCGACCCCTTTGGGGGTCAAACGACCCTTTCACAGGGGTCACCTAAGACCATCAGAAAACACATATATAATTACATATTGTTTTTGTGATTAATCACTATGCTTTAACTATGTTCAATTTGTAACAATGGAATTGGGGGTCACAACATGAGGAACTGTATTAAAGGGTCGCGGCATTAGGAAGGTTGAGAAAA
>NW_006285779.1:245240-251953 GCF_000327345.1 Myotis davidii
TCACATTTTCCTGGTCCAGCCCTAGATGCTCTAATTGGCCTTGCTGTTGACGATAAAACACATACATACATACATACACACACACACATACACACACACACACAATACACATACACACACAAACACACACCACAAAAAACAACAGCAATATTATTGGCCAACATCCCCTAAGAAGGCATTCATGCCCATCCATAATGAGCCCAGGTTGCAGTTCAGAGTAATTAATTGAGATCCGCACAGGAAATGCCACCAAAGGCACAGCTTCCTTTTCACATGTCCTATGAATGTCCACGTTCTTTCCAGAAAAGAATCCTGTACATTTTGTCTCACTGGGGTTGCAGTGCGCATTAACAAGGCCAGCTGTCTCAAACTGGTGACCTACTGACCACACCTACCTGATAGACAGGTCTTGGTTTCCATGAGCAGAATTTTAAGAGAAAAGTAGCACATTGGCTGCCTGCAGCAGGAGATTTCACTGATTCAGCTGGGTTGGCAACCAGAGCCCTCCATCCCAGCACAGATACTGGCTGGAGTTAATTAGCTCGCCTGCCCTTTAGTGAACAGGCCCTTCAGTAACATCCTCTCAGCCCTGCCTATGATACCGCATGATCCTCACAGGGTGGCCCACACACCTGCAGGCCAGCTTCACCTGGAAGTTTGTTAGAAATGCAAATTTACTGGCCTTCCCCCAGAATGTCCAATCAGAACCTCTGGGAAGACCCTAGCTAATTTATATTCATATTAGAGTTTTAGAAACCTTGCACTACAGTAATTCAGTTACCTGCCCAGACTTTGTAAGTGTTCAGGCTTATATCAGCAACCCAGCCCCAACAAACACTGTGTTATTCCCTGGGGTTTTAATTATCTTAAGAATCCGATGGGGGAAAAGAAAAGCAAAAACAGAAACATAGACCTTTATCCATCGTACTAGTATGTTCATTATAATTGCTGAAATTCTATCTTCTATCAGCCTGGCTTATGCTGCTTTGTGACTCGCCAGAAAATTACGCCTCGATAACAGTGGGTGAGTAAAGCCACTGACACATTTAGTTATGAGTCAGTGAGGTATCCCTGATTTGTTTTCTTCAGAGGATCACTGAAAACTGCCAGATTGCTATGTTCCCTGGAGCTCAGTTATTTTGCTCCTGTAATTTTATCTCCCCTGCAACAGGCAGCAAAACCTGTCTCGGGCTACAGCCCAAGTTACAGCCAAGGAGAGCGGTATCCACACATCCCTCCACCCCCACCCCCAGCCCCATTTGATCACAGGAGGTCCTCTGGCTACAGCCACTTGCCTACATTAGTGTCAAGTGAGACCTCTCCCAGGAGTGACAGAAGCTTAGCATCCTCAGATCACCATTCAAAGCCAGATAGGTGCTTGCTGCCTAAAGAGACAAGCTTTAAAGGCAGCCCCACTGAGTAACATCATATGCTTATAATGGCTCTGCTAGAGGCCATGTAAAGTGTCTTGGCTAAACTCTTCATTACCATTTGAAAACATCAGATGCTTCAGAATTGCTCCAGGTCTTTAAAAAACCCCATCTTCCACTCCTGCCAGGACTGAGATTCAGTAAACTGGAATCAAGCCCCAGCCCAGAGATTCAAAATCACGGCGCCATGGAATATCATTTCACATCTCCCTTCAGATCCCCCACAGCTGAATGGTCTAGTTGTTCACGCCCCGTTTATCTGTGCTCCTCGCCTGCGTTCATGTGAGCAGCGTGGACAGTCTGAAGGGACCTCGGAGCGTAACAAGCCTTCCAATTAACAACTAGTAGTTCCAGTAATTGAGGAATCAGCCTGGAGGTTGGGGTATTGATTCATTTTGATAATATTATATATGCTGTGAAATTCTCTAATAGTTAAACCGCCACGGAGAACTACTGGTGTAATAATACACGCTTAATAATGTTTCACACAACAGCACAGATTTGAAAATGCATTTCGAGATGCGCGCTTTTCAGCTCCTCCGGGAATTCGCATGCAGGGATTCTGTGGACAGGCGCTGCTATCGGCTCAGGATGTCAGCATGGGGCCAGGGAAATGTTCCCAGCAATAACTTCAGAAGGAACAGAGCTGTGTGTTTATCTCCTCTCATCAAAATTGGACTGAAAAATGCAGTCACCTTCTCAGGACCGAGGCCAGAGCTGCCATGGTCCTCTCTAAGCTTGACAGCAAAGCAAAGCAAACAAACCAACGAAAACCACGAGTTGTCTCTGGATCCTCAGCACCAGAAATTGGCTTTGGCTTTTACAGAGAAGTTCTTGCCTAGAGCAGCTACTGGTGTTTGTCCCTAAATAAGTGAGGGTACTAACTACCTGGAACCATTGGGAAGGTATGCACAAAAGATTTAGTCTTTTTTTTTTTTTAATCCTCATCCGAGGAGGATATTTTCCCATTGATTTTTAGAGAAAGTGGGAGAGAGGAAAAGACAGAGAGAAACATCCATGTGAGAGAAACACATCAATTGGTTGCCTCCTGCACAAACCCCAACCAGGGCCCAGGCCAGGAAGTAGCCTGCAACCAAGGTATGTGCCCTTTACCAGAATAGACCCTTTAGTACACAGGCTGATGCTCTATCCACTGAGCAAACCAGCTAGGGTCAAAAAAGTTAGTTTTGAAGAAAAAAGTAACTAAGGATATATACAGTAAGTTTTTCCCAACGGGGCTGAGAGAGTCCCTCTCAAAGGGCATGGGGACTTATGAGAACAAACCAGAATTGGAACTGATTTGTGTTGGGTAAAGCTCACCTTGGCATTCAAGGCCTAGGTCTCTGCCTCTGACTATCTCCTAGTGCAGTGATGGTGAACCTATGATACGCGTGTCAGAGGTGACACGCGAACTCATTTTTTGGTTGATTTTTCTTTGTTAAATGGCATTTAAATATATACAATAAATATCAAAAATATACATCGTTGTTTTATTATGGTTGCAAATATCAAAAAATTTCTATATGTGACATGGCACCAGAGTTAAGTTAGGGTTTTTCAAAATGCTGACACGCCGAGCTCAAAAGGTTCACCATCACTGGCCTAGTGCTCTGCAGCAGGGACATGTGCCTCACCCTCTAGCTAGGCACGGTCTGAGCCTGCCTGTCTGTCTGCTGCCTTTGGAGCTTACTCACAGATTGGTGCCTTCCTGGAGAACAATCTCATCATTCTTCCTCTATGGACCTCAGGCTTTCCTCTCTTTTTATAAGCCTAGCTCTGTTCCATTTCCTCCAGAAATCTTTTCCTGCAGTCCCAGGCCTTACACCTTCCTCCTCTCTGTCTCAGCACTGTGACTAGACCACCCAGCATGCCATGGGGCAGGTCTGACACAGCCAGCCACCTTGTTTCCTTTGCAGAACACCTCCCCCCGCCTCCACTTCCACTAAGTGTCTGCTCTCCAGGGAGGATTCTGTGCTCTGTTTTGGGTATTGCTTTTTTCTGCTTCTGAGAGAAAACCTCTGAATATCATACAGACGCTTTGCTCCCTCACTCTCGCCCTTTTGAAAGCAGAAACATTTCATCTCATTGATATTACTTAAAACTAGGAATAGGGAGGTGGGTGGAAGGTCGCTGGGATGTATAATGCAGTCCTCCTGGACCTCAGCAACATGTCAGGGGGAAGAGCTCAGCTGTCTGAGTCAGTGCACAACAATAAATCAGGGACCTAAAAATAAATCAGTTTTTGGAGGACTCCCCCCAGCACTCATTCTTCAGAAAATGGTCTAAGTCTAAACAACAAGGCAGGCAGCTTATTCTCAAAAGCAAGCCTAAAACCTCCATGTGCTGGGAAAAGTCCAGCACAAATTATCACTTACTTTTATGCCAGAGCTGTTCTAGGTGCAGGGGTTAGAGCCGTTCACAGGGTGAACAGTTTCTGCCCTCACTTACGGTATATACTTGTGAAAGAATCTACCATGTGTGTGAGAGAGGGGTTCCGGTTTTCCTGTGCCTCTGGGATTCAGATTTTTCAGGATGCATAGGAGTTGGCCAAGAGAGAACAGCATGCACAAAACATAAAATTTGGAAACCCTGTGACTAACTTAGGGAAATGCAGTTTGAGGCTCAAAGACAAGAGCTGAGCTGTGGTGACCAGGATTCCTTTCATGGTGGTCCTCAAATGCCCACCAAACCAGAGCACTGTACAGTCAGAGTAATGGCATAAATATAGATCTACTGTAGCTTTTTCTTAAACTCTGGATGAAGGCCCCAAATGGTTTTCTAATCTTATTCTTCTTCAATATCCACTCTGGCTTCAGAAACTGAAGATAGTAGATAATATACATTAAAAGAGTAGGGAGGTACCATAACTCCTTCCTGGGACTATCCCTCCCTCCAGACTTGCTCTGGGGTCTGGCATACAGTGCTAAGGCTGATGCCAGATTACCTACAAACAGGCAAGGCCCTTGTACAGAAGGAAAGGGGTGCTTCAGCAGATCACACCCACCTGACTGGGAAGGAAGCCTTCCTACTGGGGAGACCCTCCCTGGAGAAATTGCTCCCAACTTTTTCTCTGATTTCCACCAGTACATCTTTATGTTCTGGATAAAATACCTCATTTATCTTATCAAATTCCTGTACACGGTGCTTATTAAAATGGTGCAACAGTTCCAATAGCTTTGTTTATGGGAGTGTGCAGGGTAAATATTTTATTTTCTGATGAATGTTAGGGTTTTATTTGCCAGCATTAAACCTCGGGTAGAGTGACTGGGAAAAAGGAATCTAGATATTTACCAGCGCAAGGAGATGATATACAGATGCTAATGAATGCTCTGGGGGTAGTTTTCCAGGCTGTTGAATGTAATTTCTCACATCTCCAAATGGCTATAATAGGGAAACACCCTGAAAAGAATTCTCTAATGGCTGTGCCTATGCAGCAGAGGATCATTGGAAAGTTAATGGGCCATGCAAAGCAGATCTTTCTTCATTCATTCATTTGGTACCGTGTAAGGTGCCGGGCTGATCAGGGGACCTCGTGTGCCTCTTTTTTGCTCATTTTGTTCCCTGTCCCAGACCTCCATTCCTGACAAGTTAGCTCGTCTTTAAAGATCAAAGATAAAACTCTTCTTTTACCTCCTCTTAGCACCTTCCCCAACCTCCCAAACACATCTCCAAGGATCTGTACTCTGCAGGCACACTTCTCTTACTATAATGAACATATTTTAAATTAACTCTGCGTTTACCTCCTTGTATAGTTCACTGACTATGATTGCTTAAAAGCAGAGAGCATGCTTTATTCTCCGTTGCATTTAGTCCTAAGCATTGTTCAAATGTGCCTTGAATACTGTAAAGAGAAAATCATCTTTAAATCTGCCTTTTCATTCTTCCTGGCACCTACGACATACATGTTTGTTTAATGAATAAATGATCAACAAAGCAGGAGCCCCTTGTTGACTCTCAGAAAGTCACCCCATTTTTTTTCAGTATTTTCAATGTGGAAATTCAATGAATAGGGTTTTGGGGTCTAGAAGTCATTGGGGTATTTACTCATTAATTTCATGATTGTTTAATATATCATTAACAGTGAGCAGGGCATGGGAAGATCTCCTGCCCTCAAACTCCACAGAATCCTGGGGGAGAAGCTGGGAAGATCCAGGGCCAAGCAAATGTAAAAAAATGTTGCACAAATTCTAGCTAGAAAATTCAGAGGAAATGCAAAGTAAGGGTTTGATCGAGATAGTATACTTTTGCTTTTAACTTCCTAGAACTACGCGTGGACCCCAGGAAATGGTTGGCTGAAGAAACCTTGCCAACACAAGTCTCCGAATACAAAATATGCTGCTATTGATCTTTTTCAATTTCCAGTCCCAAAACCTGGCACCAACATCATCTTCTATATAGAGGAGAACCTAGCCCAGTGAAAACTCAGTTGTCCTACAAGAGGCCACAGATCCAGCCAGAGATTTGGTCCTAAACAGTGATTAAAATTCATGCCTCTGTTTGTATGTTTACCTAGGGCACGTCTTCCAGAATAAACAGCACTGCTTCCACCCAGCCGGCACTGGATGGATTCATTCTTCTTGAGCAAACTTCCTCAGTTTGAAAGGCAAGTCTCCTGCAAGGAACATGGCTGTCCTAGTGTCCATGCCAGACCCACTTCATTCCTGATACTGTTGGTTGCGCATATCACATAGCCTCTCAGCACAAACCCTGTGCCTGTTCACTACAAAGGAAAAGGGAACTCAGTAACTGATAACACAATTCTAAGAACATTAATCATCCCCTGTTCTGACTTTCGCTTAGAGCAAAGTATGCAGCAGTGGCACAGGATACTGTCCCCCCTCTGCCCCAACCTTCAAGTAGCATCATCGCTCAGCAACTCCGTACTGAATGAGCAATTAGCTGAACTGGACATGGCAAGCAAGAAAATCCTGCCGTGATAAAAGAATGGTTTCGTGAGATCCTTCCCTTTGCATGTCGAAGATTGAAAAATACAAATTCAAGTGACTGATGTATCTACAATACAAATTGCTGATAATTTCGTGATGTGCCCATCTCCACCCCCCTTCCAATGCCAGGATAACAGGAAGCTAGAGATGAGTGCCTGATCACAGTGACCCACCATCCACACATTTCAGGAGAAAAAATAAGACATGATTTTGAAAACAGACTCATGAGATGCCTAGACTTAATTTGGGGCTTGGAAACAGAGAAAATGTCAAATCATCTCTAATAAAGGTCGACCTAAAGAGCAACTATGCACAACTGCCTGCCCTCCCGGCGTTC
>NW_006285779.1:251985-255275 GCF_000327345.1 Myotis davidii
GAGGGTTGCGGGGGCGGGGGAACACACTGCATCAAAAGGATCAGGTGCTCTATGACAGAAATGCCCTTGCCCTCTGAAATGTGTAACCACCCATGTCACTCCAGTTTGCCTTGGCACTAACTGAGCTGCATTCTGGGACACCGTTCTTCAGGACATTCTGAGAAAGTAGGAAAACAACGTTTATCCTTTCTCTTTTCCTCAACGTAAGTCCTGATCTTCCACACCAGGCATAGCCTGCCAGGTCGCGCTTCCTGCCACCTATACACTCAAACCTGATTTTGGCACAATGTCCTACAGAGATCTGCCCTGTCCTCACGGCTCACCATCTCTTGGGATCTTTGGCTTTCTTCTATTGCCTTTGTAGTTTTCTTATTTTATTAGAGATGAGTGCCTTATCACAGTGACCCACCATCCACACGTTTCAGGGGGAAAAAATAAGACAACATGATTTTTATCCCGCCATCTCTCATTGACTTCTCTAAATAATTATTCTGCTCCCATTACACTGTCTTATCAATGGCCCTTTAAAATGACGGTTTAAGTTATAGTTTAATAATATAATAATTTAAAAATGATCTAAGTATAAGGACCTTCTCTTAGTGTCAGTCATGCATATTATCCCAAATGTTACTCACTTTGCATTTCTCGCAATAGTTAATGGAAACATATGTTGAAAATGTTCGGCACATGCAAGCAGGGAGTGAATAAATGGTTGTAGGCGCAGTTTTATTTTGGCAGCAGAGTGAAATGAGAATCACTCAATTCATTTCTGGAAAACAGATACTTTTCATACATAATGAAGACCTATGGGATTAGATAGAACATCTTATATAGTACTTAACTTAGTCTTTACTAATTTTACAGGTAAGCAAAGTCAAATTCAGAGATAGAGCAAATAAATTGCCCTAAGCCATAGTTCTAGCAAATGTCTGAACCAGAATTTAAATGCAGTTGTCTGCATTACTGATAGATGTCTATTTAATATGAATTCAGTGGAGAGGAAGAAGGGCAAGGAGAGGGGGCCAGAAAGAATCCATGCCCCATCTACATAAGCCCTGCACAAACTCTCCAAAACTCCAGATAAAAGTTCTTATCCATTTGTTAAAACAGCATTTTATTAAAATGCACATATAAGATTAATTATCAGCTCTCAGTCATTGTCACATCCAAGACAATTACCTTTGTCTTTCCTCCTGAAAGTTGATTTTGATAAGCAAAGGAACCCGTGTGTCAGAGGAAGCTGATCTTCTCTATAAAGACCCTCAGGCTGAGAGGACTGTGGGAGCTACAGTGGGGCCTTGACTTACGAGTGTCCCGACTAGTGAGTTTTTCGAGATACGAGCCATCTCTTAACCGATTTTTTGCTTTGAGTTGCGAGCTAAAATTCGGGTTATGAGCCAGCTTCAGATTCCCCACCGCTAGTTGGCGCAGCGAACGTCACAGTGAACACCACAACATCAGCTCAGCATCACGTGTCTCACTCATTCACTTTTTGATTTGGCATACAAGTATTTTGAGTTACGAGCTCCATTACAGAACGAATTAAACTCGTAAGTCAAGGCCCCACTGTACTTTGGTATATTAATCGTGGGCCACTATAATATATGCTTTCCTAGAAGCTCCCAGGATAGTATCATTAACTTAAGGAAATCTAATTCTAATGAGAATCAGAAAAAGATAAAGATTGAAACACCTCTGCCCTGACTCAGTATAGATTTTATCACTAATTCCTAACTCCTAAAGAGAGGTTCGGGCCATGTTGTCATCTGCTTACCGCTGCCTACACAACTAGCTTCATATTTTTGGTCCCTTTGTATATACTGTATGAACGGGGAGGCCTTTTGCCTTCATATATGGCTCCCAGTTTATAGCAAACAATTCAAGAACAAATTAGAGAAACACCCACCTAAAACCAAACAGGGTACCAGCCCAAGAGCATAGAGAAGGTTGTGATGGAAGAAGGGGTTCTATGGAGAGTAACCTCACAGGGTGATCTGATCATAAATTTCTAACTGGGCAGGTCATGGTGGGTAGTCATGACCAGCCATATAAGCTTTTTTTTTTTAGGTTTATCTTTGCTTTAAGCAAACCCTGTTTATTGTTTCTGTGCATCTAGGTTATTAACTCACCTTTGAAATATGCCATATCCACCCCCAAGAGAGCTCATAATCTTAACTACCCTGTATTCCAGTCCCTGATGGTTTCCTCCTACTTTCATATAAATCTCCTTACCTTTCCTTCCTTAATCACAAATGCATAAAAAGAAGCTGAAAACAGTTATTCTCTGAAGCATTTATCTCAGTCTGTTGAGATCTTGCTTTCAGGTGTATCCTCTTTTTAGCTAAAAATAATTTTTTATGAAAGTTCTCTACATGTGTGCAGGTCCTTATGCCGACATGGATCACAGGTTTAAATAGTGCCTTGTCTTGGGTACAGAAAGGAAGGAAGAAGCTTGTGGGAAGCAAAGTCTGAGGGATGAAGGCAGGAAGGGAAGAAAAAGTTTGTCTTTAAAACTCTTATCCCACAGCTTGGCTTTTTCCTGACTTTTTCTAGAAACTTCAAATAAACTGTCTATGTAGCAAGGAACTGAGCTGAAAGCCACTTCAAGCTCTATATTCATATCGGGAGTATCTATTTTCTTATGTACTGAAATCAACTCAACGACACAACCAAAATGTACTTCCTCAAGCAGTCTGTAAGACCTCTATCCCTTAAAATTGATTTCCAACATGGCTATTGCCTGCAAAGAACAATTAAGAGTTAGCATTCATTATGACTAATAAATGTCAACTATGATCATGATGATGACAAATCATGATAATCGAGACCATTGTTGGCAACAACTATCTACAAGATATAACTGATATTGCGTGACATAATTTCTATATGCATGTGTGTACCATTTGCCTAGTTATTTTTAAAATCAGTGCACAATTATGTGTGTACCACACACATACAGTCTACACTTCTGAAACTTATCTATATATATAAAAAGCCAGTGACCATAACGCCATAACGACCAGAATGACCAGTTGCTATGACGCCCACTGCCGAGAACCGTCCCAATCAGGGGGTGGGGCCGGCCAGCCAACCTCCTGCAGCCTCTCCCCTGACCCAGTCCCACCCCAGATCGGCCCCCCAACCCAATCAGGGGCAGGGCTGTCCAGCCAACCACCCATGGCCCCTTTCCCAGGTTGCTGGCCCCCAACTGGCCCCCAAACCTCATTCAGGGGTGGAGCCAGCCGACCCACCACCCATAGCTTCTCCCAACGGCCAAACCCACCCCCAAT
>NW_006285779.1:255295-275587 GCF_000327345.1 Myotis davidii
CTGCTGATCCCCTATCGACCCCCTCCCCCATTCGGGGATGGAGCCAGCTGGCCTACAACCCACAACCCCTCCCCACAGCTTGCCCTTCCCCCAATTGACCCCCCACCTGAATTGGGCACAGGGCCCACCAGCCAATTGCTCACAGCCCTGTCCGCCAGCCAGCCTGACCCTGATTGGCTCTGATCAGAGTGGGCTGGCCAGCCAACCTCCCACTGTCTCCTCCTCCCGACAGGCCCAGCCCCAATCCACCCCAACTGGGCCAGGCTGGCTGGACCCCACCTGTGCATGAATTCATGCACTGGGCCTCTAGTAGTTTAATATTTACCTAAGAGCCTAAAATTGATAATTTCTTTTCATTTCCATTTTTGTCATATCTACCCTTATACCCTCAAGAAAAAAGAAAAAACCGTATTCCCCAACTCTTCTACTCAGCTAGTCCTCCTCCCACTGCAAAACAAAGGCCTCCCAGCATGGCAGTGCTCTCATGCTCGGAAAGTTCATGGTTACCTATGAGGACTGTGAACAGAATTTTCTTTCTTTTTCCTGGGAGACTTGGCTAAAACCATGTTGCTATAACAGGTCAAAGTCCCAGAGAAGATCACTATCAAGACTTTTCTTAGACCAGATTCTGTGAAGTGCCTAGAAGTGGATTTGAGGAACTTGGTATCCTTTTTTTAAAAGAAGGATAATATTTGGTCTATGAAGTCACTTCAGAAAACAAATT
Organism: Myotis davidii; assembly: GCF_000327345.1. Lineage (NCBI taxonomy): Eukaryota > Metazoa > Chordata > Mammalia > Chiroptera > Vespertilionidae > Myotis > Myotis davidii. Next base: position 256,020 of record NW_006285779.1, read on the forward strand.
ATAAAAGCCGTCTACCCCAATGCATTCCATTGTTGTTTGTTTTTAAAACATATACAAAAGTCAAGTGGGACAAAATATCAAACAAATACCTCTCAGCTTTCTCTGTATCTGCAGAGGGAAAAAGGTAAATACGGTATCTACTAGTATCTCTATGGTGAGCACTGTTCAAAGGTAAACTGAGGCATGTCAATTTAGAAAAAAAAATTGATTCAAATAGGGAAGTACCAAACTGAAAGTTATTAGGAGCATCCCACCAATGAAAGTTCAGGGAGACACTTGTATAGAGGAAAGGCTGATGCAAAGTAAGAAAATTATTCATTGGCTACAGCTTAAAGCCTAGGTGGTTTTTTTGTGATGGGTTATCCCTAGGTTTCATCTCTGTACTCTTGATGCCTACAGGCTTAGATTTTGTTTTCATAGGACACTGTAGCGTTAGAGCCATTTGCAGCGGTTCTCAACCTGTGGGTCGCAACCATCAGAAAACACATATAGCATATCAGATATTTACATTACGATTCATAACAGTAGCAAAATTACAGTTTTGAAGTAGCAACAAAAATAACTTTATGGTTGGGGGTCACCACAACATGAGGAACTGTATTAAAGGGTTGCGGCATTAGGAAGGTTGAGAACCACTGGAATGGCTTCCTTGTTTAATTAATTTAAAAGGATGGACTTCAGACTCATCAAATCTTCAGACTGGTGAAGGCAAAGTTTAGTTTGAAAGAGAATCCATGTCCATTAAAAGCTTGAATTCACATAGGGTTAAGTTAAAAGAGAATAGGATTTTGAGTTAATTTAGAGTGTGATCAAGAGCACTCAGAAAAGAATGACAAATTCCTCCTGCTTCAGGTATAAATAATAAATTGGGAAAATCCACCCAGTAGAGGGGGCTGTAGGCCTAAGAGTTCCACCTGCCATGATATGCAAATGAGGCAAATCTTAAGATTCCATTTATCTGGCTATCCCTTAAGGAGTTGCTTGCTGTGACAAGAGATGTATTAAATATATCTATATTTGCAATATATCTACATCTATGTATCTAGACATTTACCTAGCTATAGTGTTATAATTATGATACTATAAAAACCAGACTTCTAAACTGGGACTTGAGTGTGAAGAGTTGAAAGAGAAGGTTGTATTTAACTCCAGGAATTAATATGGAGGAAAAGCAACTGGAAAGAAATATCTGAAGTATTTTTCCAAAAGCTTGAAATATTCTGAAGTTTTACAGCAAGTTTACAAATCATTAGAGTGAGTTCATTTTTTCGGTCCATGGGATTGTTAGCAAGTTCACATTGTATTTGAAAAGTTCTGCCTTACTATGCAGTGCAGTCTGGGCATTGGGGTGGTACGGGGTGAGGCCTAATCTTGTACAACCATTTTCGAAATTCTGGGTCTAGAAAGTGTTGCTCAGATTTTCTGAAGATGACCCAAAGGACGCTGGGAAAAACGTTAGGGCTGATGATGAAGTACCCAGGACATGGATGAAAACTCCTATCAAACAAGGGAACAAAGGGACTTATCCAGAAAAGTGATTGGCAAGATACCCGAAGTGAGTTCTGAAAGCTTATTTTTAGTGGGACAGATTCTTTTGGTTCTAACAATCATCTATCTGCTTTCTGACAGTTCACTAAAGATATAGAAAAAGAAAACATTAAGGCTTGCTCAGATAAAAATCATTAATGATTTTAGTAATGATGAGGAAATTTCCCCTTTTCTCCTAGATGTAGCCAGTAAAGTCCCAGTAGTCTAGCATGACTAAGATTTGAAGGCTGAAGAGACTCAGCTCCTGTTTAAGGTCCTTGAGTTGCATTAATGGATAAGGCCAGTCGGTGTCAAGATGGGAACCAATGGAACAGGTCCAACTGGACCATTTTAACAACTCCCACATGCCCTGCCATATTCCACTGCAGGAGAAAAAAATTAATTTCTGTTAATGCTAGTGGTGGTAGCTCAGAGCCAAACAGATTCCATTCACCCTCAGTGATATTATTCATGTTTTTAATTTTTTTAAATTCTCTATAGGTTGCATCTACCTTAAATGACCCCAAATGATAAATTGGTTTGTTGCAGGTTCTGGGTTGCTTTTGTACAGTGAAGACATGAGCATTTTCCATAAACTTTCTACAGGGGCAGTGGATATTTCAAAATATTTTCAGGCCCTTGCTGGTTTTGCTCAGTGGTTAGAGTGTTGGCCTGCGGACTGAAGGATCCCAGGTTTGATTTCGGTCAAGGGCACATGCCCAGGCTGTGGGCTCGATCCCCGGTGTGGGGTGTGCAGAAGGCAGCTAATCAATGATTCTTTCTCATCATTGGTGTTCTTAACTCTCCCTTCCTCTCTGAAATAAATAAAAATATATTTTAAAAACTATTTTTAGTGGGTTGATCATAATAGAATAGCAAAAATATGAGATTTGCAATGACCTTTTCATTTACCATTAAGAAATTTCTTGAATTGATCAACTAACAAAATAGGAGAAATTTGCTATATCATCCAATGTGACTGCTTTCATTGAATATGATACCTAGTTTCTTGCTCCCTCCTTGAATGTAACATATTGCTTTTCATGGGTTAATGGCTAGTATTTGGACAATATAAATGCATTTTAACTTAAACCTTCATAATAAATTTATGCAATAGATAAAACCTTTTTAAGCTAATATATGTCAAAACAGGATAAGGAATATTACTCAACTTTTCTAAATTAATTTGTCACAGCCAGAAGTACTCATCAATTTCTTGATTCCAAGGTTTCTATTTTTTAAGGTTAATGTAAATTTTATTTTAATTTTTAAAATCATAACAACAATGATAATATTAGTAATGATTCCATATTTGGGTTACTGCATCTTTTAATGCTCTAAGATATTAAAGTTTTGGAAGTAAATATTTCAACCATAGACTAAGCTAGTGGTCCTAAGTCAAAATTTATTCAGAATATCACTGATCCTCTGACAATGTATTTAATGGGTTGGATAAAGATTGCTAGAATTTATGAAGTTTTACAGCAAGGAAGGTAATTTATGAATTTGGATTAGTCAAATGAAGTTTCATGAATCACTTCAGAAAGGCTTCACGTGAAAGGAAGAATATCTGTATAATTTCTCATATTATTAATAGATACTTAGATTGGGGAAAAATACCTTTGGACTCTATTGTTTTTTTTTTCCCCACAGACTAAAGAATATGGTAATGAGGGTCACTCCCAGATTATTGAAGATCATCTTGTATAGAAATAAATTAAACAAAACACAGCAGCTGGTGCAATGCACACACTTTGCTTCCTAGACCCATGATTGAGTGGGGCTAGATGAGCAGCCAGTTTATTCAGATTGAAAATAGCTGCCTTTGACCCAGAGGAAGAGAAATGAAGTCTTGTATAAGGCAAGGCAGCAAAAAAAAAAAAAATGTGATGAGCATAGTGCCATAAGAGCAGTGTGCTGAGGGAGAGGAATGGAGATGTCAGAGAACATATGGAAAGATTCTTTTCTGGGCAATGTGGTCAGAAATAAAAACTCTTTGCCTCTCTAGACTTGTCTTTTTCTTCCCCCAATTCACTGAATGTCAAATTTAAAAAAAGAGAGATCCCCATTAATTAAAAATATAATTTCTGAATAATTGTGACCCCCAAATAGGATAGAGCATAGCTGTTATCTACATTTTAATTATTTAATTACTCATATTTATTAATCGGCGCACAGTTTAATGAAGATCTGCTCAGTGTAAGACTGCTCCTAGATGGGGAGACAGACAGGCATGAAGACTGTTTTTTCTCTCTTGAAGTTGGAAGTTTAATTGGGCTATAATTCTAATAAATATGTGGTGTGAGAGACTAGTTTGAGAAAGATGATCTGAGTGATTCCCAAATTGCCATAAGTATAATTTTTGACTTATTAAGAGCACGTAACCAGCAAACTAAAAATGTTGGAGGCTTTCTAAAAAGAAGAACATAGAGAAGTTGGATGAAGGGGAGGAGATCACAGACCAGACCAAAACATGTAGATAAAGATGGTTAGAACTGGAGGTGTAATTTCAGGGGTTGTTCACACTCAGATTTGATTAAGCTAAAGAAAATGAGAGGGCTCTGGGGAAATCATCAGGGTGCTTAAGTGAGAACATTTTTTTTTTTTTTAAGCAGGAGGCTGGTTAGAACCTTCTCTTATGCTGTTTCTGAGCTGGAATTTTACCGCTGGGAATGACAAGTGGGGCAATGACTTAGGTGGCTGGCTATCCCAGAAGGAACAGAGGTTCTTTGGCACCAACACAGAGTATTGGGCACAACCACTTCAGTAGAATAACCAGCCACACTCCCAGGGACTCCAAAAACAGGCTTCTGCAGTCAGAGTCTGAATCCACATAAAGGAGAACTGGAGCTGTAAATGGCAAATATAACCAAACATTTGAAGAGAAACCATAACTCAAAGGGAGACAATTCAGTGTACCAATGGAAGAACTAACACCCAACAAATCAAGATAGCTTTTACTTATTTTACAATCGGTGTATATTTGCTCTGAATTCTAAATGTTCTTGAGGATATTACATTTTAAAAAGTAACTAGGGTCATAATTGGTTTGGTTTGGCTCAGTGGATAGTAGGCTTGCGGACTGAGGGGTTCCAGGTTCGATTCCGGTCAAGGGCATGAAGCTTGGTTGCGGGCAACATCCCCAGTGGAGGGTGTGCAGGAAGGAGGCAGCTGATCAATGTTTCTCTCATCGATGTTTCTAACTCTCTATCCCTCTCCCTTCCTCTCTGTAAAAAAAAAAAAATCAATAAAATATATTTAAATATATATATATATATGGAAGCTTTAAAAAAAGTAACTAGGGATCATAAAAATTAAAATGCAATCCTCAAAATTTACACTTAAAACTTGTTTTCCAGTTGAACATGTAAAGTTATAAAGTCATTACTTGTGTCCTTGTCACAAGAGAAAAATGAACAAGCTAAAAAGCAATCATTTTTTCTTGGACATATTAGAGCTCTGAGATGTGAACAGACCACCACCCCAAAATCTGGGGAGACAGGGGAATCCATAGAGTCATACCCAATATCTGCTTATCTGAGTTAGAAGCCACTAGAGCTATAAACTGGTTGGAACAATTAAAGGGTAATTTCGATTAATTGCTCTGCAGTCTGAGTGTGAGCTATGCACTTCTAGGGGGCCTAGCCTTTCCCCCTGGATAACCAGCAACCTCAGAGGGGGCAGAAGACAAGAGCCAGGCCCTGCCTGAAGGTCACAGGTCTGGGCCTCTGGCAGGCTAAAGATAACGTTTTGACTTAAGTTATGTTTCAGCTCTTGAGCCCTAGGTTGTAATGACCTCCGTTTTTTTTGTTTTTTGTTTTTCCATAAAATCAGACAGAGGGAGGCCAGAGCAGACCTGAGAGCGGTCCTTAAGACCTGAAGACATGATTTATTACTTCACCTCCAACCAACCAGCTCCCAGCAGGACCCCAAGCCCTAACCCAGGGTATCTTTCGATTTTGCCCTATATAATAGGTCACCCACATGCCACTGGGGGGTTGGGTCTTTTGGAGCATGAGCTCCACACTAGGATTGGCCAATCCTATGATAATAACTTACTTTCTTTCTTGTCTGTAAACTCCTGCTTGTGCATGTTTTTCAGCGCATGCGCACAGGTGAAGGGAATTAACATTATGGTTTGATAACACATACATACATCCACTAGAAGATGGAAAATTGATTATAAGATTAGAAATGCTTTTCCCCCCCCAGCGTTTACCACCACACTGACAGGGTTTTGGGATAATGACAGTGCACTGCAGAGGAAAGCTGCAGACTGTCTATGACAGAATCCTTAGGGAAGCTCAAAGGAGACAAGAACACTAGGGAAATTAGAAGTTTCTGACACCCACAGGAACAATTAGCATAAAACAAAACCCAGCCCTTAGCAAGATTAACATAAGACCTCACACCAGAGACCTAATTACTTCAGTTTTTATTACATGATACATCGTGTCCAGCTTTCCACAATTTTTTTTTATTTGTTGGATGTTAGTCTCATGATTAGACTGGAATTATAGGTTTTGGGAAAAAAGACCACGGAGGCAAAGAGGGTTCCCATCAAAATATATCGAGTACGTAGCCCGTCCGCATGGGTCAGTGGTTGAGCATCGACATATGAACCAAGAGGTCACAGTTTGATTCCCGGTCAAGGCAAATGCCTGGGTTGCAGGCTTGATGCAAAAATTGATGATATATATATATATATATATATATATATATATATTAACTACATATTATCATAGTGACTTATCACTATTGATAATGACCTTGAACACTGGCTGAGGTGGTGTTTGTTCATCAGTTTTCTCCAACTGCAAAATTAACCTCTTCCCCTTCCATACCCTGCTCTTTGAAAGGAAGTCACCATGTACAGATTAATTACCAGACTAACCAGGAAAAAAATAGAGAGAGGACACGAATTACAAATAGCAGAAATGAAAGGAATCATCGATACAGATCCCCCTAATAAAAAGAAAGAAATACTATGCAAATCTTATTGGCTATACATTTGATAACTTAGAGGAAATGGACCAATTTTTAAATCTAGACACAAACTAAGAAAACACACACAAGGAGAAATATGATAATATGAATGGGACTACCTCTATTTTTTAAAAATCAATAATTGATAACCTTCCTCAAAGAAAACACCAGGACCAAATGGTTTGACTGGTGACTTGTATCAAACACTGAAGTTAGAAATAATACCAATTCTTCATATCTTCCAGAAAAAAAAAAGAATTAGAAAGAATACTTCCTACACATTTTGTATGACCATCATTGCTCTAATACTAAAACCAAATAAAGATGCTAAGATTTCAAAATAAAATCAGACACACTGTTTACAGATGACACACATGAAAATGACCAAAAAAAGGTTATAATTGAACAATATAAAAAGATCTACTATGCAAATTTGAATAAGAAAGGGAGGAATAGTAACATCAACCTAAAACAAAACAGAATTTCAGGTAAAAATATGAAATGAAATATTTCATATGATGAAAATTATATTTGTGGAGAAGATGCAAAAATGCCGTTTTATACACCTAATAGTATGGATTTAAAATACATAAAGCAAACACTGATGGAAATGTAACAAGAAATAAACACATCCAAAATTATACTCTAAAGGTTTTATTTACTTCTGGGAAGAAAATGAGATTCTAGGGCGAGGAGAGCCACTTTTACCTTCTAAATGATTTATTTAACATTTGCAGATTATTGTGAAAAAAATCTAACTTTAGGAGTAATGCTAAATTTCCCTTTTATCATCTATGTCAATCCCATTATTTCCCTAGAGTCACTCATTCTATGAGTTTGATATTATCCTTTTAAACCTTGTCTTTTGAATTGCATTTATCTAACACAGAGATCTATAAAAACATAGTGTTGTTTTATTGTCTGGGTTTGGCTAGTTTTACATAAATGGCATGATTGTTACATATTAACCTACATATGTTTTATCTTTCAAACTTGGAGTGAAAGATCTCTCGCTTGAAAATCTTTCCATGTCAGTATATAAATCTACCTTATTGTATTTAACTGCTCTTGACCTAATACACTGCTGTTTATTTCCCTATTGATGAACACTGAAGCTGCTTCTAAACTGCAGGCTGCTGTGAGTACCTTTCTGCCAGCCACCCTGTGCCCCTGTGGGGTTATTTCTGTTGGACACTCAGATACCTAGAAGTGAGATTGTTAGAGTGAAGAGTATGCTCATTGAAAATATTGATAGATTATGACAAATTGCTGTCCACATGGACCTAAGCTTTGGCGGTGTAGGGTTAGTTTACTACTAAGGACCCTGTTGTCACTAGACATTTTGGCCATTTCCCCCAAGCCTTCCACTTATCTGGCTTTAGATTGTCTGGGTAGAGAACTCTGGATTCTAATTCCGATCCAGATGTTAATTAGTTGTGTACTTTAGGCAAGTCATTTACTCTCCAGACATCAATTTCCTCATCTTTAGATGAATAATGTAGAACTTGGTCCTAAATTTTCCTCCTGTTTTGTAACACCATAATTTTATGTTTCAATTTTGAAATGTGGAATTGAAAAGGCTCATAAAGTAAGACACTCTGAAAATAAAAACACTATAAAAATTGAAGGCATTGTTAGTTGTTAGGCAACCAGCTTTCTTGATATTTACTCAACAGGGAGAGCAGGGGAGCAAGTGTTTATTAATGGGTCTGATTCGCTACCTGGAGCTCTGAGACAGAAGACATAAAATAGAATAAGGCATTTCAAAATCATATTGGCAGTGACAGTAAGAGGAAAGGTAGGAAGTAATTAAAACTACACACAAAGTTAGACAGAAAAGGGAAACACACAATTGTAAAATGCCTCCAAATAACCTCAAAGGGCAAAAACAGATAATTGTGACCTCAGGGTCCAGGAACAGGTAGTGCAGATAAAAAAGAATGGGGCTTGTCAAGCAGAGTGGATGCCTCCTCTCCCTCTGAAAAGAAGGAAAGACAAGAGAGCTCCCTTGGAAACAGAGATAGGTAGGGGGTTAGGGGGATGATAGGACAGACATATCAAAAAATGCATTTATTGTTTATCTAAATTTAAATGTAACTGCATCCTGCATTTTATAGAGTAATCCTAGTTATACCTTGATCTTAGTATTGACATAAAAGCAAAGCCAGCCATGAAAATTTGGAGCTCTAGTCCAAGTTGGAGAAATAAGTAGCTGTCTACTAGACATCTTTAAATGACCTGCAGACTCTTCGGCATAATACATCAAAAAATAAAAACTTACATTACTCAAACCAGAAACTCTCCCCTGATAGGTTCTTCTACCTTACTGCTAAAATCTAATCTATTAAGTGCTGACACTTACCTTCAAGGTATGTCTCAGGTCCCATGCAATTTTCTAAACACATCTTCTTCAGGACACCATGATCTCTGGCCTGGATTAATTCCATTGGCTAGAGTGGACTCGCACCCCACCTCCCCCTCCAACCCTTTCTTCTCTCCACAGCCAGAGTGAATTACTGCCTCCCCTTAAACTCCATCCAAAAGCAATCTCCTTACAGGGCTCACCAGGCTGAATGTGATCTGTCCCCAGGGTGCCTCTCCACCTTGCCCTCTGGCCACTTCCTGCAGTTCTCCAAGTGTCAGCTACTATGGTCTTAGTTTCCTGAATATGCTCATCTTTCCTCCCTCCTCAGTGCATCTGCACACACTGCTACTCTTGCCTTTCTTTTAGGCTTTATCCTCTGCACCTTCAAAGTTGACTTTCTCTGCGCAGATTTGACTTCCTCTAATGACACCAATCTTAGAAGAGACAGGAGTGACTTTGAATGACATGTTTTTGAGTCCCACAAAAATGAATGATAAAAGAACAATCTGATCTTTGGTTTCTCTTACCTTGAAGTTTCCATTCCAGCCAAACGAATTTACTGACTTCACCAGCTCATTTCATGTACTAGTATGTATATTTGCAAATTATTGTTCCCTTCTTATATTGCCTTCCCTGGTTTTTGGTTGTCAATGTGAGAAGACTAACTGGTGAACTTTTGGTACATGGGCCATTGCTCAACCAACTGAGCCACACTGCCAGGGCTAAATATTATTTTAATATACCTTAACTAAAAAAAATCTGTATACCTTTTTCTCTTTAGATCATAGCAAGAAAGGCTTCTCAGTTAAGGGAAAGAAATAGATTTTTTTTTAATATTTAGAAGTATTCACATTTTGAAAGTGAAAATAAGCATGGAGTTTAATTCTGAAGGAGATGACAATCATAGGGTAGAGAGGACACACATGAATTGTATGGGAAGTGACTAGAAACCACATTACTGTAGTGTAATTGGCCTGAAGTATCCATTTCTCACCATTATTTTAGGTAATCACAAAATGAAATCTGCTCAGAGAATTTGCAACTCTGCCTTAGTGAGTTCTACAGATTCCAGAACCTGAACATCTTCTTCTACTCTCCCAGTGGTCCCTGCCTTAATGTCATATCCGATCCAGAACCTTCCCTGCATAGCAGACTCTTCCTGATGCCAGCTGTAAGACGATCAGACTGGACACTACCTCAGTCTTTCCTTCTCAATCTCTCTCCTTCCAAGCAAAGTCTCTTCCCCAGCTGGAAAGCAGCACAGTTGGAATCATCTTTCAGGTTCTGTTTGGTGAGTAAAATGGCTCTGAGTGGAACCTGATCAATCAGCTTAAAAGAGGAAACCTAATTTTTCAAGAAGATTGGGTTCTAATCACTTGATTGGTTTCTCAGATAATTCTTTAACTGGAGGGAGGGAGACAATTGGATCGGCTACGCTGGGACACTCTGGAGGCCTAGCAAAGAGTTTAATTTATTTATATTTATTTTACATCTATGCTCAGCAGGGGACCCTCGCGAGGAAAGTACACTGTGCATACATACTAACTATCATTACATTGGTTGCCACGTTCTCTCTGCTCATAAAACACGATTGGAGCACAATAAATATGGAAATATGAAATGCACTCAATTAAAATGTTATTAGTTATAGCAGTTGTAGGAACTTCTTATGCATAATCATAAAGCCCTGGCTCCCAGGAGAACATCAGGCAGGATGTTTCCGGCAATTTCTCCCATGGAAACCTAGGAGACGGCGGGCACTATAAAACCCCCTACTCATTTAAAATGAATTCATATCAGCTGCTGAAAATATATAAACTATCCTCACCTCATATATCTTATATGATAGATTGAGATGGTAAAAAACACAATATCCAATGGAGAAATTGGACCCTAAATTTTGGAATGGCGTATGGCAACACAAATGCTGGAAAGCGTGATTTTCTAGTTTTTATCATTTATGTGTAACATAATCATATAAAAGAATAATGATTATTTAATACATCTTTATTCACCACTTTAATAAATAATCTGTAATGTGACCTTGGGCAAAACACTTATCCTTACTAAAGTAATTTTTGCCCAATAATCTAGTGAAACAGAAATTCTTAGGGGTGAAAAAGATTTAAAAAATTTTAGAAATTAAGGGGACCATAGAAGAAGCACAGGGCTACAGAACAGCAGAAGGTATATTTCCATAGAATAGGAAAGCTGAAAACAGCAGAAGGTCTATATTTACAAAATAAAGGGAAGGAAGTCTCTCATTCAGAGGGAGAAGAAGAAAGCCCAAAGGGGATAGGAAAACAATAAGGAAGGAGGGGAGGGAAACCTCAAAAGTCCCAAGTGAGGTTCAACCTTTGAGCTCAAAAGCTACCATAGTAACCAGTCCAAGGGAAGAGTGACCAATCAGAGGGGCATGTCAAGGCACAAAGATCTGTACCCCTTATACACTGCAGGGAAAAGGAACTCAGTGGGACTCTTCCCCCCACAACACACAGGAGTCTGTGCTATGAGATCTTTTCCCTTCCCCACGTGGGAGTCTGTACTCATTCTTCAATAAATTTCCACCTTTGCTATTTCCACCTTTGCTATGCCACCTTCCACCCATGGATTCATTCTTCGACTCCACCGGACAAGAGCCCGGGAACAATCCTGCCCATCCAGTCCAAAAATTCTACTTCCCTGGGACTGGGACGGAGTCTGTAGGAAGGACTGTCCAAAGTCAGATGGACCCAATTTGTACCCACTTCCACCATTTAATACCTCAGTGTTTTTGTTTTGTTTTGTTTTGTTTGTTTCTTTTGTCTTTTTTGCAGTTTACCTCTCTCGACCTTTTTCTTTATGTTTTAGATAACTGATTGGTGAGTTGGGGGAGAGAAGAGATAATAAGGTATCTAATGACTACTAATGAGGTAACATAGATTGCAACAGATGGAGTAACTATTATTATTTTAGCATTTAATGTGCATTATGTCCATGCAAAAACATTGGCAGAAGGACTATAGGAACATGAATCCAAAGGAGTCAACTAATTATAATTATATATTGGGTACCTACCAAAAGATTAAAATACAAGAAAAGTTTTTAAGTTACAAGAGATGTAGGAAATTAAAATCCTGGCCCTGAGGCTTCTTTTTAAAAGGAGGAGACAAGTCAAACCCACTCAACAAAATTAGAAACAAATAAATATTGTTGGCATCACACATTTAGTATCCACTAAAGACCAAGGGGGTCACTAACTTGCAGCAGCAAAAGATGGCAGTTGAGGAAGGGAAAGGTAGAAACAAACCAAGAAGTTTCAGAAAGGTGTTTTTTAGATAGAATGAAGAGCATGAACGAAAACAATGAGTCAAGAAATACACAGCTGCACATTTGGGGTTCAGGACAGACATCGGGATGGCTAAAGCAGAGGCTTTCTCACAGCATTAGTAGGAAGAAAGCTAGGCAGGTGTGGCTGAGCTGGATGCCACATAAATTCTGGAGCAACAATAAGTCCCTAAAACAAAGGGTAATTAAGAAAGTATTCCATGCTTCTATGTCCCTGGACCTATTTTGTTCAGACTGTGGACTATCGGGAGTAAGGGGTGGGGAGAGTGGGGAGAGATCAACCAAAGACCTTATATGCATAACCCATTGACATAGACAATAGGGTGGGTTTGGAGGGGAGGGGGCTGGCTAGAAGAGGTCACTGGTGGGAGGACATAGGTAATACTTTCAACAATAAATATTTTTTTTAAAAAAAGTAGAGTCTGCAATCACCATAAATCTTGTTTATCAGGTATTTAAATGTGCTTAGATTCAAGTATAAAAACCCACCTAAGATGGCGGCTAGAGAAAGGAAGATGCTGGGGGAGGGCAGGAAGTCCGGGGACTGTGAGGAGGTGGTGGAGAGCCAAGTTTGTGGATCTATCCTTTAATTCTTCCATTTCAAGTCCAAAGGGGAACATCCACAGCACAGTCATTGGCAAACCATTCTCTATGATACTCTATGGGTTCGACAATTACCTTAAAATATTAAAGAGGTAAGCTGGGTCTCGTCTTGCATTTCTAATGAGAAACATTTTTCCTTTCTTTCCTATTTCCCCCCATAGGAGGAACTCTTTCCTTTGCCCAAGATGGTTAAATGTGTTCTATTCCCATAGAGCTTAAGAAAATACGCTTCTCAAAAGCCCATGAGAACAAATTGGTGGCACTGCCCGGGGGAGAATGTGCTACACAATGAACAGGCCTTGAGTTTACTCCCCAACTCCCAGGCTCTCCCAGGCAGGAATGTCTGAGCAAAGAGCCTTCCACAGGAGGCTGAGGAGAGGGCCCCATAAATGATGTGAAGCCCAGAGGCAAAGATCAACTGTGGGACTGCTCCACACCCTCGGTCTTTGTTTGCAAAGGTCTGACAGTTTGCTGTGAGCACTGATTTCCCTCCAAAGGGGAGAGCAGTTGAAAGTAGCTCCTGAGATTCCATGCTTCATTAGGAGGAATGGGAGAAAAAGCAAAACTTTTGGTTATGGTGTCACCCCTGGGGACTCCTGCAACAAAGCGACCCTCAGAGAGAGCTCAGCTTGGAGAGGTGATCTGTAAAGGATGAGGTCTAACAAGCCCTCCAAGTGATTCTGATGCAGAGTGAGGCTAGAGAACCACCGCCCCAGGAAATACACTCAGCCCCAGAGAGCTGTTCTTTCTAGGCCAGGATCCTGTGACTTAACCCAGTCACTCTAGACCAGGGGTGGGCAAACTTTTTGACTCGAGGGCCACAATGGGTTCTTAAACTGGACCGGAGGGCTGGAACAAAAGCATGGATGGAGTGTTTGTGTGAACTAATATAAATTCAAAGTAAACATCATTACATAAAAGGGTACGATCTTTTTTTTTTCAATAGTTTTATTTATTTCAAATGGGCCAGGTCCGGCCTGCGGGCCGTAGTTTGCCCACGGCTGAGCTAGAGTGAACTATGGCTCCTTGAACTCTGATTTTTTAAAAAATATATATCTTTATTGATTTCAGAGAGGAGAGAGAGATAGAAACATCAATGATGAGAGAGAATCATTGATCAGCTGCCTCCTGCATGCCCCCTACAGGGAATTGAGCCTGCAACTCAAGCACGTGCCCCTGACCAGAATCGAACCAGGGACTCTTTAGTTCACAGGCCAACGCTCTATCCAATAAGCCAAACCGGCTAGGGCTTGAACTCGGATTTTAGCTCTACGATCTTTTGACAATGACTTCATGGTCTAATCCAGCACTAATGAAAATCAGTATTTCAAAACTTCTCAAGATTGTTGAGAGGAAAAATTGGAGAAATTATTTTAAAACTTCCTATCTGTTATGGAAGTGCTTCTGAAATTCTATTGTGTCTTAAAATACAATTAGAGATTTCATTTCATTTTAGGCATTTTGCTCAGAATATGCACTTAAGAATGATGTGGTCTTTTATACAATTTTGGAGACAGTCATCTAATTGATGGTTTTGCATCTCAGCAAAATAAAGGATATATTTTTCCTAGAATAAATATTAAGATCTTCTTAAGAGCCTGCTCACAAATACGGGCCTGCCATCAAATAACTATTTCAATTATGACCCCGTTGTAGATTAGGAGTCACTCAAAATCAGCATTTGTTTACTAAGTGTACTAAAAGTATTCTGTCTGCCCAGGAATGTGCTATGTTTAGGAGTATTCTGAACTAAACACATTACCTAGACCCTCAAAAATATTTGGATTTAAGGGAAAATATCCAAAGATGTGCTATACTATATAATAATACAGACTGGAATTCCAAAAGAAGTCCCAAGATTTCTTATGTTCATTTCATTTTAACTGGAGAACTACCTCTCTTGAGTTTTCTTTTATTTTTATTTTTCTGTGATATAAAGGTTGACTTTGAAACAATTGTTCGCCCAATATTCTATTATGTTATTCATGCCTTTTCTCACCTGCTTATGCCTGAAGGTCTTGATTCAAGTCGGCCATTTATTGAAATTAGGTTTCAGAAATCAAAAGAGCAGCTCTTGAATGAAAAAAAAAAATTGAGGGTGGGGCTGACAAGTGGTGCATGTACGTAATTCCACACTAAACAACTGATGCTTCTCTACAATAGGCAATGGAAGGAGATGAGTGTTTCCCATCCTCTGGGGAAATAATTCAAATATACACTCTTATCAAACTCTAATAATGTTCTTGCTTCTGCCTGTTTTCCTTGATGAAGCTGATGATAACAGAAATCTACATTTATCTGCATTTTTCTGCTAGAAGTCACTGAAGCATCAGCACATCATTTTAAAGTGCATGTGCCTGCAAGTGGCAAAGAAGAAAACATGAAATGTCACACAATGCAGGCAGGGGAAACAAATACAATTCATTTCAAGGATGAGCTGTGAGCTTGCTTCTCTCTGCTTGTTGTCCTTGACCTCGACAGCATGCAAGGAAGTTATCTGTTTCTGAATCTTTTTTTTTTTAAGTCTTCTTCAGTCTGAAAGCATCTTCTGCCAGCAATGTCACTGATACTCCCGTTTCCATGCCTACACACATCGCCCCCCCAAAAAACAACTGATAGAAATGACATTACTTAGAAACATTAACAAAAAATTAACTCAAAAATGGTTTTATAGATCCTCTACTCCCTTCGTTTCCCTGAACAGATTTGACAAATGTGCCCCAGAGAATGTAAATGACTTTTCCAAGACCACAGACCAAATTGAAAGGCAGAGTTGAAGAAAAGCTGTCCACTCTCACCTGTGACATACTCTGTCTCTGACTCCTTCCTGAAGTCTGCCTGATTCCTGTGGCCTTCAGGCTAAAGTTTCTGCTTCAGACATGCTAATCATTAGTGGGATTTTGCTTAGGGCTTGAGTTTTTTATAAAAATAGCCCCCTCCTGTCTCCTTTTCCTTGACATAAAGGCAGCCTGAAATCTCTACCTTCTTAAGATGGATTGGAGAGACTATGACCCATCTTCTCAGTTGGCACCTTCTCAACCGATACTCCTATCTTGACTCCAAACTCTGATGTTTTGTTTTGAGTTTTGGCCTTTTGCAGAGTCAGGCACATGGACTATGGACCAGAAGCACTCCAGCACCTCAACATCATTAAGGCGTTGCCTTCAGGCTCAGAACTCATATTTTAGGGGATCCCACCTCCTGTTAATCTTTTTAAAATTTCACATTTTTAATACAAGTCATCATTTTTACTTTGATGGAGTACTGAAGCATGCATCTTGTATAAAAACTGCTGTTTAAAATTTTAACCGTGCTGTTTCTGGCTTCTGTGGATGCTTGCTGGCTTGGGTAATAAGGAAAATAAGACTACTCCCATTTCAGAGAGACCATTAAACCTTCTCCAGACGAAGTTATCAGTGCTGGTGTCAGGCCAAGCCTTTGGTCAAGGTCTCAAAGCTCCAGCACATAGGTCCCTTTAAGAACTTGCAAAGGGAAGCAGGAAAACCCCATATTTGGGAGACAAAGAGGGTAAGATCATATAAATATGAGAAACTTCGTGTGTGATTTCACCCAGAATTTGAGAAACATTTTCCTCCGGGCCCGCGCATAATAAATGCAACTCCATCTCTCTAAGCGTTGCTTGGTTCTTCTCCGGTTTTTCTGTAACGTACTTGTGAAAGAACACTGGTCCTGTCCAGCCCTACCATGCTGGGATCCTGTGTTGGGGGTAATTTATGGGCGCCGATTCTGAAGCCATCTGCATGAGCTCCAGCAGAACCAAAATACATGTTGGCAGTTTCAGAGTCAGTTACTCTCTTCTACATGTTTACTTCTGTGATTTATTTCTTAAAGGCTGTATGGTGAATGGATGGTTGTACCAAGAAATCATTTTTTAAAACAATGTATTGATTTTAGAGAGAGCGGAAGGGAGAGGGAGAGAGAGAAACATCAACTGGCTGCCTCCTACACACCTCCTACTGGAAATTGAGCCCATAACCCCATCCCATCATGTGTCCTGACAGGGAATCAAACGAGCAACCTCTAGCTGCTTGGGATGACACTCAACCAACTGAGCATAAAGACAAATTAGAATAGAAACTTTGGAAAACTCAAAAAAAAAAAGGCAAAACCAGAGTTAATTCAAGAAACAAACAAACACTTTCTTCTACTGCAAAGCACAGGAAGTCCCCATTGCTTTCCAGCTACATGCATTTAGGGGTGCTCTCATTTCAAGTGACAGAAGTGTGGCTGAGTGTGTGGCTATGGATCCCAGGACCACTGCTTGGTCACCACTTTAGGTAAGTTAACCTCTCCACCTGAGCATCTTGGTCTATGAAAGAGACAACAATAACACACACTTACACACTTCTGAGTAATGAGTTCTTACACATAAAGCCTTTCAAATAGCATGTGGAATAAGTGCTCAAAGATGTTAGTGATTTATTATTATTCATTGTTATTATTATTATGTGCATTAGGTTGGAATGGTGCCATTGTAATGAGCTAGTTATTAGTAATAGAAAAGGAGCAAAGGGAAGACCAGACATTATAGGCATACTATTTGGGAAGCTTCACCAGCAAGCTAGAACATTAACATTCCTCAAGAGCCCAACAAAGGGGAGATAGACACATGCCCAGTAAAATTGGGGAGACATAGAGAAGGTGATTGCTCTCGCTCATACCTGAAAACAAAAGGTCATTGTCAGAATGGGCTTGGCCACTGCAAGGGATGGAGGTTTGGAATATTTAATCCCATGAACAAAGGAATTCACTCTCTTGGTTCCTCTTGCTCTTGGGACTCTTGGAACTTGTATGACACTGGGCTGTGGGGTTCCCCTGCATTCACCCATGGCCATGTGGCCACACATACAGTGGGTTAACGGATTGCATCTCGCCTGATGCTGGACTGGGCCTGGCTCCAACATGGCAAGGAAACTTTGGACACTGGTTCTGATTTTGGCTTTACTGAAGGGATGTAATTCCACAGGAATAAAACTTTCTACCATACCTCATCCTCCCATGTAAGCCTCTGTAAATGGTTATTCCAGTGGTACCCAATAGTACACTTTCACCAATAAGAGGAATAGCTAGTTTTCAATGACTTATTTCATAAAAATAAATAGTTATATAGCACTTTACAGTGCACCATGCCTTTGTCTCTACTGGACTTTTTCTGCTCATCACATCAAACTGTGAGAAAAGAAGAAAGACCATCATTGTCCCCATTTGAAACATCAGATAACTGAGACTGAAATACTAAAAGGAAATATGTTCAGGTTTTACATGGGAAAATGAGATTGGAACTCCTGACTTAAATCCCATGTTCTTTACTCATACTAAGTTTAGTTACTTAATAGCAAATGTCCCAATTTCATTCTGATTCCTGGATTGAAGTTATAAAGTCCCCAAACTAATAAACGAGGTAGTGATCACATGGACTAATATGGTGTATTACTTATATAGTACTGACATCCTAAAAATTATCTTTCCATTATAAAAATTGAAAATAACATTAAAGTAAAAATGACAAAAAAGTACATTTGTTCCTCCTTTCTCAGAGCCTCTGTCCAAAAGCAACCAAAATTACACCTTTAAAAAAAGTTCTGCAGAGGTGAATGAACTATGTGGGAAGTTTTACCAGGAAGCTATAACATTAACATTCCTCACAAAAACAACAAAGGGTAGATAGACAGACTGTTCTGCAACTTGCTGTGTTTTGTTTGTTTTTGGTTTGGCTATTTGTTTGAATTTGTTTGTTTGTTTGTTTGTTTTTACATTAGCAATATGTCCTGAGTATCATTCCATAGCACAGTGCTTCTCAACCTTCCTAATGCCGCGACCCTTTAATACAGTTCCTCATGATGTGGTGACCTCCAATTTCATTGTTACAATGAAATTGAACATAATTAAAGCATCGTGATTAATCACAAAAACAATATGTAATTATATATGTGTTTTCCGATGGTCTTAGGCGACCCCTGTGAAAGGATCTTCGACCCCCAAAGGGGTCATGACCCACAGGTTGAGAACCACTGCCATAGCAGCATACCTATTTCTCACTGTATTCAGTGTTGTATGGATACACAGTATTTTAATCAGTCTTTTCCCAGTCTTTTCCTATTACACAAAATGTTATAAACATAAATCGTTAGGGCTTTTGGAAACATGGATATCTTTTATTTTGAAATTACCTAACAGAAAATGTGTTCAATTTTCACATTGCAGAAACACTCATGTCTTGAGCTGACCCTTCCTGAGAAAGTCTTTGAATATTCTTAGCATTTTGCACGATTTCATTTCATTCTTACAAGAGCAAAGCAGACATCAACCAAGAGGACAATGAAAGGGTAAAAGGTTCAGACAAGAGCTTTCTCTCTGTGTTTCATTCTCAGGGGTCAGCTGAGAGAGCAAAAGAACATTGGAGCCATATAATTGAATATTATCTTAAGTGTGGATGCCGCATCTTCTTTTAGGGCCATTTGAATGCTATCCAACAGACGAAAATGAGCAATAAGGCAAAGGACCTACGTTTTTAAGAACTTTAATGAAATCTCATCCTGCAGTCAACAATTTCTTTATTAACTTTAAAGGAAATCCTTCAGTAAAATAAACAAAATGTTTTCTGTCATTTGATTCATTTTATGTAAATTTTTATTTTATTACCAGTGTGATTTACCTATTTATAAAAATATTATACTTAACTGTATTTTCTTTTCCATCACTTTAAATAATATTTTACTTTGCTGGGTTTTTTTTTTTT
>NW_006285779.1:275668-278199 GCF_000327345.1 Myotis davidii
CCCATTTGAGAACTTTCTGTGTTCTATTACTGAGTTTTCTTTAGTTTTCCTTTAAATGTTCTGAGAGAGTTGTCAAATGCCTATAAGTGTTTTTGTCCAAATGCTGAATATTTTCAAACACACCCTTAGTTCCCATTTACATTTTCCTTGAAGTCATCTCTCTTGTAGTTTTTCAACTTCCTGCTTCAATCTAAACTAGTTGCTCTCTCAGTGGACATGAGCTTTGTCTTTCAACGCGCATCTGATGAGATTTCCTCTGTCCTGGATCTTAAGTCCCATTCTTGTTTTCTTCCCTTTGCTGAGAATATAACAGTAGCTTCCTAGGAAAGAGCATCTGGAGGCACATTTTCCGAGTCCTTTTATACATAGACATTTATTAATTATACCGTGAGTATTGATGGTTGGTGGGGTGAAGAACTCAAGTTCAGAAATCAACATCTGCCAGCATTTTGAAAGTGTAACTCCATGGTCTCCTGGTGCACAATAGCTGGCATTCTGATGGCATTGTTAACTTTCTGGTGTTGCAATGGGGTGTGATAAGGGGTCTTGGTGGGGACTTTTTTTCACCCAATGACCTCTTTCAATCATAAGGACCATGTCCTTATATCCAGGGAAATTGCTTTGTAATTTATTTGATAATTCTCTATGCTTCATTTGATATATTCTCTATGAGATTTTGTTGACTCTATCTTCCAATCCCTTTATTAATTACTTTTTGGTTATCACACTTAATTTCCAAGTTTGTTTATTTTTCTATTTTCGTATTCCTACTCCTATTTAGAGCATCCTGTTTTTGTTTCATGGCTATAGCTTCTTTTCTTAATTCTCTACAAAAATAATAGATTTTACTTTTGAAGTTTTACCCTGTTCTCTGTGATGAATCAAATTTTCTTATTTTTTTTAGTTTTTGTCTTAAATTTTGAAGGTGCTCCTCAATTATTTAGTAGTACTTGGCTATCAATTTACATTGTAGAGTGAAGCATTAAATAGCTGATAGCATCTCTAGATGTAGGGGAAGTGTTTTCTGACTTATGCTGTCATTATAGAGTGATTGGCTGGCAAGTCAGTTTCTTGGTATAAGTTCTTCAAATACTGATATTCTGTATTCTTTAAAGTTATTTTACTTGTCCTAAAAATGGGTTTCTAGTCTGTTATCTGGAAGTCTGGGAGTAGAATAACTGGGTAGTACATCTCACTAATTTACTCTGGGAACAGGTAAGGGTTAAAAAGTCAAATGACTTATGACTCACTTGGCATATTTTCTAAGTGCCTATATTTTATGTCTGGTGCCTCAACACAATTCACTACCACAAATACCAGGAGCAGCTACATAATTTATGGGACCCAGTGCAAAAAAAGAGTAAGGCTCCTTGTTAAGAATTATTTTAAAATGTCAATATTACCGCAGCCAAGTGTTAAACAAATATGGGACCCTTTAAGTATGGGACTGTGTGTGATCATACAAGTTGTACAACACAAAGGTAGTCTAGACAAGCACACACTCTGACCCCCACTCTACCTGGTTCAGAATCTCCAGAAGAGAATGAATCTCCTGCCTTTTGAGAAGATGGAAAGGGGATACTCATCAGGCTAAAGGGAACAAAGATGAAGACTGAAGAGATGAGCTATAGCCAATCCACATGTTTTCCATTTAATGCCTCATTCCCATTAGCGGTTATTCTTGAAAACTCCAAGAATCCAGGCTTTTCAGGATTCTATGGGAGAAGTCACCACTTCTCACAATTTCATAATTATTTCCTTCTGTAGCCATGATCTACTCTTATTGTAGATCACGCAGGGAGAACAAAGGGTCAGCATACCTATTTCTCACTGTATTCAGTGTTGTATGGATACACAGTATTTTAATCAGTCTTTTCCCAGTCTTTTCCTATTACACAAAATGTTATAAACATAAATCGTTAGGGCTTTTGGAAACATGGATATCTTTTATTTTGAAATTACCTAACAGAAAATGTGTTCAATTTTCACATTGCAGAAACACTCATGTCTTGAGCTGACCCTTCCTGAGAAAGTCTTTGAATATTCTTAGCATTTTGCACGATTTCATTTCATTCTTACAAGAGCAAAGCAGACATCAACCAAGAGGACAATGAAAGGGTAAAAGGTTCAGACAAGAGCTTTCTCTCTGTGTTTCATTCTCAGGGGTCAGCTGAGAGAGCAAAAGAACATTGGAGCCATATAATTGAATATTATCTTAAGTGTGGATGCCGCATCTTCTTTTAGGGCCATTTGAATGCTATCCAACAGACGAAAATGAGCAATAAGGCAAAGGACCTACGTTTTTAAGAACTTTAATGAAATCTCATCCTGCAGTCAACAATTTCTTTATTAACTTTAAAGGAAATCCTTCAGTAAAATAAACAAAATGTTTTCTGTCATTTGATTCATTTTATGTAAATTTTTATTTTATTACCAGTGTGATTTACCTATTTATAAAAATATTATACTTAACTGTATTTTCTTTTCCATCACTTTAAATAATATTTTACTTTGCTGGGTTTTTTTTTTTT
>NW_006285779.1:278939-279450 GCF_000327345.1 Myotis davidii
CGCAGGGAGAACAAAGGGTAAAATATTTAACTGCAGCAGTGTTTGACTATATTCTGCACAGTGAGAAAACCTGAAGTCATTTTCAAGGTCCACCATTTCTTACTTCTTTTCAATCGAGTCAAGTTCCTAACCTTTCTAAATCTCTGTTTTCCAGCTAATGAAAAAAAAATAGGATTCTGTGAGTCTCCTATCTACCTACTCCAGGACTTCTGTGAGGATTAAATAAGATGAGGCACAGGAAAATGCTTCACAGACATTTGGTTAAAGTGTAAAATGTTTGTACCTGGCTATAAACAAGTCGTGTTCCTGGCTAAAGAAACTCCAAGGAGGCTAGTCTCTAGGGGAAGGAAGCTGGGCATTGCTACATGATGTCATCACCTGAAGCCCACAGCCACCATTTCTGGGCTGGGCTGGGCTATGGGCTGCATTTTGCACCATGGGGTCTTTGCAGCATTGGCTGCAATTTGCCGCTCTGGGGTGGTGGCGGGGGCTGTGTCACACCAGGGGGCAG
>NW_006285779.1:279747-281545 GCF_000327345.1 Myotis davidii
AGTGTAGCACCCCAACTTCTCTTTCAGGTAATTGTCAGCAACTCAGCAGTAAATATCAACACGAAGCAGATTATTATTGTAGATCACACAGGGAGAACAAAGGGTAAATATTTAACTGCAGCAGTGTTTTTGACTACATTCTGCGCAGTGAGAAAACCTGATGTCATTTTCAAGGTTCCCCATTTCTTACTTCTTTTCAGTCGGGTCAAGTTTCTAAGCTTTCTAAATCTCCGTTTTCTGGCTAATGAAAAGAAAATAGGATTCCACCGGGTCTCCTATCTACCTACTCCAGGACTTCTATGAGAATCACATGAGATGAGGCACAGGAAAACACTTCACAGACATTTGGCTAAGCCGTAAAATGTTTGCATCTGGCTATAAAGCCAAGTCGTGTTCCTGGCTAAAGAAACTCCAAGGAGGCTAGTCTCTAGGGGAAGGAAGCTGGGCATTGCTACGTGATGTCATTACCTGGTGCCCACAGCAGCCATTTCCAGGCTGGGCTGGCTGTGGGCTTCATTTTGCGCCATGGGGTCTTGGCAGCATTGGCTCTGATTTGGTGGGCTGTCGCTTCAGGGTGGTGGCGGGGCCTGTGTCCCACTTGGGGAAAGCCAAGTGTTGCTTTGTGAGTGCCAGGTCTGTGGAGCCATTTCTCTGTAAATGGCCAGTGGCACATTTTCCGAGTCCTTTTATACATAGACATTTATTAATTATACCGTGAGTATTGATGGTTGGTGGGGTGAAGAACTCAAGTTCAGAAATCAACATCTGCCAGCATTTTGAAAGTGTAACTCCATGGTCTCCTGGTGCACAATAGCTGGCATTCTGATGGCATTAAATTTTCCTTTGCTGAGTTTTTAAATTCTAACACATTTTGAACTCAAATACTCCCTATTTCCACCTCCACATCCCTTCTTAAAAAAGGGCATATTTTTTAGAAAGTAGAGTGGACTATATCGTATGCTTATTGACTCAAATATTTCAGTACAGTGTATGTTCTGTTCCAGCCAAATTGTTGGCTGAAGAAGATAAGATATTGAATTTTTAATTGCAAGCCATTCCAAAACTAGTTGTTTTGTATCAACTAGCATACAATCAGTAGTTAACTATTCTCCATTGGTTTCAAGACAAAATGCACAAATTTAATTAGAACTCTGAGGCACAGCCAAGAACTTAATGACTGATAATGATTTGGACAGAACTAAAACTCAAAGAAGGTGGATGGCAGTGAAAAATCTTGAGTATTAATGAAGGAAAGGATTATGCTGAGCTTAACACACACACACAGACACACACACACGTGTGCATGCATGCACACGTGTGTGTGTGCATTGCTAGAGCTTCACTTAAAATTAATAGCAATGTGCTGTACAGTAATCAATTGTCTCATATAGCTAAAAAGACAGTAAACTATCCAGAGAATTAATTGTATCTGATTCAACTTCTCAATGATCTCAACTACCTTATAATCATAGAAGCCAAATATAACCCAGATCTCCCAACTGGTAGTGTATTGACTGTCTAATTAAGAAGCAAAACTGTCTGAGGTGATTTAATATTTAGCCTCATTCTGCAGTGAGATGGATGTCATGTCAAAAATCTGATGAAATATTCACAACTACAACCTATTCAACCCAGATGCTACTTGCCCAAATTATGGAAAGGAGAGTGGGAAAAGACTATATATATTTTTTCCTTGTGAACATTTTTCATTTTTGTAAACACTTTTCTGTCCTGCTTTATTTCCCTCTAGAACTATATAAGTATGTTCTTTATACTTACTAGAGTTTGGGACATAAGT
>NW_006285779.1:285549-299367 GCF_000327345.1 Myotis davidii
AAATTCAGGGTGGTGGCGGGGCCTGTGTCCCACTTGGGGAAAGCTGACTGATGCTTTGTCGGTACCAGGTTTACAGTGCCATTTATTTGTAAATGGTCAGTGCACATCACAGCATCTCCTGCCCCCTGATTGTCATTGTGCATCATACTGACCAGTCAGATGATCTGAGGGACACTTAGCATATTAGCCTTTTATATATATATAAATAAGATTCCTCCTTTTACCCTCCAATTACTTAATATGCCTCTACCTTTGACTAATAAAAATATAAATTTTACTTTGCTGAGTTTTTAAATTCTAACACATTTTGAAGACAAAATGCACAAATTTAATTAGAACTCTGAGGCACAGCCAAGAAACTTAATGATGATAATGATTTGGACAGAACTAAAACTCAAAGAAGGTGGATGGCAGTGAAAAATCTTGAGTATTAATGAAGGAAAGGATTATGCTGAGCTTAACACACACACACAGACACACACACACGTGTGCATGCATGCACACGTGTGTGTGTGCATTGCTAGAGCTTCACTTAAAATTAATATCAATGTGCTGTACAGTAATCAATTGTCTCATATAGCTAAAAAGACAGTAAACTATCCAGAGAATTAATTGTATCTGATTCAACTTCTCAATGATCTCAACTACCTTATAATCATAGAAGCCAAATATAACCCAGATCTCCCAACTGGTAGTGTATTGACTGTCTAATTAAGAAGCAAAACTGTCTGAGGTGATTTAATATTTAGCCTCATTCTGCAGTGAGATGGATGTCATGTCAAAAATCTGATGAAATATTCACAACTACAACCTATTCAACCCAGATGCTACTTGCCCAAATTATGGAAAGGAGAGTGGGAAAAGACTATATATATTTTTTCCTTGTGAACATTTTTCATTTTTGTAAACACTTTTCTGTCCTGCTTTATTTCCCTCTAGAACTATATAAGTATGTTCTTTATACTTACTAGAGTTTGGGAAATAAGTAACTGTCTATAGCTAAATGTAAGTCATTTTGTCAGATAACTATTTTGAAGTGAGGCAATTAAAATGTTATACTTATAGTATGACCTTCCCTACCCTGGGGGAAAGTGAGAGAGAGAGAGAGAGAGAGAGTTATCTTTGATCATAGACCACTGAAAACATTTAAGAGGTCTTTCTTCACATCTCCTTGCCAAAGGATCATCCAAAGATTATTTCCCCATGAAATTTAAGGTTTCTGCCTTCTACTCTTGTAAAATTAGTCTTGTTTTTATTTATCCAACAATGGAAAATAATCCTAAAAACTTTGGGCAGATTTAAGTTGGAATAAATTAAGTAGGTGATTTTCTTTTTCTGGCTGCTCTACAGAGTAAGTTTCCATTGATATGTACCCCTAAAGTAGAGTAAACTTATAATCATGTAGAAAGAATATCAAACTAGCTGGAAATCCTAGTCTCTAGTTCAGTTATGTGACCTACCACCTGTTGGTGTGACCTTGGGGTAAACCCCTCAAATTCTTTGGACCTCAGTTCATTACTCTTGAAATTGAGAAAAATGCCATCTACTCTTTTTTTTTAAGAAGGTCTCACTGTGTTTCTCTGTGTCAGGACATCTGCTACACACTTTACCTGATCAACCTTAAATTAGATCTATAATCTTATTTTAGTCCCCACAATAATTCTACTATTAGATGTGATATTAATATAAGGCTCAGAGAGGTTAAGTTACTTGAAGATCACATAATTCATAAACACAAGATTCAGAATTCACAGTTAAGTCAATGAGGGGACACGATTAACAAATCCTATGTCATCCTATTTTAGATGACTGTAGGGAAACCATTCCACCTCTTTTTGGCATCAGGTCCTAATCTATGCAGTGGTACAAATAATAGTGCTATTTCCCAGGGTTGTAAAAGAGATAAATAACAATACATGTATGGCAATCAGATCCATGCACAAGGAAGTTATATTGTTTTTATTATAATTTTTAATATACTATGTATTGTTAAATGTGTTTGGCAATTCCAGGGCTTGTCACATAAGTCCCATTTTCACCCAATGGCTGGAAAGCTCTAAATTAGGTGTATACCAGCTTAGACCATCATGTTCCTCAGAGGACTTGGAGGCTCACTGTGCCCCATTGTCTCCTGGGAGTTTCAACAACCACTGCTAGAGGAAGGCTGAGCATTGTACACTTTCCTAGTTTGTATCAGCAATGCAAAGCCTAAATTCTCACTCTGACACCAGAAAGCCTGTAGACCACCTAGCTGGCTGCTCTTATCCCAGATTTCAGGAATCTCAGAAAGACTGAACATTAAGGCTTATAGAGGGAGAAAAAACTTGTACATCCTAGAAATCTGTGGTTAATGTTAGTAGGTTTCTTCCTTTATCATGTCAGCATTGATTTTTCCACTCAGATCCCCAGAGCAGTGATAGCACTACTTCCAAAAAAGCCAGACTCCACAGGACAACACAGATGGAGAAAGGTTCTGGTAAGTAGACACATTCTAGCTTTCTGCAAACACGTCGGTTAATTCTTGTAAGTATTGACTGAGTATTACAAACTGTGACTGGGTCATTTTGGATTGAGATTATGCCTTTTCTCAGATGATGACTTTGAGACCACCATCACATCATTTTAGGTTGTATAACTCTCCCCCCCCCATGGCATTCCTCTTCACCTCACCCCCCGCATCTCCCTTAACATTATCTGGAACTCCAATCTCATCTCATTTAACCAGGCAACCACGCAGAGGTATTGAAGTTTGGTTTCTGCAGCACACCCTCAGGGAGTCTATGAAGCTGTCAGCACTGATGTGCTTTAATGGTTTTCTTAGAAGCAACTCCCATGAAATAGTTGCCTCCTGAACTGGTCAAATACTTGTTACTGGCCTCCTCCTGTTGTGAGGGGTGATCTGTGACAGACGGGCAAGAGCTTCAGTTAAATGGGAGCTTCTTAAAATAAAAATGATTCATTTCACCTTTTTTATTTGAAAATGTTGCTCTGCAAAGGGCCCTTGGCTCCTTATCCTTTGCCTGAAAGCAACATTCCCTGTAATGAACTCCCCACATGAACTGAGAATGGATATATGTAGGGCAGGGAGGCCTGCCCCTATTTGGGGAGAGCAGAGAGACAAATGCTGCTTGTTTATATTTTATTACTGAGAGGCATAAAAGATGCTGCGGCAACAAAGACTGGAAGAATTATTGGTGAGAAGGATAAAGCCCCAGAACGAATTCACTTATATGGAAGGATAAAGATGGACTTCCTTAGAAGAAAAGGCAACAATAAGAGCATGCTGGGGCCTGGTTTAAGTTTGCATAATGTATATGTATATTTCCTACTGAAGTCAGTGTTTTTGTAGGCTGGTTTTCTAATGGATTCCATAAATAAAATAGCACTGAGCCCTAAATATTTAGACTGTCATCCAAATACCATTATGGGTTCAGTTTAGGACAGGGCTGACTGTTGCCAATAGCAATCCCAATGGAGAAGGCTTATGGTCATTTGTCTTCTATTAGCAAACTATTTCACACTTCTCTTCCATTCTAAGGTGGAATTTTGTGAGCATTTGGAAGTGTCCAGGCAAATGGTTTTGTCTGGCATATTTTGAGTTCATTTGTGCAGCAATGAACCTGCTTTAGAGAATTTAAGATGCATTTTTAATTTAATATATAGGTGGAAAATTAACTTCTTTTTTTTCCTCCTCTCTTTTCGGCTGGAAACTAACTTTTAATATTCTAGCTGTGAATCAGTTAACCTTTTACATTTGGGGACTTTCTATTATATGGAGACTATTTTGGAGAAGCAAAATGACTACAGGCAACAGTACTTGGTCTCAGAAGATTGTACAGACTAAAATGAATTAAGTTTATTTAATCAAATACTTATTTTTTATTAAATATTTTTATTTATTGGGAAATTACAGCAAGGGCTAATCCATAACACATAAGGGCTCTTGATAATCAAAACAGCAAAACACTTAAAACTATCATTTACTAGAAGATGATATTTTCAATGCATTTAAGATTAGCATCTCCGCTTTACTTCTAGTTATCTAATTTAAATCTTATCTGGGGTCTTTAATTTATCTCTCTCAATTTGGAGGGCCATCCCTCACAGTTTTATGCTGTGATAGTGCAACAACAAAGCCCTACATTTAACGATACAGTTTTCACATATCCTGACACAGCTCTGAGGCGGGGGAAGCTCTATTGCCTTGCAGAGTAAAGTTAAAGACTTTTGAATGGGATCAGATGCAGGCTGATGAATTTGGGATTGAGAAATTTTCATTACAAGGGGCATTACTATGCTGCAGCTGGAACAACTAGTTTTAATTAATCTGAACAAACAGTGGGCTTTGACAAACAAATCATCATCACATTAAGCAGCTTTCTGGGGAGAAAACCTTCCCACGTGGCAGTACTGCCTTTAGGCTCTTGAGGGATTATATTTAATAAGCTGCTCATCGCATTTCTAATGAAAGACGAGGGGAGAGAGTACTTGCATTGAGGAATGGGGAGAGGGGCTTGACTGACTTGAAATTGCAGAGAATGATCAAATTTTAGAGCGAAATGAGACTTTGGTAATTATTTATACCTTCTATCCTAATTTTGTCTAAAGAGAGAAAACTGAACTACAGAGAGGAAAATAGAGAGGAGGGGGGGACTAAGAGAGGACAAACTTGCTCAAGGACTTATTTCTTCATATGTATGAGAATGATAATGCAGATGACATGGGGGATATCAATACTCTGCATTGTGTTTACTAAAAAAAGGATTTAGGCAAAGACATTAAGATCATAATAACACGTTTTTGATGTTTCAAATACCTAGACACTTCACGAATTCATTATGTCCATAATATCCCCAGAGGTTTGAGATAATGAACTGCTATTTATCTATGTCAGACAAAGGGCAAGATCATTATCAAATGCAGTGGTCCATGGCGTCAATCTAAAACCCAGATTATCATAGTCTAGAACTTTCTGCTCTGAAGGAGAGCATTATGTATGTTTATCCACCATTCCCTGTGTGTGGACTTCCAGATAGTTTGACTAGAATGGATTTTTAAGCAATCCATTGCTATTCCACCACTGCTATTCTCTCTGAACTCCCATACAAACACAGGGCAGAAAGCACCAGGCCACTCTCTCTTCCAGGAGGGAGCTCCTCCAAGCCTGGGGTGAGGGTTGTGAGACAACACCAGTAAAAATTCTGACTAGTATTTTTATATCTTCACTCACCTCCTCTAACTCCATATTTATGTTTCATATTGAGTGGATTCATTGGCACCTTTTGTTAAGCTCTGGGTAGTGAAAGGATAATGGCCAAAGTTTTAATTGGAAAATAAGCTCTCTACAAAGTCAAGAAGGATGCTCTCAATGGGCCACAACCTCTGTATCTAAATCTTTCTTTCTGTCTCTTTTAATTATTATTATTTTTAATTTTTTTCTGTCTTGAGGCCAGCTGGACCTTGGTGTATCCCCAAGTATTTCAGTTGGGCTTATTGAAAGTGTTACCCTACAGGCAGGATACAGAAGTATTATTTGGATGCCAACTAGAAGCAAAGGCAAATGACTTCAATGACATCTTTTTCAATATCTCATTATATTGGGGTGAAGTCATTCTACGTGTGGAAAGTAATACTTCTGTCCTTAATATGCATATAAATACAGAAGCAACTTTCAAAAGGAGTCTACTTGTTTTTCTTTTACAGTCACAGGAAGATGGACATAGACTATTCTCTAAGGAGGAGCAATGGCGGTAGGTGGGAGGAAGTATATTATTAGGGTAAAGGCTAGTGGCCTGTAGAGAAGCCCTAGGTAAAGAAACCAACTCATGGAAGCATCTTTGTATTTCTCCCTCTTTTTCATAAATACCCTCATCCCACTCTACCTCCCACATCAAGATATGCTCACTGGCAATTTATGCTACCCAATATGCACAACAACATGGGTAGGTGCACAGGTATGCATGCCATTCACCTGTCAAAAGAGCCATACATACTTCCTTAAAGACATTCATTTTTTTACCTTCCCCAAAGCCAAAATTCACTTTCTTCCATCTCTTTGAAATTATCCTTTTATCTGGGTAATATTGTAATGACTAGAGGCCCAGTGCATGGATTCATGCACTGGTTGGGTCCCTCTGCCTGGCCTGCACCCTCTCACAATCTGAGACCCCTTGGGGGATGTTGGAAGCCCAGTGCATGGATTTGGCCTGATCCCTGCACTGGATCTCTAGTATGCATATAAGATCTTTGGTTAACCTCTTCTCACCCTCCCTCTTCCCCTCTTCTCTCTGAGACGCATCAGTCTGTTCCATGTTTCCATGCCTGTGCATTGAGCATCTGCCCCCTGGGGGTCAGTGCACATCATAGCTACTGGTCAAATGGTTGAACAGTCAAATGGTTGAATGGTCGCTTAGGCTTTTATATATATACTAGTGGCCCAGTGCACAAAATTTGTGCATGGGGGTGGGTGGGTGTCCCTCAGCCCAGCCTGCACCCTCTCCTATCAAGGACATCCCTCTTGCAATCTGGGACAGCTGAGTCCTCACCGTTCACCTGCCTTCCTGCCTGATCGCCCCTAACTGCCTCTGTCTAGTTGATCACCCTTAATTGCCCACCCCTGCAGGCCTGATCTCACCCCCAGCTGCCCTCCCCTGATGGCCTAATCTCACCGCAACTGCCCTCCCCTACTGGCCTGATCACCCCTAATTACCTTGGCCCCTACCACCATGGCTTTGTTAGGAAGGAAGTCAAACATCCAGAAAATGGCCAGTTGACCCGGTCTAATTAGCATATTACCCTTTTATTAGTATAGATAGATTAGTTAATAAAATAGAGTTCTTTCATGTGTATTGATGAATATGATAAGATATTGTGAAGACTGTGTAAGATTGTGTACTAACAGTCATTCTGTCACCAATCCTAGGAATTGTTGGTTCATTAAGTTTTGGGGGACATGTAGAGAAAAGGTATTTAGCTAAAATGAAGATTCACAAGGCCAATCTTGTTCTTTAACACTCTGGCTGAAGTTTGGTGCACCTAGCCCCACTAGGTGGGTAAGGCAGCTTGTCATTCTTTATTTCTCATGTTTATTCCAAGGAAAGCATCCCTGGGGAGAGCTTAATATGTGTGCTGGAAGCAGGCAAAGCTTCTACCCAATTGTCAAATTAGACCCTTGGAGATGTTGCATGTGTGCTAAACTCTTCCCCATCATGGAAAAACATGGGGGAACTTACCCCTAGGAAAGTTTCCATCAAGCCTTAAGCAAGAACATTATAATTAACAGCCTTCCTGTGCCCCAAGACAGCAGGATGATTCTTTAGCAACAGTTTTTAATTGATTTGCAAAATGAGGTGAGGAAGTATATTATATGCCTTTTTTTCCTCTCCATAAAATATAAAATGCAGGGCATGGGACAAGTAAATTGACTCCAAGAGAGGACAGGGGGAATAAATTAGAAAAAATTCTAGTTTGCATTTCTTTAACCTCTACTATGTATAAGTCACTTGTATCTACTTCTCACATGAACCATATAAAATGGGCCATGGTTATGCAAAGGTGGCTCAGTCTGGTTCTTTTGCTCATTTTCCCCACTGTACTATTCCGTGCCTGTCTGGAAACCACCTTTAAAAAGCTATGAAAAGTGTCAGAGAAACTGGGAATTTTTAAGTAAAAGACTTCAAAAATACCAATGTCTCTTGAACAAAAGAGTTCTGTTTTCTTTTGCAACAAAATATTGATTTAGAATCAATATGAAGATCTATGTGAAAAACATGAAAACCTTAAAATAAACTTTCTAGCTATGGAATGGGGCAGCTTTGGAAAACAGGATATGGCCACTGGACCAGGATTCTGTAAAATAATTTTCTGTGTCTTTATTTGAGAAATTAGATTTAGGTTATTAGGGAACCACTGAACTGTAAAGTTCTATGATTCGGCTACATGGAAACAGTATTTCCCAAGCTTTCTGGATTTTATCTGTCTGCACTACACCCTTCAAGCTAATGCTGGATTTAATTTGACTGCATCAAATAACTTGTATGTTACAAATACCATGCTTGCTATCTTGAACTTAAACAGTCATGAATCTATAGTTTGTAAGTAGCATTAGAAAGAACCCTTAGGAACTTTCTGGAATGGGTGTCTGTGGTCATAGTAGTTATATTAGAGTTGTGTCTTTGAAATGAGAACATTAATCAATAAAATAAATACTACTGAAAGATTTAAAGTAAGACTCATACAAAAATGCAGAATCTTTGTCTTTAGCAAACAATACTACAAATAACCACCAACAAATTATTAAAATTAATGAGTGAAGCCTAGCTTTTTAATAAAAGAAATCTTGGGGCAGAACTACAGGGCCAGGAGGCAACTGGGGCCACGAGGGCCAAGACAGCCTGGGCTGCGAGGGCCAAGCCCCTTGCACGAATTTCATACATCGGGCCTCTAGCATGTTCTATAAGGTCTCTTTCAATTCTAGAATGTTTTAGGTCCATCAATTTACTTCTCTACAGTCAGTACCTATGGAAGTTTACCTTTTTAATGAACAAGTTGATATAGCTCTGGACTCCTTAATATGAACTTGATGTAGTCACCTATATCTCTGAAGCCTTTCTGCCAGTGCCTCTGTGTGTACATACTCCTATATGAATTGTGTCTTCTCATTTACATTGGCACCAGATAGTCCACCAGGAACACTCAATTGTTTGTAAAAACAGAAACCTTGATATTTTTGCATACTTTGTGTATCCCTATTTTATTAATTAATTTTGGAGGGTTTCTTTAAAGGCTCTCCTGTCTCAATTAAATATAGTTTTAAAGACCATTAACTCTTTGATTAAAAAAGAAAAGTGAGATGGGGACCACAATATAGCACAGCTTAGGCTATCTTTTGAGGACATAGGAGATAAAGATGTCCTTCTTGAACTTCTATTATAAGTTAATGAGCAAAATCACTTTTAATTATAGAAAGCAGGTTTACATATGTCCCTTCAAAAGTACAGCTACAAAAAGTGAAATATGCCTGTGTCAATAAGGTGATGGTTACAGACAAATTTAGCAATGCTGAAAGCTTGTGCTCTTGAAAGTCTTCAGAAAGTTTCATGTCAGACTTAATAGAAGCCTGTACAGAGACTCAGATTCTGGAGTTTGACAGGCATGGGTTAGAGTCCATGGGCATCTGAACTTGGGTATATTTCTTACCTTCTCCAAGTTTCATCATCCTTTTCTATAAACAATATTGGTACCTTCCAGTTTGTTTTATCCATAAACATTTGGTTGTTTCTGTTAGATAAAAGTGAGCCTCTAAGAAATTTGGGATATCTGTGCATTAGGGATTCAGCCAGCCTAAATGAACATCTTTATGTAAATTAGAAATGGAATGGACCACATCATAAAGGACACTCTTGGAACTTCTGCAGCCCTGTCTGGCTCGGGGCTCATGGGAGATCAGAGGCAAGTCTAGATTCAGCTTCCATGTGCTCTCTTGGCCTGAAGCCCATAAGCAATATTCAAACTACAGAAACCAATATGGTGGCCTTCTACAGGGTTACAATCTCATTATTGGGCTATAATGAAGCAAATCCAATGGATATTTTCCTATTTATAGTGACACATACTAAGTATTTCATAGCAAGTAGGAACAAACACCTATTCTGTAAACTCATAGTCCACCTCTTCCTCCTTTTAGATGTTCAAACCACACCTTGCATGAAATGTTCCTGCAAGACAGATGCAAACATTTCAGAGGGCAACAGGCAGATAAAAATTCTCCAAACCACTGATATAAGTTCAAGGATAGAGTCTCAGGCACCAGCCCCTGCAATAGAGCTGGGTCCATCAGGTTCCTATATCCAGTTTTGCAAGACAGGGGAGAATCTTTACATTTTAGCTACTGCTTATATTGAAATCTTTATTGGCCTAAATGAGAGCCCATGTCTAACATTTGTCATGTTATTTTACAAGCTTATGACATAACCACTAAAGTCCATTTCTAATTGGACTTTATTGCTAATTAGTAAAGCATTTGTGTTCTATTGGGATATGAGTAACAAAGCATTTTTGTTACTCATATCCCAGTTGTCTCTGATATAAGAGCTTCCTGATTAGGTGGCTGGCTCAGTACTCCCAGAGTGTGAATTCCTGTTGAAATTAACTAAATCCAAGTGGCCGCTTAAGAAACAAGTATGCACACATAATAAAAAATATGCCTAAGTACACAATATTGCATTGTCACATACAGGAAAGACAAAGTACAGACAAAGCAAAGGATACTACTCATACTGCCTAGAGCAAGAATTTGAAAATCCAAACTGCCCAAGATGGGGAGGTTAGTAGGACAGTGGTGCTTAAAGCCATGATGCAAAAGGGCTTTATGCTCCCTGAAAGGGTTAGCCAGGAATCAACCCATGATGCAGAAAGAGACCACAAGGAAACATGCATGTCACAATCTGGCACCATCCCCCTGTGTATTTTTTCATCACACACAGAGTTATGCAAGTCTGCAGGAAGAGGACCAGTGCAGTCCCAAAACTTTAATTTAGTTTAAAGTAATTCTCGGGTGGGTAGTGTCCCCTGATGACTGACAGAAGCCAATGTAAATCCTCTTTAGAAAATCCCAATTGCAAGACTCTGTGGATTTAAAGGCACAGACTAATTTCAGAGACATTGACATGTAAAAAAATGTGATTATAGCCAAGGAAAAGGTGGCTAATTTATTACTTTGTTTATTCACTTATATTAAAGAGCCTCTGGACAATAGCTTTCATTTTGTAAATGTCCTTTCATTTACAGAGGACATTGCAATGTTGTAGAACAGTTTAGTATATTCTGGGTATGGTTAAAAAAGAATTATTGACCTGACCAGGGTGGCTTAGTGGTTGAGCATCGACCTATGAACGAGAGAGAGAGAGAGAGAGAGAGAGAGAGATTGACTGACTATTTATGGTGCTAAAGGAACTGTGCAAGGAGATACTTTCAAAGCTGTATTCTAATATCTCACTGGCCTTGAGCTCACTTGCCTCAAAGATATCTCTTTCCTTTTGTTGACTTGTCATCAGTCTTCTCTAATGGAAGAGAAACCCTTTAGAGAGCAGGACTCTGGGAAGCCTCCTTTATAACATGAAGTTCTTTCTGGTTCATCCTTTGATTCTCAGTAGATCTCCAGCAGATGTTTCTGGGCCTCTGAAGTAGTGTTGTCGGAGTTTTAACTTGATTAAGCTGTCACTCAAAATTGTTGTTTATATCATCGATCCAACATCAAAGAGCCACCATGCCATGGATCTGATGTTGAGAAGTTTCTGAGTGACAGCAGGAGCAGATGGAGTTACAGCATCTTGGATGTTTATCTCTAAACCATTCTGAGATTCCCTCCTCTGGACATGAATTGGGGCTAGCTGTGGGAAACTCTGATCCCAGATAAACCCCAGGACATATACAGAGAAAACTGAATACGTTGTTTGAGTTGGGACATAGTTTGAACTGGTAGGCTTTCAACCTTGCATTTGAAAAATATCAAAGTGCTTTTGGTCATGAAGTTTGTATTTTTAAATAATTTTAGACTCAGAGAAAAGTTACAAAGATAAAGCGGAGATGCTGTTAACCCCTCACCCAGTTTCCCCTCACGTTAACATCTTATGGTATATTTGTCAAAGCTAAGAAACCAACATAGACATATTCAAAGGCTCTTAATATAGTAAGTCTTCTGAAAAAGGCTTTTAAAAATGTACAATGAAGCTTCAGATGTTATGTGAGTGTACATGAAATTATACATAAAATAGCCACACGTTGTGGGAAAGCAGAGCTGAGTTTATTTTTCACTTTGTTTATGCTATCCCTACTCCAATTTAAGGTACAATTTCAGATTCAGTTCTTCCATGCTCTGCTCCCACTGCCGTGGATTTATTTATCCCAGAACTCTTACTATTTATACTTGGTGTTACATAAATTCACAACTAGTCATATTTCTGAATTCTTTAAATAAGTTTTCATTCATAAATATATGATAAACTTAGAGTTTGTATCCCAATATAAACTGAGTTTGTATCCCAATTCTTCCATTTTCCATAGCTGTGTGATCTTGAGCAAATAGGTATAATGGTTACACACTTACTAATAAGAGGTATGAATATGAAATAAACTCTTTTACATAAAGTACTTCTCTAGTACTGGGACAATTAATATTAACTTTAACTACTAATATTGGTATTACTACACAGAATAGGAGCCCATGAACTTTGACCCATACGTCAAAATTGTCCCACTGCTCATTTGGGTATAATCCATGAGTTAAGAATGCTTTCTAGATTTTCAAATAGTTGAAAAAATAAAAACAAGAAGACTATTTTGTGACACGTGAAAGCTTTATGAAATTCAAATTCAGAGTCTACAAATAGTTCTAGTTCAACATAGCCAACACTCCTTGGTTTAGGAATTG
This sequence comes from Myotis davidii, assembly GCF_000327345.1. Taxonomy (NCBI): domain Eukaryota; kingdom Metazoa; phylum Chordata; class Mammalia; order Chiroptera; family Vespertilionidae; genus Myotis; species Myotis davidii. Next base: position 297,980 of record NW_006285779.1, read on the forward strand.
TCTATGGCTGCTTTTGAGATGCCAAGGCAAGGTACTTACAGCAGATACCATATGGCCCCCAAAGCCTGAAATATTTACTATCTGGCTCTTCACAGAAAAAGTTTGCCAAGCCTCACTCTAGAAGCGTTGTTTACTGTCACATTGTTTGGTTTGCTTGTCTGTTTCTTTGTTTAGCTGTGGGCATTTCCTAAAAAAAAACCTACAGTTGTCCCATGTAAATGCAGATAATAACAAATAATACATAACTCATGGAATTAATGAGGATTCAGTGAGGATGCATGTGAAGTGAGTATCAATGTTGCAATCACAAAGTGCTCAACAAAGTGTGTGTTTGGCTCTAAGCTTTCCCATCTGACTTTGTTAGATAACGGAAGCCCCTTACCAGACACTTCAAACCTCAGTCTTCTCTTAAGCTAAGCTCCTCACTGTAGCAAATGCCGAATGGTCAGGTTTCTGTGTGTATGCCCAATGTTTACAGACATTAAAAAGCAGATTAAATATTGGTTCTAGTACAGTGCTGGGCACAAGGCACTTTGTCAATTATTACCCATTGATGAATTAATTCTCATTTCCAAGCAGCTCAGCAGGGGCTAATTTGTAGAAAATGATTGCTTCTTATATTAATTGAAGTTAGTATGGTTCTTGTTTTGTCCTCATCACACACCCGAGACACTTGCATCAATTGAATCTAAGATTTGTAGAATTAATAATGTTTTCCTTATTCGGAGATATTTATTGTGCGTAATACTAGCAGAGTGATATGTGCAGAAGATAAAATAATGAGCCGAAACAGACATGATGGGTCTTACAGTCAAGTGGGAAATAGGCATGATTTATTTTTTTTCTAAGCAATTATTATTTTTTATTGAGATGTAATTGACATAGCATTGTAAATTTGAGGTATTTAGTGTGTTGGCTTGACATGTATATATAAAATTACTACAGTAGCAAACACCTTTATCATAACACATAATTATAAATTTTTGTAAAAGAGGCACTATTGATATGTTACAAATGGACATACTGTCTCATCCCTGTGTGAAAAGCTATGAAAAAGAATTAGAAGGCGTTATAAAATCCTTTGGGTCAGTCAGGCATTGAATGAAGGATGGGATGGAGTTGATTAGAATACAAGAGGAGAGATTTAGAGTAGAAAGAGCATTACACATAGAGGCTCTGTGGCAGGAGGGAGGAGAGAGAATGTGAAAGGAGCCAGGCTGGGGAAACTAAAGCTACTTAAGGGAGGTGTTAGTCTGAGATGGAACTGGATATGTAGTTAAAGACTGGACCAAACAGGGACTTGACCAAATGTTAGACTGTTCTTTTTTGATCATAAGAACAATGGATATCAGAGTTCTGTAACATGTTGCTCAGAGTGTCTCTGACCT
>NW_006285779.1:299499-303779 GCF_000327345.1 Myotis davidii
GATAAACACCTACTATGTGTCAAGTGTGATTCTAGGCACTGAGAATATAGCAATGGAAGAAAAAAAATCCGTATCCTCAAGGAGCTTAAACTCTAGTGGAGCCAAACATAAGATGTAGGAAGCTATAGGGTAATATTTGTCTATTTTTATACACTAGCCCCTCCAAAAACATGCACAAAGGAGCCCTTGAGACATTTTAACCTAATTGTCCCATGATTTTGTTGTGTGTTTTTTTAGTATTGCAAACTTAGATTTTATATTTTCTCCAAGAAATGTTTTGAATGAAATTTTAATACTACAGATAGGCTGTATATCTGTTTAGGTACTGAATATATTATCTGTATTTTTATGCTTACAATGAGAAAGACATTTTACCCCCAACAACCAATTTCACCCCATGGTGGGGGGCAAGCTCACTTCCATTGAAAATGCATCCTATTCATGTATGGATATATGATCTAAAAATAAATCCCTATTTAGGAACAGTCAGGCAGGTCTTAGCTATGAGGTGACTTGGCAAATACTAATTCTGCACAACTGTCACTGTCTTGATTAAAATGATAAATTAGCAATGTTTGTGTTGGCTCGCTGCCATTACCAATTTGTTTTCCTGACCTATTTCTGTATTCTGCCTATGTTTATTAGCCCCAATATCATCTTAAACTTCCTTATCATTCTAACTTCCTTATTAAAAAAGAATCTTTACTCTTAGCCATATTTACTTGAACACCTAATTTCAAAGCATCCTTTATTAGAATAAATTTATGTTTCAGTGATTCTACAAGCAATCTTATATTAACAGTCTAACTCTATGCCTAAAAATGGCCATCCATTTTATTTATTTCATTGGCTTTCAAAAAATTACATTATCACTAAAGAAAATGACATAGCCTGGCTGAAATAGCTCCGTGGTTAAGCATTGACCTATGAAGGAGGAAGTCATGGTTCAATTCCTGTCAAGGCACATGCCCGTATTGCAGGCTCCATCCCCAGTTGGGGGTGTGTAGGAGGCATCCAATCAATGATTCTATCTCATATTCAAGTTTCTACCTCTCCATCCCTTTCTCTCTGAAATAAAAATATACTTAAAAAAGAAAATAACATAAAAATATCATGACTTGGGGGGGTTTAAATGATAAAGAAAACTTCAGAAATGGGGGTAGTTCATTTGTGTACAAAGACAATAGTCACTGTACATATTTCAGTGAAGAATTAGTGAATGACTTCATTAAATAAAAGTAATTGAGAAACACACACACACAAAAAGGTGAATTCTAAATTGTTTTTCGAAGTCTTTATAGACATGCTGAACAAATCATATTTCAGGTTGCCAGGTTTTAGTACTATAAAATGCATTACAAAGTGCCGGTCATATATCTTGGAGTTTGTTTTCTCTGTGTAGAATGAAATTCCAGATTGGCTTTGATATTACCCTTGTATTTACATCTTGCTCCTTTGTTTAAACTGTCTTTTTTATTTACAGTATGCAGAGAAAAAAGCAGCTTTAAGTCCAATTACCATAATTTCTGCTTGACTTACGTGCATTTGCATCTTTCTTTGGTGACAGGAGATTTTTCCTCTAGGATTCCTCAATAAATCCTTACTAATCTGATGAGTAATTTGATGCAGAATTCATCCCTTTGTTGCACAAAATGTTAGGTGCCTGGGTAGCACTAAGTTTATGCATCAAGTCCTGCCTCTGGAACACAAGCCAAAAGCACAAAAAGCACTTGGCAGTGCCACGTTCGGACCATACCAAACTGCTGTCAACGACTCTTTTCTGAAAACCATCCCAAATTCTCGACTACTGAACCCAACGCAAATGCTTTCGCTTGAAATTACTTAAGGCCCTTCATGAAGTGCTCCCAGCTTATACTGTCTCCTCTCCAGTTGCCCTCAAATCAAATGTTTGGCTTCAGTGGTATCCTTCTCTGCTTCATATTCCTGTTATTGTTTTTCCCAAGTCTCCTACTTGAATCACCATTATGTATATTCCTATGAAAATCCTACTTAGCATTGAAGGCCTGGCTCAAATCGAAATCTCCCTTGACTCATCAGCTCATATCCACCTGTGTCTTCTATAAACTCTTATGGAAATGTATCAATATTCACTTATTTTGACCAAATTTTTTTTTAAATATATTTCACTGATTTTCTACAGAGAGGAAGGGAGAGAGACAGAGAGTCAGAAACATCGATGAGAGAGAAACATCGATCAGCTGCCTCCTGCACATCCCCCACTGGGGAAGTGCCCGCAACCCAGGTACATGCCCTTGACCGGAATCGAACCCGGGACCTTTCAGTCCGCAGGCCGACGCTCTACCCACTAAGCCAAACCGGTTTCGGCAATTGACCAAAATTTTTAAACACAAAATCATTGATTCTTACTGGAGTGTTTAAAGTGGGTCTGTAAATGCCAGCAGTATCACCACACAAGCTTGAATCCTGAGAGTCACCCAAAGTACTTTTCCATGATTCTCTGACATTCCTCTCTTTGAAGGGTGAAACTAATTCCCATGCCCTGGGTGTGAGCTGAACTTAATGACTCACTTCTAATGAGTAGAATATGGTAAAGTGACAGAGTGGGACTTCGGTGATCGGTTCAGAAAAGCCTTATGACTTCTGACATGCCCTCTCTTTTAGATAACTCATTCTGGGGAAAGGAAGCTGCCATTTGTAAGGACGCTCAAGCAACCTATGGAGAGATGCATATATTGAGAAATATGAAGCTTTGTCCAATAGCAATGTGAGTGAGCCATCCTGCACACAGATCCTTCAGCCCCAGTCAAGCCTTCAGATGTCTGAAGACCCAGCTGACATCTTTTTAAAAAATACATTTGTTTATTGATTTCAGAGTGGAAGGGAGGAGAGAGAGATAGAAACATCAATGATGAGAATCGTTGACCTGCTGCTTCCTGAATGCCCCCTACTGGGGGTTGATCCTGCAACACAGGCATGTGCCCTTGTCCTGAATGGAACCAGGGACCCTTCAGTCTGCAGGCCGACACTCTATCCACTGAGCCAAACTAGCTAAGGCCCAGCTGACATCTTGATTGCAATTTAGATGAGTTGTACCCAAATCCTAATCCATACAAAATTCAAGACAATATATGTTTATTATTTTAAACTGATAAAATTGGGGGAAGTTTGTTACTCAATAATAGAAAACAATACAGTATCATTGCTGTTCATTTCTATCACTTTCCTTATCATCCCTTCCATCACCAAGACCTGAATATATTTTTCTTCAAAATATATCCCCAAACCATCTGGTTTTCTTCAGTTCTACCACCTTTGTTAGCCACCATCTTTCACTGTGTCATTATCCTTCCCACTTTTGTCCTGCTTTCATTATTTATTGTTTCTCACCTCACTTGACCCTTTCCCCCTCCCGGGGGTGGGGGGTGGGGGGGTGAGATTCTTGACATTGCAGGCAGAAGGCTCTCTATGCACCCTGTGGTGGTACTTTTCAAGGGATGACACAAAACACAAGACTAATCTAAAAATGTCCCAGTCAAAGGAGCTAAGTGGACATGATGACTGGATGTGATGTAACCTGCATGAGATTCTGCAACTGGAAAAAACGGTATTAGGTAGAAATTAATAAAATATGACTGAAATATGGACTTCAGTTAATAATGATGTATATATGTGTTTATAATGTATAATAAGATAGTGTATCAATATTAGCTTATTAATTGTGACAAATATACATGCTAATATCATATGTTAATAATAGAGAAACTGTGGAGGTATATGGAAACTTTTTACCATTTTACAACATTTTTTATAATCCAAAACTGCTCTGAAATTTAAAAATATGTATTTTTTTAAGGTCAGAAAGATACACTGTCAATTTTAGTTTTTCCACTTTGAAGTTGTAAAAACAAAGACTGATGAGTTCGAGAGGCTTACGAAGATCAAACAGCCATTAAGAAGCAGAACTATGACTTGAATCCAGTCTCATGGTATTTTAATGCTGCTTATGAGCTATCCCCCCACCCCCGGCATTCTTCCTCTCCACTCCAAGAATCCCCCTTGAGAGTGGGCAAGTTCTAATAGAATTACTGGAGTCCCCAGTGAATAAACTCCTTCCCCTTATTCCCCTTGTATGCTGCCCCTAGTGTTTTAGGTGGAAAAGACATACACTGAGCCTTGGGTACAGATGCTGGGTAACTTTAGGAAAGCTCAGCCTGTGTAATTTATAAAAGAAATAAACATTTACAACTACAAAGCTCAGAGCATTAAAAGCATACTGCCTGCTATTAGCTCTCTGCTAA
>NW_006285779.1:304300-306215 GCF_000327345.1 Myotis davidii
ATTGTACAGGTGAGGAATTTTAAAAGCCATGTATAATAATAAAACATCCTAAAACTGCAGGCCTAAACCATATGTTGACAGCTCAGTGTTTCAGTGGAGAGAGCTGAGCAGATGCGTGGCTGCTGCAGAGTAGTAAATCCCCAAAAAAGACAGGAGAAAGCAATAATTGAGCCACACATGCCCAGTCTCTGCTCCCCACCACTCTGAGCAGATAAGAAGTACCAGCTTCTCTCCTAGGTCAAGATGAGTGAGGCAACAGATAAGATAAGAACTCTATTCTAGGAAATGAAAAATGAGGAGAGGGCAGGAAAGAAAAAAATTCACTGGAGAAAGTTATAGTCCTATTTTGCTCTGAAGGATAAAAGGTAGTTTGAGAGGCAAGGGGGGACTGAGACAAGACCATAGAATGCTGTTAGGTCCTGTTAAGAAAGTTTCTTGTATCCTAAATGTAAACTTGGGAACAGGGTGTACATTTATTAGATTTGGATGGTAAAGGTAGAATAGAAATGGCAAAAGAATAGAAAAATTTGACCTTTTGTCATGGGCCAATTAGAAAGGATAGAGGTTTGAATCAAAGTGATGATTGTGAAGATCAAGAAAATTGGTCACATTTAAACATTTTCTTGTGGTGGAACCAGAAAGACTAGTTTATTGAATGTGTGTAGTGCAGTGAAGTTCAAAAAAAACACACAAAAACAAAACAAACAAACAAAAAACCCACTAAGGATGATGCCTAGGATTGTAGTCTAAGCAACATGGTGGCTGGTGGTTCCATTCACCAGCCATTGACTAAAGGGGAGAACATGGAAGGGAAGGCTTGGAGGTCTAAGGGGAGAAGAAGTGGGACTGTTTTTGAGGAGAAGTATAGAGACAGAGAGGCAGCCACAGAAACAGACATTTCCTTCATGTGGAATAGCTGATTCCAATTAAGCATCGCAACCACAATGATAATGTTATAAACTCCCTTTTAAGTTCAACACTTACTTTTTATTATTTTATTGATTTCAGAGAAGAAGAGAGATGGAGAGATAGAAACATCAATGATGAGAGAGAATCATTGATTGGCTGCCTCCTGCATGCCCTCCACTGGGGATTAAGCCTACAACCAGGAATTAAACCATGACCTCCTAGTTCATAGGTTGATGCTCAACCACTAAGCCATTCTGGCAGGACTCAACGCTTACTTTTTATATAGACCAATCTGTGTTACAAACACAGTTCATCTTAACTTTGTGAATTAGTTCCATAAGGACTAGTTGTAGAAGAGGGATCATAACAAAAAATAAAAGTGAGATATTCAGTAGAAAATAAGTATCTCTAGATAACCTCGGGGTAAATGGCATTAGAACTGTAAAATTTAAATGACAGAAAAGCAAATGTGTTCAGGAAGAGAAAACATGGAAAAGGAAACGCCCCGGGTTTCATTTTAAAGTTTTCTTCTGAGCAGTTTATAAGCCAGAGATCTGAGTATCCTGGAAGAGTACAGATGCCTTCTCTGGGAATCCGAGAAAACGAGCCAGAACAGAAGCCTCCCTGGGTCTCTCCTTATTTGCTCTCCCCAGCATCCCCCCCTCTCCTCCTGGGAAATTGTCCTATCCTATCCTTCACTTTCAGGGATGACTACAGCTCACTTACTGTACAGGTTTGATAGCAATAACTGTGGGTTTTCATCATGGAGATGGACTTGGCCTCAAATCCCAAATCTGCAAAACAGACTTGGCTTCAAATCCTCAGGAACAGCACTGAACACCATCAGCGGCATGCCACTGAATCTTTCATCCAAGCGAGGATGAACTGTTTCAGTACCAGGAGCCTGGGAAAGGCTAGGGAGCCAAGGAGAGATTTGAACAGAAGGCCAACCAAAGTTTCTTTGAAGCAGGTCCTGCCGACTCCCTGGGCAAGATGTTCCTTGTGT
>NW_006285779.1:306227-310877 GCF_000327345.1 Myotis davidii
TTCCTTGTAAGAGAGATCACAAAACGCATTAAGAGATGTTATGCTGTACATGTCAATTAGCGTCACTGGTATCCCTTTGCTGACTCCCTGTCCAAAAATTATTTTACTGCCTCCAGAACTTTAAACAAACTCATATAATCCTTCAAGCAGATGTATGAGGCATTAAAAAACACAATTACATTATTTCAAAGCCATAATTAAAAAGTTTGGTCCTAGTTCCAGGCCTACGGTTGAATTTTAAGAGAAACACACTTCAGATCTGATGTAAGCCCTAATAAATTACCAGCTTTGAGCGAAGTAAGTTTAGCTTCCCATAAAGAACCAAACGGGGTTTTATTGTGGGAAAGGGGGAAGACTAAATGATTGTAAATCTGTATTACGTTTTTATAACCACTTGGGTTTGAAGTCAAATATAATTTGACATTTTATTGATATTTCCAGTGTTTAAAGCTGAAAAAGAGTACATTAAGTTTTACCATGTAAATCTGATATGACAATAAAAAGCCTTTTGTACTTCTCATTGGAATTGTTGCAGTAAAATGAAATAAGGAGTACTATCAAGTAAATGAATTTTTTTTCCTTCTCTAATCCTTAAAAATAAAGACATGAGGAGTTAAGGTGTTCTCTTTTCTATAGAATTAGATTTTCCCTCCTAAGTAAAAAGCTTCTGATGTTTTCTCATCCATCTTTGCTTTTTCTTGGCTTTTTCCTTGTAACTGCTGTCTTTGCCTTGCTTGTCACGTGGCATTCTCCCAGTGTGCATCTGTCTTCACATGGACATTATTCTATAACACCGGACACCCTGGAGTAGGGTCCCATCCTAGTCTAGTATGACCTCATCTCAACTAATGACATCTGCAAAGATGCTATTTCCAAACAAGGCCACATTCTGAGGTACCAGGGATTGTGACCTCAATATATCTTGTTTTGGGGGATACACTTCAACTATATGCAATATTGAAAATCAACAATGCAAAGACATCAACTGCCACTGCGGCACACACATATGTCTTGCACAGAGGTCTATGAATGTTTTGTTTACATATGAAATTTGCAATAATATTCATTCAATAGAAGGGCCACTGAAATAAATTAAAGAAGGGTTTATGTTTAACTAGAAAGACAAAGTATAGAGAAGATTTGATTCAACATCTCTATAGTAGTGGCAATAAGGACCTATTGTATTTCTGCCATTCTTTTTGTTGTCAAAAAAAAAATGATACTCAACAATTCCTATAAGCCCGGGCTTCTTCTTCCACACCCAAAGAAAAAGATAGATGAATGGTTTCCAAAGAGTAAGGAAACTTCATCCCCCAAAAGATTTCAACAAACTTCACTCAAATCATAATAGTTCATCTTTGTATAAATGACCTTGACTGAATAACTAAGGGGTTGGTTTAGATTATCTCATTAGTTTATGCCTAAGCCAAGTGTTTCGACCTTTTGGTTAAATACAGAAAAACATTCAAGTTTTGTCCAGAAGCAAAGCTACATATGTTTATTATGTGTCCTGGTAACTCACAACCTTCCTGAGGAGAAATATTACATTGCTTTTATTTCCCAAAAATTTTCAAACATAAAGAAAAGTTGAATTATATGATGAACATCCACGCATCCATTGCATATTCTCAAATTGACGATTTGTTATATTTGCTTGATCCCATAGCTAGCCATCTAGCCATTGAATTAGGTTTTGATGATCATGTAAAGGTATTGATGCTTACAAAATCCAATCTATTTTTTAAAGTCAATTACATTTGCATGAGCTAATAATGCATTTGTCCTCAAAGTCCTTTCACAAGCTAAGTAAATTTCATCATCAAGCTATACATTTTGCATTCAAAGCTTAACATTTTAAACCTCTAGAAGAGTAGTTTTTAGCACTAAAGTTCTGATGTTGATTCATATTTGAATAATTTCTTCTACAAATCAAAAAATTCATTGTTGATCTTTCCATTTATATCAATTTTCTTTGATTGTGAACTCAATACACTCATGCTTTAAAGGGCATCTAAACCTATCACAGAGTTCAGTTTCTTAAGATTCTGTTTCTACAAACTTGATTACCTTTACTGATTCCAGTAGGTTTCATATATTTGTTCTTTTAAAACTCAGTTCAATTACCACACCCTCCCCAATAGTGTTCCTAGGCTCCTGTATTTAGCCTGATGCAAATGTGTCAAACTTAGTGCAATTGTACATTTCTTTATAACATTTATTATGTCATAATATAATTATCTGTTTATAAGCCTCATTCCAGGACCAGGAAGTTTTATATTATCAACTTTCAATTTTGTGGTTTTTATTGCATAGTAGCGAGTGCATAAAGATTTGTATATTTTTAATACATATTTTTATTTATTTCAGAGAGGAAGGGAGAGGTACAGATATATAGAAACATCAATGATGAGAGAAAGTCGTTGATTGGCTGCTTCCTGCATGCCTCACTCTGGGGATTGATCAATGGAGCCCACAACCCAAGAATGTGCCCTGACTGGGAATCAAACCTTGACCTCCTAGTTCACAGGTCGACACACAAACACTGAGCCCTGCTGGCTAGACTGGGCTATTCATATTGATATCAATAGAAGAGGAAAAGTTTGCATTTCTGGAAGGAAGGAATTTCTGTAATCTGTTCCATTTATAGAATCAAAAGACCTTCATAGAATTTGCTCTCCACTTGCTCCAGTTATGGACATTTCCCTCTTCATTTAGTTTACTTTTTTAAAGTCAGAAATATAAATCCTAGCCAGGTCCCTGGACAAACCTTTAGAAAATGTATATTGCATGGTGCCACTGTCCTGCACTGTCCTCAATTGGGGGGAGGGGGATTCTCTCTCTAATATCAGCGTAAACTGTAACTATAATTTGTATAATATTTGCTTTCTTCAAATGCACTCATTCTAAGAGTAACATTTTGTAAATTTAAAAAAAAAGAAAAAGAAAAAAAAAGAAAGAAAGAAAGAAAAGATAATTGTAGCCAGCCAGTTAAAAAGGGAAGGGAGACTTTATTCAAGACTTGCAAGAGGGAAGGAAGACTGAATTCAACTCCAATGTTTGAGCGTTGAGGTGAGATGGTGGGAAAGTACTGGAGGGCAATTGGGATGTGCAGTTCTGTGTGATTTAGCCGTCTGTGTTTACTAATTGGCAATTACCAAAGTTAGGTTTCCACCCCCTCTGGCTTTTGGCCTGGGCGAGTCTATTTTGAAGAAGTGGCGTTAGAAGAAGTGGGGGTATGTTCGCTGAGGTAGACCCCTCAGATTGAGGATCTTTTTAGCAAAGGCCAGCTTTGGAGTACCCTAATTAAGTTAAGAACAACCTACCTACATAGTTTAAGTTTAAAAAATTTGGCTCTCAAAAGAAATTTCAGTCGTTGTACTGTTGATATTTGGCTCTGATGACTAATGAGTTTGCTGACCACTGCTCTAAGAAAAGGAAGGTCAGGGGCCTATAGTCAGAAAGACACATGTCTAAAGTTTAGTCACACTTAGGGGACCAACCACTAAGATTTTTTTATTGATTTTTTTATCATCACCACCTGAGATGATACAGCCAGCATTGCACAATAGAAGATCTAAAATATATCTTTCATTGGGTCATTGCTTCAAATAATTTTTAACCTTTTGCATTTTTTATACAGGTTCATATCTCACCTCTTTTTGTTTGTAAAGTTCCCATTTCACTGTTTTGTTTTCCTTTAAAACAGAAACCTAAAGTGAGTCTAGATTGAAATAGAAGAAGATATACCATTGCATATCTAAATGTGCGAAAATAGGTGGGAAAATCCAACAACTTCCATTAAAAGTTAGCGGTGAAACCAAACTTCTTCCCACCTCTATCCCATTCTCTCTAGGTTTCTCCAATAAAAGTAATTTTCTCTCTTTTATGTCAATTCCCAGCATTTAGAACAAAAAATAATTTTATATTTAATAATGTTAGTCATTAGTTTACATTGGAATACAAAGCTTGAAGCTCCAGTAATTTTACAGGTAGCATTGTGAATGACTGAGTAGTAAGCAGTTTCCTATAGATTCCCTTGCTGACCATACATTCCTTTCCATGCTTAATTTTCTTCTTGGCTGAAGACAAAGAATTCATATGGATCATTTTTCTATAACCACACACTGAAATATTTGGTTAGAATTTATCTCCTCTCATCTGCTTGTTTCCGAAGGAAAACAGATATTTACCAACCCAGAATATGCCTTGTAGGCATACAGTTATTTTAGATTGATTATTTTAAAGACACGGAAAACACAGGGAAAGCTCAGAAAACCAAGTTGCCCTTTTGTAAAAGACAATTACATTTAGAAGGGAAATCTCCATTTGTAAGAGTGTTGTCCTCTCTACCAGGAAGAGAAGGATGACCAAACCTCTAGACCTGGGGTGGGCAACATTTTTGTGAGTGCGTGCCAAAACCAGCAAAATCTCTGACTCAAAATTCTTCTGCGTGCCAACCCTAATTTTTTGAGAACATGTTATTCCTACCTGATATCTCTTAAGGTGTACATATGTGAAGAACCTTGAAGAAATAATAAAATTCATTTGAAAGACAAAAGCACAGTATATGATGATGAAAAATACATTTATTTTTTAATGTATACATGTACACTGATAGTCCGACAGGAAACTTTATGACTCCGTTTGCTA
>NW_006285779.1:311229-315278 GCF_000327345.1 Myotis davidii
CCTTCCTTTCTCTCTTTCTTCTTTCTTTCTTTCTTTCTTTCTTTCTTTCTTTCTTTCTTTCTTTCTTTCTTTCTTTCTTTCTTTCTTTCTTTCTTTCTTTCAGAGAGAGTGGAAGAGAGGGGGAGAGACAGGAGAGAAAAATAAATATTGATGTGAGGGAGATACATTGGTTGCTTTCTGCAAGCTCCCCAACCAGGGCCAGGGATCAAGCCTGCAACTAAGATATGTGCCCTTGACCAGAAACGAACCCAGGACCCTTCAAATCCTGGGCCAGTCAATACTCTATGTATTGAGTCAAACTGGCTCAGATGCAGATAATATTTAAGCTGAAGGCTTGGACCATTTTGGGGGATTAGTTTTTTGGGGTCTCTCCCATATATATGGAGGTACAGTAAACTTCTATTTGCTTTCTCCTATTAATCTGACTTTTTATAACAGGAGGTCTCGGCCAAGAACCTAAAAGAATAGAAAACAAATTAATTTTTTCTTCCCTACAGGCACTTCTTAAACCTCCACTTTGTCCTTACTATATTCTGTTCTGGAAAAAATATGGAAATCTATATTTGACCTTCGGATGACTGACAGTTCTATGTGTAACTATTTTAAACCACTCTATAAACTTGAGGAGTTCGAGAGTGGGATGAAAGGATACTCTTGCTAGTCCTAAAAAGATTTTTCTACGACCCCTCTCCCAGAAAAGAGGAAAATCACAAATGTAACTTCTGGCAGCGTAATATATTACTTACCTATACTTTTATTTCTTACAACATCAGCCTTCAGGCAATGTGATTTGCATTTGCATTTCTAAAGCAGCTCCTATTGGCTTTTCACTGCATTTCTAAAAATACTTGAACTCTGTCGCCATTTATATTTAAACCCAGATAACTGCTTATCCTGTCTAGGATTGCTCTCAGGAAGATAATAAAGAGCACATTCCTTTACTAGATAGTGGACAAAACATATGCTTCTGTAAGAACGTGTAGAAGTGCAACCTCAGCTGCCTGGAGATCAGTAGCATGTAGAAAGGTTATTTGGGAGGAGGTTAGTTGCACAAAGGATTTCTAAGAACTGAACTGATCAGAAGAAGCAAAGACATTTTATTTTGGTCTCATAATAAGCTGGGTTTCACAAAATCCAGCCAATTGCTCAAAACTATGGAACTGTTAAAGGAAATATTTTTTAAAAAGGTTAAAGCTAGGAACTTGTAAAAGAGAGCATATGAAAGTGAAGATTTAACATTTGGCATGTCCTAGTCCAGCCGTGGGCAAACTACGGCCTGTGGACTGGATCCAGCCCGTTTGAAATGAATAAAACTATTGAAAAAAAAGACCGTACCCTTTTATGTAATGATGTTTACTTTGAATTTATATTAGTTCACACAAACACTCCATCCATGCTTTTGTTCCGGCCCTCCCATCCAGTTTAAGAACCCATTGTGGCCCTCGAGTCAAAAAGTTTGCCCACCCCTGTCCTAGTCATTTCTCCAGAATATTCTCATCTAATCCCAGACAGAGGTATGGATCCTTTAGTACCCTCCAATGCAATTGCTCAAAGATATAATTAAAGTATACATCCAAATTCTCCCTCTGAAGGAGTGTGAGATCAATGTTGCCATTTGTTCTTAAATTCTTTATGATTTATATTTGTTAAAATAAACTTTTTTATTGGAGCATAACAGGCAAATAAAAAAAGCCACAAATAGTAAGTGTATGACAATGAATTTTCACAGAGTTGACATTCATATAACCACCAACCTCTTTAAGAAATAAAACACTTCACACACCAGGGAATGCTGCCTAATATTCCTGACCATTCATTACACAGATCACCTTTTTATCTATCCTGATGCCTAAGATCACAAATGGGTTTTGTCTTATTTTGACTTTATGTAAAAGGAGCCAGACACCACGTATTTTCCTCCATCTGATGTTCTCCCCTAATATGATATTTGTTGAGTGTCATTCATGTGTTGCATAAGACAGTAGTTAATTATCACTGCTTATATTCTATTACAAATAATATAATATACTTACTTATACAACAATTAAGGGCACTTGGGTTTTTCTCAATTTGGGGCTGTTAAAATACTGCTGCTATCAATATATTTGTATATGTCTCTTAGTGCACATACGTTTGCATTTTTTGTTAGATATATACTTACAAAGATATTATCTGGGTTATAGGGTAAAGCAGAAGCTCTTGTACCCATAATCCCTTGTTTCTCACTGTTCTATCCTTTGCACGAGAGTTTTCTCTGTCCAATGGAGCTGGTTCGACACCCCATCCCTAAATGGGGGTATGCACACACAGTGGCTGAAGGTCAGGGCATTAACACCTCTGGTAGTAACTATTAAACAAGAACTGACTCTCAGCCAGATTCATCTTGTACACTGCTTCCAGAGTTCCCTAGAGAGAGTAAGCTCCAGGTGCCCACACTATTTGCTTGATAATGCATACACTCTTCTTGGTTTCCTTTCCTCCACTGTCTCCCTTCTCCATGTTTCAAGTTATTTCCTACCAAACAAGCTTGTTGCAAAATTGTTGTCTGAAACTAAGCCTTTAGGGGAGTCTAATCCAGACAAAGGATATGGATACATTTAGATTGTATAAATATGCCCAGACAGCATTTCAAAGAGACAGTACTAATGAATACCTTCATCAACATAGCAGTGTGTGTGAGTTCTAGGTGGGAGCTCCCTATCCTCACAAAATCTTGGGATGAAATATTAACAGTCTTTTACAATTTTAGCTAATTTGTTTGTTATGTGGTGCATAATTCTTTATAATTGTAT
Source organism: Myotis davidii (assembly GCF_000327345.1). Classification (NCBI taxonomy): domain Eukaryota; kingdom Metazoa; phylum Chordata; class Mammalia; order Chiroptera; family Vespertilionidae; genus Myotis; species Myotis davidii. The sequence continues at coordinate 314,022 of NW_006285779.1, forward strand.
TTGCCTTTTTTGTTGATGAATGTCACTTAGATGTGCGCGCGCATGTGTGTGTGTGTGTGTGTGTGTGTATGAGAAACACAGAGAGAGAGCAGAGAGAGATACATGAGAGAGGAGAAAGAAATGGGGGAAAGAGAGACAGAGAGAGAGAGAGAATTATACACATTTTTTGTGAAATTCTTGTTCAAGTAATTTTTCTTTTTCTATTGGGTTTCTGATTGACCAGTAAGATTTCTTTATATGTTTGTTTATAAGCTCTTTGGGGATATTTGTATTACAAAGTACTTTATAGCTTGTTTTTATTTTTCACTCTTTAATGGTATCCTTGAATGAATAGAAAATTTTTCATTTTATTATATCCAATTTATTATTAATGCTTCTATAACTATTGCTTTTTGTTATATATTCAAAAATATTTGCCTAGCACAAGTATTGGAAATATTAACATATTTTACCTCCTCTAAGCTTTATTGTTTTACTAGAGGCCCAGTTCATGAAATTCGTGCATGGGAGGGGGAGGGGGGACTCTCAGCCCGACCTGCACCCTCTCCAATCTGGGAGCCCTAAGGGGATGTCCTACTGATGGCTTAGGCCCGCTCCCCGTCATTCTCTGCTCTCTGTGGGGCCTGTCTGCTCCACACCATGGCGACCTGCCAGCAGGCCCTGCTGGGCGCTTGCCTGCTCCGGGTCACCAAGGCAATGCCTGCTGGGCTCATGTTGCTGGGGTGACGCCGCCAGCTTCCTGCCCCAGCTGCTAAGGGTGCCATCATCTTTGTGGCAGAGTGATGGTTACTTTGCATATTACTCTTCTATTAGATAGGATAATCTAGTTGGCATTGATTTTTTGTGCATTGTGCAAGGAATGTCAATAAATATTTCTTTTCCTATGCTGGTATCCTGTTGACCCATCTCAATTTATTTAAAAGGCCATTCTTTCCCAATGCTTATTATCATCCCCTTTGTCCTAAATCAAAATTGTGGGGATGTGATCTGCTTCTGTACTCTGTATTGAGGTTCCATTGGTCTGTCATCTTAATGCCATTGTCAAGGTTTGAACTATAGCTTTTTAATAACTTTTGAAATCTAATACTGTATTATTCTTAATTTTTATACATATAAAAAGTTATTATTTTCTTTAAGTACTTTAGAGATGTCATTTTCCCATCATCATGAGATGTTCGGTCATTTTTCCTGAAAAACTGAATCAACTGTTCCTCTTTTCCTTTGGCTACTTCAATTTCCTTTCTTTTTGTCTTTGGG
>NW_006285779.1:315310-320044 GCF_000327345.1 Myotis davidii
TCAGCAGTGTCTGATTTTCCTAGACATGATTTTCTTTTTATCTTTCCTGACATTTGTAGCACTACTTAATTGATCTGTTTTAATCATTTTTTTAAAAAAATATTCATTATATCTTCAAATACTGAATTTTCTTCACTCTATTTCTACTTTCCTCCTATGGAATGTTATAGACTCCTTTGTGGAAACATAGAGAGAGTACATTTCCCCCTTCCCCCTCTCGCTGTATTCAAATGTTGGAAAATGCCACAACCTCATCTCCTCATCACCTAATGAAGTTACTTATAAGTAATCGATATGGTGTGTGCATATTTACTTATTTTCTACTATAGTAGAGAGAGAGAGAGAGAGAGAGAGAGAGAGAGAGAGAGAGAGAGAGAGAGGAGAAACTTAAGTGAACGTAGGAATGTAATTAGTCTTGCCATAGCCCTGGGTCACAACCCTTGACTTCTGTACATGCAGTTGGGAGATGTATAATAAAGCTGGTATGTCTACTCCAGGGATTGCACTGTACAAATAAGCCTTCGCATAAATTTGTCAAGACTGTTGTACTGCAAGCCTTGGTTTTACTCCTAACTAAATCACATCAGAAGTGTTTGCTTTGGTCACTAATTAAGTTATATGGAAAGCGTAAATTCAGCTCAGGCAGCAAAACAATACCCCCCACCCCACCCCCTGACACCTTATAAGGATAGCATATAAAATAGCAGTAATTCACAAGCCTGTTTTCTCCTCGGCTCACATGCAACAAATCATGGAGATTCCCACTGGGGCATGCAGAATGCTCCCTCTAACAGGTGCACACAGTGCATTCATAAATCATGATCATTATTAGAATTCTTAAACCAACATTCCGCGGTCAGGCATACTTCTTGTTATCAGTTCTGGAGTTAGAAATATTGCACATATAAAACACTGATTATGAAATTGTTATAGTTCACTAGTTGCCCAAAATTACTAGGAACACAATCATGGTTTAGAAGCGAGTGGAAAGAAATCTGACTTGCAAAGTATCCCTGGAGACAGGGTGCCACTAATAAATGCATTCAGGTCTTCCTCATGCATGGGACCCTCGAGCAGAGCTGGGTGGCCCTAATTGTTTCCTGTGTTTGTGCATATGCTCTCTACTTTATTCCAATGTTTTCCAACTGTGCCTATGAATTCATATGCTATTATTTTTTCAGACTGTGCACAACAAAGCCACTTAGGTATAAACTGGGATTTGAGGAACCAGATGTAATTGTATCATTCTAAGAGCTGTGCAGTGTATAGCAGATGCCGAGAGCTGAACTTCCCACCCATATAGCCCCAGAAAATTAGTGGTAGCCATAAATATGGCACCATTACATAGCAATAGCATAGCAAACACCACAATTCCAAATGTAAGTTTTCAGGGATGATACAGTTACATCAATGTTTTAGCACGATCTGAATTTGTTAGTCACTCCATTCTTAATTTTAATTGAGATAAAAATATTTTTTGTCTAGTCTACCTTTAACTGCATAGGGAACATATGTTTTAAAAATCATATCAATAGTTTAATAAGGACAATTTATATGAAAAAAAGTAATGTGACATGTGCAAGCCATCCATCCTCACCCATTCTATAAACACCTAAATTATTTAAACTTAACTTAAAATTTTTGTTTTTAAAATATCCTTATACCTTTAAATATTTATGACAAGCACTTAACATATTATGGGGTTATTTGTGTCAATGTATTTTTCTTTGGAAGAATGATGTCTTTGAAGTCTCTTAACAAAGTATTGTTATTCAACCTCTTCATGCCTCCCGCTATTTGTCAAGTGAATATGTAGTTAAAACAATGGTAAAGGGGCATTATTTACTAAATAAACCTTTACAGCTCATGGAAAAGCTCCAGATTTAGTTGTTATGAGAGGAAAGGTGCTTACAGCATGGATGCTTACTGAAATTGTCTTTGATGGACTTTGTTCTAAGAGAACTGAAGTGTCTGCCTCCAGCCAAGGACCATTTCTGAAATCATTTGGCCATGAGCATACATTGTCATTTGTTTTCAAACTGTCAGAAAGTGAGGAGATGGTACTTTTTGCTTTAGCTTAGAGTGAGCTCTTTGTATTAGCAGGCTAGATTTTTGCAGTTCTTTTAGTAAGACATTATAGCCCCTTTAAAAGAGCCCTTTTGTATTACTATTATTCTTCTCCTCTGAATCAATAGAATTAGAACATTAGTACACAATGAAGTGTGCATTCTTTTATCTTGAGCAAGCAGATACACAATACCAAAGCCATCCTCTCAGTCTTTGTCAAAATAGTCACAGGCAACTGTAATCAACTGCAGAGACTCAAGTGGGAGTTAGTTAAAAAAAATTAAAATCTTTAGAGACTTCTTCTCTCCTGGGTCTTAAAACATATTCTAGTCTCCTGCCTGGAGAACTGTTAAATCTAGAATCACAGTGCATAACTCTCTGCTAGATCACCTTGTCCTTGTTTCATTATCTGAATCTAATTCTTGCCCTTTTCATTGTGTAGAAGAAGGGGCTTAGTCTTCAATGAAAAATAAATAAAGAACTGAGGTGTCCTTGTCTGGCTAACAAATTCTGTTGTCGTTTTCTTTAAATCATCACTTTAAAGTGAATTGTGGGTAGAAGGGCTATGTGTGTCACTGAAGAATATCACTGGTGAGAATTTCACTAAATGTTGAAGAAGAGATTAAGTAGTGTGAGAAAAACTAGTGTTCCACAAAATTAAAGCCTGGTGGCTAGTAGCTGATACTTATTATAATCAGAACTTTACTGTTTCACCTCTTCCAGGAAACAGAGACCAAAAAAGTCTAAACTTTAATGTTGAGAGGTAATTTAAATGATAACTTTTCAATGATGAATGTTGGATTATTCATCTAATAGAAAAATATTGACTCATATGATTAAGGATATATTTGCTAGATAACAGGAAAATATCTGAGTGTTAGAGAGAGGCAGGAAAGCTACTTTCATCTCTGCTCAGATTTGGATGTTACCTGACACTTGTAGTGATTCTATTACTATTCATTCATTCAAGAACATTTTTGTTGATCACCCACCATGTGCCAAGCATTATTCTGGACACTGAGAATGATCATAGTGAAGAACACTTTTCCTACCTTCAATGAGTTTCTGGTTTTGTGGAGAATAAAAATAAAGAACCCTGTATACAAAGAGGTTATTAAATGTATTTGGTCATGGTAAGCGCTATAAAGGATATTAAATGGGACTATGGGTTAGAGTATAATTGGAAGTGAGGCAGGAACAATATATGTGAGATTATGTGAGCAGGAAAAATCTCCCTGAGGAAGTTCCCTTCATAGTAAGATTGACAGTGAAATCCTGTAGAAGAGTATCCTAGGCAGATGGAGAAGCAAAGATCTTAAGGACTAAAGGACTAAAGGGCTAAAGGGCTAGTGTAAGAGGACTGCAGAGAAATAGACAGAAGCCAACTTGTGAGGCTCTAAGAATTTATGAAGAACTTAAAACACTTCCAATCAATCTATAAGCTCTGTGCACTATTATAGAATTTAGTATCATGACAGTGATAGGAAAAGACTGGTCTTTATATAGTTTATATTTTAATGGGAGAAACAGACAACAAACACAATTTTAAAAAGATTATTGCAGAGGGAGAACATATCTAAGTAAATTATACTAAAAAACAGAGGATACCTAAAGAAGAGCAACTTCAATGAGAGGTGGCAGGGAGGGATTCTCTGAGCAGGTGATAGTTCAGATGAAGTTTGGATGATGTCATAGAGCAACAAGGTGATTTGGGAACATGTACGGGGTGGGCAAAAGTAGGGTTAAAGTCGTGAGTACTTGAAACACAGAGTTCATTATTATAATATTATTTACTAATTATTGTATTATTTTTTCATATGAACAACAGTAAACCTATTTTTGCCTACCCCTGTATTTCAAGAAGAGTTCTTTGGTAATATTGGAGGCGAAATAAGTGAAGTTTGCCTTTGATTCTCTCTCAATTCTTTTTCTTTCCTTTTAGACATTTCCTGTCTCTGTATCCTTTAACATTCATTACTCTGAAATCTAATCCACTCATGACCCAAACTTGAAAATGACATCTCCCTCCTTCCTACTGCCCACCCCACAGCTACCTACTATCTAAACAGGGTTGTCAATCTCAGGAATTTTGAAAGGTGCTGTCTCTAGATTTGTTAACACAAAGCCTTAACAGAGTAAAAATCAACTAAATGTTTAACTCTCCACAATACTGTTAGTAAGAGCCTATTGAATTGAAGAAAAATATGTCTGCTGCTGGAATCTGAGAATCATTTTTTTAGAGAAGGGACAGTAAGAGGAGAAATAAGGGAGGGTCACATGCATGGTTTATATTGTTGTAAAGCTAATGGTGCTTCTGTTACATCTAATTATATTGGTCCCCGTTTACCCAAAGTAATTTCCTTCACATCTTCCTAGAGATCCTCAGAATGTATCACAGGAAAAATATTTCATGTAGTCAATATTGGAGGTAAACAGAGGCTGAGATAACCTAAAACAGATACTGCCCTGGTTATTTATATGTGCTTATCAAGTGTATTTTACTCATAAAAGCTTCATTTTTTATATACTCTAAATAAAGGAGCACCTTATCTTAAACAGTAACATATATAAAATACCATATATATATCTATATATCTATATATAGATATATAGATATATAGATATATATATATAAGCAAGCCTAAGTGGACTGGCTGACTAGCCAAC
>NW_006285779.1:320063-328334 GCF_000327345.1 Myotis davidii
GGCTGGTAGCCATCATGATGCACACTGACCACCAGGGGGCAGATGCTCAACACAGGAGCTGCCAAGGGACAGCAACTTTGCAGAGTGCCCTCTCATACTCCGGGACCCCTCAGCGATGTGGGACTGCTAGTTTCTGCCAGATCCCTGCAGGCCAGGCCCAGGGAACCCACCAGTGGACCAGGCCTCTAGTTAATTTATAATATTCATTAAAATGTGGTCAAAGTTTTGCTTCAAGGGGGTTCTCTTTGCCTGAGACTAACAGAAGCACTGGATATCATATAATAATTTTAGTCTTTGTCAATTCATTGTTAACTTGAATCTTAATAACACCATTATGTCTGATAATGGTAAAAGTAGTGAGAATATTGAAATGTGTTATAAGAAAAGCCTATAAAGATGATGAAAATGAACCTATAGAAATTAAAAAAAAGTTAGATGACACATAAGGCACAAACATGGAGTGTTTGTTGGGAGCTTTGAACTTGATCCAGGATTGAGTGTGCCCATGATCAGCTGCATATTAATCTGCTGGGCATCCAGCCCACATGACTGGCACACTGCCTCTCTTCATTGTGAAGATTTTTCCACTATGTCTGCTGAAGGTGAATCCACTGTCACATCCTATATTAAATTCTGAGGAGTGAAAATAAATAAATTGGGGGTTTCTCCTTAAAAGAAAGAATACACATTTTCGACACCATGTGATATAAATATTCAGAAAAAAATATCAGAAAAACATCAGCCGAGTTTTTAAAAGTTGACATTTAGGAGTATTGCTAGAAGCCATTAATATTTTCATTAATTAACTGCCTGCTGCATGAATGGTAATTCTTCTCTACTTTGGCTACATTTTCTTTTATTACCACCTCTCATATGTCATGGTTTTTATTATGTAATTTCTCTAGGAAGAATAGAAAGACAATTTAGTCTTCCTTCTATCATGGCATATCAAAACTATTACTGATAGACTGAAAAAGGTTTCAAACCTCATGCCCGGTTTTAGAATTATTATCAAGCTTCTTTTATACATGACCTATCAGATTTTAGGTCATTTCAAATGTTCTTAGGAGTGACTAAAATTATATAATCATTGAAGCAATTATACTCTAACCAGTTTGGCAATGACATTTTTGTTGTCGTGATGTATTATAAATTTTATCATCTTCATCTAGGTCAGCAATTTGTTTCAAATGGCAAAAAATAGGAATCTTTTCCAATGCATTTTTGTGATTCACTTTTGTTCGCTAACTGGATTACCAAATAGTTAACAGCTTATTCATTCATTAAATTATTCAGAAAAAAATAATCTGAATATAAGGTGCACAAAAAAGCAATGCAAATGAATTTCAAATGGTCATTGCATGGTATTGAGTCATATAATTGAATAATCAAATATTCCTGTAGCTATATACATTTACTAAGGAATGTAGTTGGACATTCTGTAGTAGCACATTTGTCTTTTCACACCTTTTCCTTTTGTTCTAGTAGTGCTCCCTTGCTACCCAAATCAGTAAGACTCTCTTAGGACAAGATGTTTCAGATATACTTTATGCATCTCATATGTTGGGATGCATAAAGCTTGTGAATATACACAAACACATGTAGCTTTTACAGTGTTTGTGAAGTTTTGTGCCTTACAGATACAAAAATTTTATTATGTTTTATGTGATTCCATTACACATAAGTATGGTGTGCTTATATTGTATATTATCAGTATTGTTGAGTATATATTTCATAAGTATAAACTTTTTATTGGTAGTAAAAAGACAAATCCATCACATAACACTTCAACATGCCTAAAGATTAGAAGAATGTTTCACAGACTAGTTTCTGGTCTGTATATTTCAAATCATGTTTTTCTTCACTATGTATGTGCTTCTAGGACCCAATATCAAACAATACCATCATATTTCCATATAATCTCTGCCCATGCACTGTTGTGTCCCAGCACCAGTGGCATTGGTATAGGGATGGTAGGACTATTCCTAGAAGCCATTCCTGCAATAGGATGAGCAGGAAAGATAAAACTAAACACAGGTGACTACAAGCCTCATCGATGTATCCCACCAATCCAAAACATAATGCACCTTCATCTCAATGTTCCTAGCTTCACTAGATCCCCCAAAGGCTCATGGGTATTCCAAGACCAATTGATGAGAAGAAAGGGTGAGTGAGAGAGGAAAATGAGAGTGGAGAAAGACAGTGGTCTCAACCTTGTGGTTCAAATGCCTTATTTTTGAAAAGATTATAAAAGAACTATAAAATCATGTAAACACATGACCAGTCCCTTCTCAGGGTCTTGGTAAAGGTCCATGCCAATCAAGGACTCTGATACTTACGCTTCATCGCTTCATGAGAAATTTAACTCTGCCTGTCTTTCTCAGTCATGATACTGAAAGCAAGCACCCAATGTGATCAGGCACAGAGCGTAAGCTTCCTGGTTGCCTCCTGGGAAAAGGTCATCTCATTATCACACTTTGACTGCAGGCCAAACTGACCTCCCAAGTTTCCCTGCACCAAGAGAAACGTAACCATCCCTTGTGTTCCTTATGGAGAATCCCAGAAACCCACAAAGGCTGCATGTGTGTGTTTTCTATGCTTCTTCCACACTCATTCTCAAAGTCTATAAGTATGGTAGCTACTAAGGAGTCTTTTATAACACATTAAAAATCATCAAACAGAGTTTAACTTATTGCACACAGCTTTCGTACATTTAAAACTGGCATATTTTGAAAAAATATTTTATTCAAATTTTCAGCAATTGAAAAGTATGGCAAACCAGAAAGTGCATTTAGGTATTTCTTATAAACTTATGTTCATCAAAAGAAAACATTGATAAAGTGAAAAGAAAGCCACAGGCCGAAAATAAATATTCCCAGTATATTTATCTACTGTATCCAATAGATAAAGAGCATTGCTCTTCATTAATGAGAATACGAACAACTCAACTTCTAAAAATTGAAAAAAATATTTTAACAAACACTTAAAAGCAAGATATACTAATGGCAATAAGCACACTAAAAATATGCCCTATAGAGCCTAAATCACTAGCCACCAGGAAAATGCTAATTAAAACCAATGAGGCAGTGCCCTCGGTGGGCCCAGATCTGTCTCTTGCTTCAACAGTGTTTGGAGGGAACAAACCCAGGGATGCCCCTTCTTCCAGCCTCCACCCACTCTCCTGAGTCTTACCCAGTCACCACCCTCAGAACCACCTCTGAGACCTGCCAACAAACTGGGTGTTTTTTTCTTTCTACCTTAAGTTCTTATTGTCAAACAACCATGAGCTCCCAAATTTGTCAGAATTAGTCCACTGAGGTGGAGGCTGCAGTTGACTGCCTGGCCAACCTGCACCTGCGGGCCTCCCACACCTACCTCTCTCTGGGATTCTATTTTGACCTTGACAATGTGGCTCTCGATGGCCTGGTCCACCTCTGCCACCAGTTGTGGAGAAGAAACATGAGGGCAAAGTTGCCAAACCAGTGCAGTGGCTGCATTCTCCCCGGGATGTGCAGAAGCCTCCCGAAATGAGTGGGTAAAACTCATGATGCCATGGAAGCCGCCCTGGCCTTGGAGAGGAACCTGAACCAGGCCCTTTTGGAGCTGCAGGCCCTGGGTTCTACCCGCGCAGCCCCTCAGCTCCATGACTTCCGGGAGAACCACTTCCGGGGTGAGGAGGTGAAACTCATCAGGAAGATGGGCGACCACCTGACTAACATCTGCAGGCTGGCCGCCCCCCAGGCTGGGCTGGGGGAGTATCTCCTCTACAGGCTCACCCTCAAGCACAACTAGGAGCCTTTGGAGCCCAGAGTGGAGCAACTAAAACTCTCATATGTTGTTAGTGAGAGTATAGATCAAATACATAACTTGTGGTTTTTTGTGTTTTTTTTTTGTGTGTGTGTGTGTGTGTGTATTTAAATCTGGTAGTTTCTTATACAAATAAACATGACTAACCTATGACCCAGCGATCCACTCCTAAACTTCATTCACAAAAAGACATGTACAAGAATGTTCTATAAAACCTTTTTAGGAAAAAAACTAAAAGTTGCAAACCACCCAAGTGCCCATCAATGGGACAATGAATAAACAAACTGTGATGCACTCATATAATTTATTACAACTTAGCAATAAACAGGAATAAGCTAATGGTTCTTGCAACAACATGCACACATCTAGGATTCCAGTACTGAGCAAAAAAAAAAAAAAAAAAAAAAAAAAGCAAGACACAAAAGAGTGCACACTCAAAGATTCCGTAAATAAATAAAATTGAAGAACAGGCAAAACAGAACAGTGGTTGTCATGGAAGTGGTCCGGATAGAAGATGACTAGAAAATAGCATGAGAGAACTTTCGGGTTTGATGGAAATTTATTTTATCTTGATTTAGGTGCTGATAACAAGGATGATACATTTTTCAATCCTGATCAGATTGTAGACTTAAGGTCTGCGCTTTTTATTGTATACAACGTTAGGCTTCAATAAAGAAAAAAAATTGCATTTGGCTTGGCCAGCCTAAACAGTTCCTACATACATTTTTCAACCCTGATCAGATTGTAGACTTAAGGTCTGCGTTTTTTATTGTATACAATGTTAGGCTTCAATAAAGAAAAAAAAGTTGCATTTGGCTTGGCCAGCCTAAACAGTTCCTAGTCTCCTTGCACTTACCAACAAATGCAAGGATGCCTTTGAGATAGCAGCCTGCTTGTAAGAGAAAAAACTTCAGCTTACAATTTTCCAGAAGGTGCCGAATGATGAACAGCAGCCTAATTTTTATTTTACTAGCTTAAATTTATCACTGCAACATGTGCCCTCTAACTATAATGTCTAGAGTGGCACCTGTCAGCAATACTTCAGTTCTGTTCTACTAGCACTTAATCCTCAGGGGGGAAATATAACCAACAGAACATAGCATGAATCAGGACCTTGTTCACTCTCTGAAAGGGATATTGGGGAAAAATCAAAAAGAGAAAATGGCAAAGTTAAATTTACATCTTTAAAAATGTCACAGAAGACAAAAATACTCTCAGAGACTTACACAACTATGCTACCACAATCGCCAGAATTACTTAAGATCAGGGAATTTTCTAATGGAAGAGGTCTTGGTCATTATTATGAGGAATATACTAATGGAGGTTTCTCTATGTTGCCAACCATATCCCTATTTCTTAAGACTATTTAAGAAATAGTCTTTATTGCTAGAAATCTTGGATTGGACAATGCCATTTCAAATTGCAAGTAAAATCAGGCTGCCCTGATAAAAACAGGAATTTATGAGTTCCATCTTTCAAAATTCTGCCCTGGCTTGAAAAATAGAACTGAAATAAGGGATTTAGTCTTTGGTTTAGAAACCATGAATGAAAGGGAGATTGCTAACAGAGATATTTAGAGAAATAACCCTGAGCAACATTTATATTGTGTTTGATCAATAAAGAAAAAGTTGGTATAGATTTCAATAACATTTTAGATATATTTGTATTTATTTTATATCCTGTAACCATAAGTCACATTTTTCTGACAATTGACTAAAGAAGGATCTTGTCTTGTTTGACTAGGCAAAGGTACCTGGAACCATACCATTGGTTTATAGACTTAAGATTAAACAAGGAGTTAGATTTATAGTCTCAAAAATGAAGAATAATGTGTCTTTTATTCATATTTACTTTAAAAATTAATTTTCATTTAAGATCATTGACTTAGCTTTTCTCCAGAAAATTCAAAGTGGAGAGCAAACAAGAAAGTCTACAACCATGCTGATTTAATTAAAGCATCTACTACTACTACTACTACTACTACTACTACTGCTACTGCTACTGCTACTACGATTACTACTGCCACACATACAAACATAAACATAAACACACACACACACACACACACACACACACACACACGGATACTGACATTTTTGACATTTGCCAGAAATAGTATACTCAAGGACTCAAGATAATGCAATACATGTCTTGTATTCTTCAAAATCTTGCAAATTCCTTTTAATTCTGGGATTCTGGAAAGGGATGCCTCACTATTCAAGTGGAACAAAGATACCAATAGTGCTAGTATTTGAGTACAATAACTCCTGGTTTCCTATAGCAACAAATTAGTAAGACTCTCACCTGCAATGCATTGGGGTCCAACACCAGTGGAAGGTGAAGTACTAGGTTATATAGTAATTCAGGTATGTAAGCAATGAGAGGACACCAATCAGTATAAAGACCGTGGAGAGCACTGACCTTATTCCAAAGCAGTTGCTTTGGAAATCTTAAGTAAAGAAAATGACCGGCTCTATGAGCCAGAAGGCATCCCAGTGGTGTTTAAAGAGATCCTTATCTCCTACAGCAGGAGGGAAGATTAAGCTGAAATCCATGCCCAAGATTTCACTGGAAAGGAGACTAAACATATATTACAAGCCTCTTATGTTAAAGTTAGGGCTCTTATAGCAGGGCATAGTACCTGAGATCTGAATTGAGAACATTTGAGTGACAAGGGGGAGACTCTTGAATCCCAGATTGCTCTGAATATGAGGGGCTGGCAGAAGCAGCCATTATCCCCTTGCAGAGAAAAACAAAACAAAATAGCTTTATTTTGCCTGAAGGACTTGCAAAGACCACACCTGAGAACCTACTTTCAAGATGATGCTTATTCTATTCTACAGTTCCTCAAGGCCTTCAGGTAATTATAGACAGGTTTCTGCAAAACCTGAACAGGAAATTATACTCCCTATTGGAGCAGAAATAGCTTGCTCCTCAAAATAACTGAAGGGCCTGGATGATGTATCCAAGAAGAAAGCAGAGGGAGAGGTATGGGGATTGATCGTGAGGGTGAAGAGGGGTGCTATTACATGGGAGCATTCTTCCTGACTCAGCATTTAGTGTCACAGCAAAGACACTTGGAGCCCATCCTAATGTGCTATTGGGGTGGTGGCTCCAACAATAGATAAGGTAGAGGCACTGCAACAGCCGTGCCAAAGTCTGCAGAAGGCATCAGAAAACATAGGGAGGTAGGAATATTAGAATGGATTACCTGAAGATAGAAAAACAAACACCTGACAAAATTCCCTAAAAGGCCCTACAAAAACCCCCCTTCATCAAGGCAATAAGGAAGACCTTAATGGTGTATTAGAACTCTTCAGAGAAACTGAACCTATGGGCTATACACACATATATAATATGTAATAAATACTTATATAACTTATAATAGATATGTATGTAAAGAGATTCACTATAGGAATTGGTTCATGTGGTTATGGAGGCCAGAACTCCCACCATCTTTCAATTACTTGACAACTGGAGAGCCAGGAAAGCTGTAGGTATAGTTCAGTCTAAGTCCAAGGGCCTGAGAGCCAGGGGACTGCTGGTGTAAGTCCCAGAGTTCAAAGGCCCTGGAACTAGAAACTCTGATGTACAAGAACAAGAATAGGTTTCCAGATCAAGAAGAAAGAAAGAGAATTTGCCCTTACTTTGCCTTTTTGGTCTATCAGAGATTTGGGAGCAAGGAATAACATTAGCAGAATGTTTGGGAAGATTAATTTGGCAAAAATTAGACTGGATGATGCCCACCCACAGTGATGATGGTGGATCTCTTCACTCAGTTTACTGAATGACATACTTATCTCTTCCAGAAACACTCTTTAGAGACACACCCAGAAATAATATCTTAGCAGCTATCTGGGCATCTTTTAACCTAGGCCAGGTGGCACATAAAATTAACCATCAACAAGGGTGAACACAGCATCCAGTATGGAAGACAACAAGAATCTATGCATCTAGGACGTGTAAGATTTTAATAGGTAGAAAGGAGGGTAGTCTAGTTATTTTTCTCTTTCTTAGAAGCACAGCAAAACACATTTTATCTAGAATTCCAACATAGTTGTCATAAGCAATACAACTGACCAGCTCTTCAGTTGAGAGCTAAATTTGGACCAAATCAGAGAGTGATGGTGGTGGTTCCAGAGGTTTGTTTTCAAGGTATTTGGCAATAATATATATCAAAGGTATAGATATTATTGGTAGTAAAATTACAAAGGTGGTTTTTAAAATAGTCCAGGCTTTAGACATCAGATCCTGAATCAGCATTGGACAGGAAAAAAAAATTTAAATCATGAATTGATTTCAAATAAATCAGTTAAAAAATAGCAGAATGTTTGGGAAGATTAATTTGGCAAAAATTAGACTGGATGATGCCCACCCACAGTGATGACGGTGGATCTCTTCACTCAGTCTACTGAATGACAGAAAAAAAACTTAAATCATGAATTGATTTCAAATAAATCAGTT
>NW_006285779.1:328599-380508 GCF_000327345.1 Myotis davidii
TGGAGCCTGGGACCCTTGAGTCCGAAGCCCGACGCTCTATCCATTGAGCCAAACCGGTTAGGGCTGCTCCATTTCTTTTAGTTGGATTCACTACAAATGCTTTATGGTGGGAGCTGGGAGTGATTAGGCCAATTGGTAAAGAGCAAGATAAAAAAAAATAAAGCTTCATGGAAATGGTTTATCCATGTCTTAAAGCAATGAAGTCATTTGTTCTCTTGGGTTGCCCAGTAATTTATTTTGCCATGGCATGAAGTCTGTAGCAATTGGCAGTGATTGATTTTAGATTTGAAAGTCTTTTAAGCCCAAGGTCACCACTGCTTTCTTTGCCACCTGCCCCTGAGAAGAAGTGTCAATGTAGAAGGTCTGAGAACACTGTCCTTCGAAAGGCTTGCTTGTAAGGCTGGCCCTCGGGTGGATCTGAGAACATGGCTCTTGGAGTTTTCCCCCATCAAAAGCTACTGCTAAGCATGTCACTGTGCCAGACTGTTTGTAGAAACAACATGGTTTATGATGAACACTTGCTTCTATCCGGTATCTGGGATTTGGGTACGTGGTAAACAGATGGTGCTTATATGACCAACTCCCCATAAAAACCTTGGGTGTTTATCCTTAATGGGCTTCCCTGGGCAGAAACATCAAAGACATTGCAGCATATGCAATGCTGGAGGAGAATGTTCACTGACAACCTTTCACGGGAGGAAGAGGGAATAGGGAAGCCTGCACGTTGATTCCTCCATACTCAGCCTGTGCCTTTCCCTTCTGATGTGGCTGTGTGCCCTTGCTACTACGCTACTGCAATGAGTCTTAGCTGTTAGTAAAACGGAGTGCTGAGCCCCAAGAATCCTTTTCAACAAATCTCTAAACTTGAGAGTGGTCTGTCTGGTCTTGGAGACCCCCAGCCAGTCCCTGTCTTCTCATAGATTTAATGAGTCTGGCCAAGAGCGTTACATCATCTGTTTAAGGGAGAAATAGCACTTTTTGTATCCAGTTGAAGATCAGAGTGGTGGTTGTTGTTGTTTTATCCTAGTGGGAATATAGCTATCACTTAAAGAAAATAAATAATTTTAGCCAAAAGTACATGATTTATTCTTCTACCTATTTAGGCTGCACAATGCTATAATTATTTGCACACAAATGTTTAATTGCTTCCGTAATCTTCCTTGGCAATCTGCAGCCCCAGTGTACGGAATTCATTACAGGTTGTGCAGTTTCCTCTCATTTGTTTTGAATGTACTGCTTTTTGATTTCCCCGATTGAATGAGTGACTTGGTGTTGTTTTGTTACAGAAAAGGGTAAATAAAAAATGCCAACTGGCCTTCTCCAAACCATCCATCATGCTTTACCACCTGTGTCATAATTATTTCTTATTTTCAGTACTGCTGAATGGTACTCAATTCCTTGCCTAGAAACAAACAACATTTCTCTTCTCCCCTGAATAGCGTGACGAGAGCTGCTGTAAGCTTTTCCCAGGTCACCCTTTGGGTGGCTTTAGTGCTAGCTTTAGAACAAGTAGAAGTACAATTGGCAATCAGTCAAAGCATGTATGTACAAAGGTATGCCGCTAAGGTAGAAATGACTTCTTCCTCCCTCTCTCATGGAATTGCAATCAATTTATTTACCAAGGATACCAAAGGCTGAGAACTCTCTCCAGAGCCCTCAGCAGCTATAAACCCAGCAAATATACAAGTCCTTCATCTCCACTCCACATTGCCACTTTTGATCAACCCAATCCTAGCAACAAAGGCTTGGGACACAGTGTAAACCACGTGTGGCTCTATATCTGCAGTGGTGACATGTCTATGTGCAATCACCATCACCTATGAAATGTAAAATTATACATTCTCAGGCCATGCTCCCCTGAGATTCTGCGTTTGTAAGTCTAAGGAAGGACCCAGGAATTTATGTACTTTTAACAAGTTCCCTTGATAATGCTTTATAGAGAGGGATGTGACCAGAATGTTAAAAACCTAGCTCTGGTTTAGAAAAATGTCAGAAAGATCAACATTTCAGTGTATCTCTCTCTCTCTCTCTGTTACATGATTATCTTAAAGAAATGAAAGAAGAGGCAGTTAGCAAGCTGACTAGCCATGTCTTTTAAACCCCAAGAGCTTTCAGCAATGTAGAGGCATCAGAAAGAGAAACGAGATGCACTGACCTTTCCTGGGAACTGTCTTTTGTTTCCTTTTCCCTCCCATTCTTTTGTGAATCTGCATAGATTTTCATAATCTCCTCGTCTCTAAGTAGATCTGTGGTTTTTTCTTCTAAGCATCATAGATGCGCAAACTCAGTTTGGTGAGGCTTGATGGTAAGGAGCTGGGACAGCGGAGTCCTCTCAGGACTAGACCTAGGATATAAAAGATGCACAGAAAAATTAAATCTATTTGTGTGCTTGTTGTTGGCATGTATGATTAAGGAGAACATGTAATACACAAAGCCACTAGGTAATTATCATGCATAAAAACAGATCAGGCTAATCTATTTTGGGCCACACAAGATTTGATGAGTGTTCTTTATGAAACACCTCAGCTAAACTGATTTGAGATCCTTAAGACACCAACCCTTCAGAGTTGGTGGTGGTTCTTTAAATGAGGAAATCTATGTTTTTCACTTTTCTAACCGGCTGCCTCATGCATTAGGATAGCTGCCTGGATACACCCCATTTCATTGCAACTGCAGGTAAGTTTACAATTCTCTCTGAAATGTGGAGTAGTCTTATATATTCCTATTATCTCTTGGATAATCTTGGTAACTTTTACTTAAGTTGTTATTTATTTTCTTTTTCTTCTCATCACCTAACGATACTCCCTCTCCCTCATCTTTTTTCTTCTTTCCCCTTCACCCATCCTTCTGACTTAGCATGTATTACAGGCATACCTTACAGATAGTGTGGGTTCTTTTACAGACCAGCATAATAAATTAAGTATAGCAATAAAGTGAATCACAATCCTTTTGCTGGTGGAGGGTTTTTGCCTTCAATTGGTAAAAAAATGCAACAACAAAGGGAAGCACATTAAAATGAGCTATGCCTGTAATAGAATAAGAGAAAGGCCTGCCTTGATCATTTGGCCTTTACGCCAGCCCCAGCCCAGATATTCATTGTATAATATCTGTAATATTGTGATTTAATAAAAGAAAAAAGAACACACACACACACACACACACACACACACACACACACACACACACACACACAATATAGCTCTCAGTCCACAGTTCCTGGCATAGAGCTTCTTAAAACCCTGGGAATTTAGTAAGTGATAAAGGTGTCCTTTGTTACTTTAATGAGATGACTTTTGGAAAGCAGTTAAGGATGAGGGCTGGTTGCCAGGAGAATCAAACAAGCGGGTGGGAACTTTGAATCCCATACCCTTAAATGCTAGGGAGAGTTGCTGGAAGTTGAATTCTATCACCAAAGCCAATGAGTCGATCATCATGCCTATATAATGAAACCTCCATAAGAAACACAAGCATGAGTTCAGAGGATTTTCATGCGGTGAACACGTGAGAGCCAGGGAGAATGGCACCCTTGGAGACCATGGAAGCTTTGTGCACCTTTCCACATACCTTGTCCCATGCATATCTACCACCTGGCTCTTCCTGAGTTAAATTCTTTTAAAACAAACTGATGATATAGTATATAAAATACTTTTAGTATTTCTGTGAGATGCTCTAGCAAATTAAATGAGTCCAAGAAGGGAATTGTTGGAACCTCCAGCCTATAGCTGGTCAGTCAAAAGCACAGGTGACTTCCTGGACTTGCAACACTTACTGGTGTGAGGAACCCCTGTCCCCATCCCATCTCCACATGTTGGAACTGGGCACTCAGACTCTTATTATCTCTAAAAATTTTCTTTCAGGTCTCTCTTGGTATTGACAGTGTCAGGGAACTTACTACCTCTCAGGGCACCTAGTTCCACTAGTGGACAAATCTATAATTTTACTTTTCTGTGTGCTGAGCTGGTATATGTCTAATTAAAACTGCTGATCTTTGGCCCTGATTGTGTCCTACAGATAACAGAGTTTAGGGTGATAATTTATTAAGTAAATGATGTGGCTTAGGTATGAGATAGTCAATTGGAGTTAAAATAAGGGTGGTGACTTCAGTGAACTGAAATATGCATTTATCTGCTTACAGAGCTATCAGCCTCAGAAGTTATTGTGGAAAAAAAGCATGGTCCAGTGTTATCAGATTTTTTAATTCCTTGGGAAAGACCAGGAATTGAGATTCATGGGTAAAAACTCCCAGCTTTTGAATATTGACAATGAATTCAAATTTGAACATCATTCACAAATGAATTGGTGATTGGATTTAACCACTGCCTTTTGTCTTAAACTTTGTACCTTGTTTCTACCTAACAGCTTTCAAATATTTGTAGAGATAGCACTCAGACTCTAACTTCTTTTTTCCAGTCTTTCCTCTTCATTTCTTCAGATTATTCATATATGATCTATTTTCTAGAACCCTCATTTTCCCTATTTTTTTTCAGTTCCTCTTCAGTGGACCAATTTCTTAAAATGAGCTAGATAGGTTCAGAACTCTGGAAGAAACTGACATCATAGGGGCATCAGACTTGATACCCTCTTAAAAGAACATGTATGATGTCGGCACTTCTCCGTTCTCCGGGTGTACATACATAGACACACACACACACAGACATATGTAAAATGCCCTCATGCATGCATATATCATGCACATATGTATACATGCATTTAAACTTAATATAAAACTTCATAATTTTCACTATTAGATTGCATCTTATAAATTTGACCTTGACTTATAGTCTATTTAATTCCTGTTAACTTTGATTCTATCACCCTCTGTTTGTACTTAACAATAGCTCTGTGCTATCCATAAATTTAATAAGCACATTTCTACATCTTTATTAAAAGAATTATTAATCTTTGACTGTGCCAAGTGCAAGCATAGAGCCTGGAGGCATGATATTAATGACTAACTTACTTGTTATAGAGCTATTCATCACTTTCAAGGTATTATAATGCAACCACTTAAGTTGGCCTAAATCCTCTGGCTCTTCTTTGAGAATATCATGTTTTGCTGAAATCTGAATAGGTGTAAGTTCCCTGGTGCTCTAATTCAATATCTGCATCTGCAATAGAAAATGGGACTGCTCCCAAGACCTATCCTACTCCCCTACCTGTGGCCCTGCAGAATACTCAGCTACCATGAAGAAGACTAAAATATTTTCCAGCAAAAATTATGCAAAAAGAAATATGAAGTCGCTAAGTTTCTTGGATGAAATCTATAATAATAAAAGCATAATATGCTAATTAGACTGGACGTCCTTCCAGACGTCCTTCCTTCCGGACAAAGTCACAGTGGGCGGGGGCTGAAGCAGAAGCTGCAGAGGCCCCTGGCCACAGTAGGGGCAGGTAGGATGCCAGGGAAAAGGCCCTTGCACAAATTTTGTGCATCGGGCCTCTACTATATTATGATGGAGAACGTTCCAGAAGCCTTTCCACACTGGCCTTTCTATTCCACAAATGGGTCAAATATATTCACTATCAGAAATCTGCAGTCGATGTTTCATTTGATTTTCATGGGTGACGTCTTCTCTTCCTTCTGGTCTCAGCTCAAATGTCACTCCTCAAGACAGTTTCTACTATCCCATTTCTGCTTCTGATAAGCTGTGGAACCTTAGAAAGCTTCTCTGAGCTTCTGTTTCCTCCTCTTTAAGAGAAGGGCAAAGATGCTACTTACTTCTCTAATGGGAGGGGGTGTTAAATTATTTAATAAATGTAATTACCTTTGAAGAATATCTTTGCATATTAAACTCTATCATTATTGCTATTATAATTATTTGAATACTTGCTTCCCTTCCTCACAGTCATCCTAACACATTTACCTATTTTGTTTTCTTCCAAGCTTTATCACTCTCTCAAATTACCTTGCTCACTGTTTACTTGTTGATTTTCAATAACCTTCAACCTGACAGGGAAATGCTGTGAGAACACAATTCTTGTCTCTGCATGACTGCACCTCTGTTGGTAGAAAGGCATCTGGCACAAAGCAATCACTTAACACTATCAGTTGCATGAAGGAACATACAAATGAATGGAAGACAGTCGCCTCTACAGTAGTATCATATCCCTAATATTTCTTGACATAAGAAAACACCAAACATGTTTCTAAAGTTTGAAATGTGGGCAGCTTTTGGCCATCTTAGACTTCGTGGAATCCAGGAGACCTATGTTCCTAAATTTGGCCCATGCCCTCATAAATACTCATCAGATTATGAAAGAAAGAGACAGAGTTACATTTGTGATGGAGGGCCATCAATCTAACAAATACGTTTTTAAACTAAAGCTTAATAACCCTTTCCAAAGTGTAGCCCCAGCTTCTCTCCAAATTCATGTTTTTGATAGTATGCTCTGCCTCCACCCTCGTGTACTATTGACCCTTCCATGGATATGCCGCACTGCTCATGCCTCTCTCTTCACATATGGGTTTCTATACCCGTTATTACCAAACTAATATGTTTAGTTCAAGGAAGTCAATGACTACTGCTTCTCTGAATTCTTTCCTGTCCCTCCCTTGGCAGAACTGAGTATTTTCTCCTTTGTAATCCAACTGGAATTTCCGCACGTCTCTATCATTAACTTGTACCATAACTACTTTTTCATGTTTATGCAGCTGCCAGGCTGTGACATCTTCAAAGGCAGGTTTCACATCTTACTCATTTTTGTGTATCCCGCTTTTCAGCATAGCATCTGCCCCACCACAAGCATCCAGTGAAGGTGAGTTACAAACTGAGAAATAAAACTAGTGTTTACTAAAACTCTCTTTTAGTACATGCAAAAGTTGGAAGGATTTCCCTTCCTGGGCTACACTCAAGCCGTATGTAGACAACTCACCCAGCTTTTAGTTCTCTGTCTGTAATGCCAAGAATGAATTGTTTGTTAGTTTGAAATGATGTGGCTTGCTTGGTCGTTGTGGTTGATACAGAGGGGTTTTGTTTCCAGTCTGCAGTGTAGGCTTCTGTCGAATAATCAGGTTCTACAAAGTGTTTGAGTGTTGAAGAGCAAGGAGAGATATGGAGGAAGATATTTGAACCACTTATATTGCCTTCTGGGGACCACATTACCATGAGTACATGACTATGTTCAACTTGTATAGTTCTGAAATGAAACAAACAAACAAAAATACACCACACACACTGCTTTATACAATAAATAGTAGAGGTACTCATACATCTCACAGTAGAGAGAACAAGTCTGGAGTGCTCTGTCTAAAAACTTGCAAAGAGGAAATGAGAAATGCAAGACCATAATTGATGAAAGAAGGTTGCAGGCAGAGAAATTTCAGTTTATCCTCCTCCACTACCAGCTGCCTTGGTTTTAACACATTTCGTACTGCTCAGGAGTTTTCGCGTGTTTCACACGCCATCTGTTAAGGACTGCTCACGAGTGTTCTCGTTTTTCACGCCCATAGCAAAAGGAATGAATCTAGATACTTATGTAAATTTTGTTTGGTCCCTCTTCACAGAGGAAAATGTTTTACACAGTGCCATACGTTAAAAAAGTACTAGGAGCTTTGTTTAATTGTTTTTGTAAATAAAAATGTTATAATTATTGAAAAACAACACCTAAAGTCCATTGTGATGATTTAAATAACGTGCAGTTTGCCCAAAAATGTGCGCCCCCTCGCATATGTCTTAGAGATTTCTATGCGGTACGCAATGTGTTAAGATTGGATAGTGAAGGGAATTTCCAAAGGAAAAATGACAGTGGTAGTAACATAGTTTACCTGGTCAGTCAGTTTTGCCTAGGGGGGAGGTACACCACATCCGAAAATGGGAACAGCGATATCAACCAAGACTTTTAGGCAATGCTGACATTAAACATGCCCAGACGAGATTGGTTCAAATGCCTCCTCTTCCATGAAGTCTTCCTTGTTTTTGTTTTGTTTTTTCTCAGAATCAAATCTTCCTTCTTCTGAGCTCAGTTGTTTTTGGATTTTGCTTCTCTGTTGGTATTTCCTAGTGTGTGTTGTGTTGCCAGATCACGTAAGCCACTGTGCAAACTCTTTGAGATTAAGAACGGTATGTATTTTACATCTTGATATGATCAATAGAAGCTAGAATGGTGTCTGGCACATTCTGATGTTCAACAAGCATTTAGAGAACTTACATTAATAGCCAGTTCTTTCTTATAGGTCGGAATGAAACCTGTAAAAAATTATCCTCCCTTCTTCCTCTATACTCAAATTTCCTAGCAAGAAAATGTCAGAATATCATAATAGGCACCTCTTTGTGTGGGATGAAACCTCCAGCAGGTGTCTGCTGGAATTCAAAAGCATTTATTGACTACCATGTGAAAAGAAGAATTTAAAGAGACTGGTATTTGGAGTAGGTTTTTTTTTTTTTTTTGGTGGGTTTTTTTGTTTTTTTTTGTAGATTCAGAGACTTACCTCTGACAAGAATAAAATTTCTTTGGCATGTAACTCAAACCACTTAGCCACGATGAGAAGAATTTCTTTTGTTATGTGCGTCTGTATGTGTGTCCCAGGGAACTTCAGAGAGAAAAATGGATTCTTGGAAGTCCTAGTTTCAAGGTCCAGGCTAAAATTCCCTATAGAGGCAACTACTGTGTTTGTATCCTTGTACCCTCCAGTTAATTCAAACAAATGTTGAGTAGAAACAGAAAGCTGGTTTCTTATCACTGAACATGGGTGATAATGACTTTCGAATCAATACCTGCTGAATCTTTCTCCTTTTTCTCCTTAAACATACAAATGCTGCTCGATCAAAGGCAGGGCTGTTACAAAAGAATTGATTTCCCATTTCCAAGGACACGTGGATTAACTTGCAGCCAATTGTGTAAGCGACCTTAAGTCCCTTTCTAGAAGGAAGAGGCCTGCAAATAAACAAATAAGGGGCTGCATTTTCCTGCTTTCGTGAGAATGGATTTCCGGGCCCCTTCTTCTGGAAAAATGGATGCAGTGTGTTCTGCTGCTAGCCCCACACTGTGAGTAACATTTTAACTCCGGGCATTCTGGTGAAATATACTTAAAAATAAATCAGATGGGGCTCTAGGCAAAGATAAATTTGGAAGTAGATACTTGCTATGGCTTTGTACTCTGTTGCCATAGGCCTGTGCAGCCCAATGTATTCCTATTGAGACTATAAACAAAATAGAAATGTGTGTTTGCAAATTAGTGTGTGATTTTTTTTTCCTGTTGCTACCTCATGCCTGGCTTTCCTGGGGATGTCAATGAAGTGGGTTAGAAAAATAAAGACAGATGGCAGGAAATAATTCTGAAAACTATTTTTTTAAAATTGCAATGCAACTATTATAGACTCTGAACTGTACTCATTCTTAACTAGAGACTTTGCCATTAGTCTTCTGCTCTCCTTAGAGCCAGTTACCATCGTTGCCCTAAAAAGGGCAAGATTTTTTATTAGAGGGAGGGAAGCACTTTCACACTTTTCTGAATTTAAGAGAAATAAAAGTAAATGAGGCACAAACAGTACAGGGGGAAAAACCCAAAATGCCAAAATATCTGGTGTGGAAATTGATTGCAAAAGCCTTCTCAATTTTTCACCCTTGCCCATGCACATTTCCTTGGCAATGTGAACTTTGCAACTCCTTTCACACTCCATTCAATCATTGAATCGGGATCTTGTGGCTTACTTTGGTCAATAGAATACAGCAGATGAGAGAGAGCAGTGGTTCTCAACATGTGGGTCGCGACCCCTTTGGGGGTTGAACGACCCTTTCACAGGGGTCACCTAAGACCATTGGAAAACACATATATAATTACATATTGTTTTTGTGATTACTCACTATGCTTTAATTATGTTCATTTGTAACAATGAAAATACATCCTGCATATCAGATATTTACATTATGATTCATGACAGTAGCAAAATTACAGTTATGAAGTAGCAACGAAAATAATTTTATGGTTGGGGGTCACCACAACATGAGGAACTGTATTAAAGGGTCACGGCATTAGGAAGGTTGAGAACCACTGAGATAGAGAGTCCTTTTTGAACCAGACCTCAATAGACCTTGTGGTCTGGACTCTGTGCTCTACCAGCACCCTGCCACCACCATAGAAACAAATGGCTACTCTGTTGGAGTCTGAGAGATGACATAGAAGATGAGAGACCAATTGTTCCAGCTAAGGCCATCTCAGAGTAGCCTTCAAAAAGCCACCAGAAAACATATGAGACCCAATCAGTATGGCTGCCTCATTAAGACACAACTGACAGCAGACACCTGAGTAGTCCCAGTCTACACAAGAAGAATCAGCCAACTGAGCCACACCTCAAATGCTAAATTATAGAATCCTGAACTAATTAACTGGGGGGCTTGTTTTAAGCTACAGAGTTTTGGGGTATTTTGTTATATAATAGAAACTAGAGGCCTGATGCACGAAATTTGTGCAAGAATAGGCCTTCCTTCCCCTGGCTGCCAGCACTGGCTTCCCTCTGGCAGCCAGCAGGCACCCGGGACCTGGTCTTCCCTCCAGCCGCCAGCTTCATCTGGAAGGTCATCCAGAAGGACGTCCAGAAGGATGTCCTGTCTAATTAGCATATTACACTTTTATTATTATAGATAGCTAACCAAACTATGTGCTAAAAATAAGAATTAAACTACTTTTTGATTTCAATTAGCTGGTGTTTGAATCCTGGCTATATCTTACAAATGGTTAGCCTCCTAAAGGTTTAACTGAATCTTCTCATTTGAAAATTAGTAATGATAACCATGATAGCTACATTTGTATTGCTTCTAAAGGACAGAAATTACACATGTCAAGCATTTGACTGTAAGCAGATGGAAGCTATTGTAAGTTAAAAAAAAATTAGGGGTAAGAAATAAGATAGAATAAGAATGAAAGCGATAGGAGAATAGGTGAAAGAGAAAAGGAAAAACAAATAAGAAAGATAAGAGAAAGAAAGAGATTAAAGAATTTGGGGCCCAGCAGCATGGCTCAGTTGTTGAGCATTGATCTAAGAACCAGGCAGTCACAGTTGATTCACAGTCAGGGCACATGCCGAGGTTGCAGACTCAATCCCCAGCATGGGGCATGCAGGAGGCAGCTGATCAACGATTCACTCTCATCATTGCTGTTTCTCTCTTTCCCCCCTTCCTCTCTGTAATCAATAATAATATATTTTAAAAAGAGTTTGGGATAATCTGCAGCACAGAAATTAAGGTTGCAAGGTGTCTTTGGCTCCTTCCTCAAATAGATCCTGTGGTTGCTATCTGAGTGCATATAAAATATTATCTATAATAATAAAAGGGTAATA
This sequence comes from Myotis davidii, assembly GCF_000327345.1. NCBI lineage: Eukaryota > Metazoa > Chordata > Mammalia > Chiroptera > Vespertilionidae > Myotis > Myotis davidii. The sequence continues at coordinate 339,876 of NW_006285779.1, forward strand.
AGCTAATTAGATCGGATGTCTTCTGGACGTCATTCCAGACATCTTTCCTGAAGAAACCAGGGCTGGAGGGAAGCCAGCCCAGGTCCCAGGTGCCTGTGGGTGGCTGGAGGAGGGAAGCCCGGGTCCTAGGTGCCTGAGGGAAGCCACTGCCGGCATCCAGGGGAACGAAGGCCTACTCTTTCATGAATTTTCATGCATCGGGCCTCTAGTCCTATATAATAAAAGGCTAATATGCAAATTGACCGAATGGGAGAACTATCAGTCTCTATGACACGCACTGACCACCAGGGGGCAGATGTTCAACATAGGAGCTGTTCCCTGGTAGTCAGAAGCTGGGCTCATGACATCCCTGCTGCAGGTAGGTGGTAAGGAGCGAGGGGTCCTGGACTGTGAGAGCCCCAGACTGCAAGAGGCATGTCTGCCTGCTGGGTCATCAGGCCCCCAGGAATCAGGCCTAAGCCAGCAGGTAGACATCCCCTGAGGGGTCCCAGACTGCAAGAGGGTGCAGGTCAGGCTAAGGGACCCCTCCCCGGCAGTGCATAAATCTCATGCACCGGGCCTCTATTGATTTAATAACAGCAAAAATATAGCTGTCATTCATTGAGCCCAAAATATGAACTATTTCATTGAATCCTCACAATCTTCCTATTAGGTAGTTGTGATTGTTATTCCCATTTTACAAATGAGAAACTAAGGCTTAGAGGATTTAAAGACCTGTCCAAGGCCATACAGCTAGTGAGGAACAAAGTCAAGAGATGAGTTCTGTCTGCACTGCACTCTTAAGCACCATGGAGTATCTGCATTTTCCTTAGATTGGCTACATTTATAGGGTAATCTGAGTATTACAAACCTATCATAATGGACAAGAAAGCACTACAATCAACAGAGCTTTGTAAGACAGATATGTCTTAAGTGCACGTTAAGCTACATAAATCAGACACATCCTTGAAAATGCATTAAGATGTTAGATTCATCTTTTAAACATCAGGGAAGCTGGGGGCTTAGTTGGTGCTCAGTGATAATTCGTTTTCAACCTTCTCTTCGTGAAAAAATAAAAATAGAGACCCTTAGCATTAGAGTCAGAATTTTGCGCAAGTTGGCAGAGTGTTTATTTTGTAGCCTTTAAGGCAAGAACTAGGATTTTATACAACCAGGTCAGGAGCATTGCATTGAATTAGAACCTAGAAACCAGTTACATGACATTTTAACGACAGCCCAATTGCTAATTGACATAATTCCCCAACTGAAAGAAAGGTGATCTAAAACAAAAACACAAGAAACTCGGAAAGCACTGAGGATTTTACTCTCTCACATTTTGAATGTGGACATAAGGGACTGGATATGTTTTATTTCTAAGCCTCTACTGATTTCTACAATTGTGAGTTGTCAGTTTCATTTCTCCATTCAACACATGGCTCTCCTCATCATTACAAATTTCAGTGAAGAAATCTCTTGCTTGAAATTTGTGTTGCCAAAAATTACACATGGTGACAACACCCAACTGGTGAGGTTTTCAGCATCTACGTTTGCAAGTAGTTTAAATAAATAATTGAGTTTGATTTGTTACCTAAGGGCATTATTTGGGGGATTCCATATTAAAAATTTTAGTCTTACTGCCTTCAAATAAGTTGTAATTCAGAACTGCCATGAAGCACCACAATTTACAACAGCTAAGAGAAATCTTCCGCTAGATAAAATTCCAAGTGACCCATCTTAGACAAAATTAAATGGGCTTACAAAAGTATCTCCCAAAGCTTCGATGCGTGACCCAGAGTGTTGTTCTCTCTGAGAGAAAGAGCTTCTCAGCCCAGTAGCGTCTGAGTTGATGACAAGACCATTACACAGGTGATTGCAGCAGGACCAAAAGGAATGAAAGGGCATTCTTCATGTTGTTGAGAATTCAAAATTCAAATGTTGAGACTTAATATGTTTCAGCCACTTTTCTTTTTTTAAACTAGTGACCTGGTGCACAGATCCATGAACATTGAAAGGAAATAAGTTTGAAGGTGGCTGGTGGGGCGGGACTGGGCAAGACAGGCCAGACATGCCCTAGAGCCAACCTCCTGTGGTCCCTCCCCTGCCAGCGGCACCTTGGGCGGCACTGCAGCAGAGTGAGAGAGGTCCCTCCAGCAGGTGGGGTCCCTCAGCCTGGCCTGCAGGGATCAGGCCAAAACCTGCTCTTCGACATCCCCCAAGGGGTCCCGGAGTACAAAAGGGAACTTTGTAAAGTTGCTGCCTTACAGGGTGTGGAATGCAAATGCAAGTGTGCAGTAAACCAGATTTGGGGCAGACAGTGCTCCAGCAACAGCATAACCCACAGCTGAAGGTGGAATCGCATGGCCCAGTGAGGAATCGGGCTCCCTCCTCTCTGGTCTTGGGGTGCGTCACTCAAGAACTGCCACTGCCAAGTCACTGCAGCTCGGCAGCTCCTGCATTGAGTGTCTGCCTCCTGTTGGTCAGTGTGCATCATAGCAACTGGTCAGATGGTAGGAGGGACACATATCATATTAGCTTTTTTTATATATAGGTTAGGATGGTCTTTCCAGGACTTAACCTAAAACTCCTCAATATTCAAAGCACCACCAACTTAAATACACTATTTTTGCCTTCCAGAAAGATCTGTCTAGCAGCTTCCTTCTAATGCATTATTTATTTTAAACTCAACTGTACAACTGACTAGGAAGATCTTTTTTAAAATAAAGACTCTTCTGAAAAGGTATTGGTTAGGTTGACCTAAGGACATTACTGTAGCTTTATAAAAACCACAAATCCTTTGAAGAGTAGTAACTGGTCCCAAACCTATTGGACCAGATGTCTCACTTAGAACAAGGGGCATTTTTTTGAGTCCCTAATATTGCCACGTTCTTTCCCATTCCACTTATTCTCAATTAATTCCAATAACTACTCACCACAGTAGGTATTCCTGGCTCCATTTCAGGGACGACAAAATTAATGGAAATGACTTGCTTCCGGATTTGTAGCATTCGGACCTCAGCTCTTGTCCATCTGGGTCCCGATTTCCGGTTCCTTCCCCAGCGTCATGTAGCCTTTCTGAGTATGTGTTATGGAATATATTACTTCTCCCTTGAGAACTGAAGAAATGATGTGAATGAAGCCATCTGATACTCGTTTCTCACACTTCTACTAAAATAATGTCTCTTATTCCTTCTGTCTTCTACTTTTCTATCCTTTTGCCTTTGTTACTTTGTAACCGTGATTTTCATACTGTTTGGATATACTCTAAAAATTTATATTTCCTCTATGCAAGAAATCCTCCCACTGCTCCCAAAGGCCCTAGAGTTTTGCTTGTCACTTTGGAAGGCAGATAACAATGCAGAGACTATGTAAATAGCCCTGCACAGGAAACAGGGATCCAGGAAAACTTGAGCAAAATGAGAGCAGCGATGATGCTCAGAAATGCAGTTATTAATTTGCACCATCAGAATTACTGGTTTTTTGGAAAGGTATTTTTAATGAAGAAAGATAAACTTTGAAAAACTATGCTTTTGTCACTTTGGATTACTGATTCCCCTGGGGCATAAGTTTTCTTATAAAAATTTCTGGTAGTGGGGGAAAGTTTGTATTACATAAACTGATAAGGGCAGAAAGATCTTTTACATTCTTTGAGACAAGGGACATTTATAAGTTAAGCATTTTTATTATGCAACTGGTAGCACAAAATTTCCAAGGAAAACCAGAGTCTATGCATGAATGTGTATTTTTAAATACTACTCTAAATTCTCCAATGTAGGAAGAAGAAAACTTTGAATTCTAATGTAGGAGACCCAAGTCATTAACATGTCATAGCATCATAAAATACAGAACCTCCCCAAGATCAACAAAACCATACAATAATACATACATATTAAATGAGTGAAAGAATAAATAAATGAATGGTAGATCACTGCAACTGAGGCTTATACTCTGTTCACAGTGTCTCTGAGCCCTCTGAAAATGAACAAATGATATCAAAAAGAGTTGAATACAAATTCATATCAAACTTTGCCACTCCAAATGTTAACCTCAGGTTACACAGTGTATCCTGTCTAAAAGCAAATGTGCAGCATATGGGCACATCTGCCTCCCCAAATCAGAGACCTCCATTGTGGTCTAGGTAGGTGCTTTGTCAAACTTGGGTGATTCAGTTTTTCTTGAATCTTGGATTCACAAGAATGGAAGAACTTAGGCCCTTACGTAAACATTGGTGGTGTTGGGACAAAAAAAAAACACAACACATTACAAACCCACATTGTAAACTTTCAGGAAACTAATTTGGGGGGAATATCTCAAGGAATAAATGAAAGGGGAAGTACTTAATTTAAATTCTGGAGACCTTCAATGACTGTATCATACACATTGAAATAACCAAATAGTAGCCCTGCTATGGGAACTTTATTCACATCAATAACTTCACAAAGACAGCTTAATAGCATTTGCAATTAAAATTATTTCCTGCACTGGAAGGACAGCTTTCAATTACATGTAGATCTTTGGATTCATTTAATTCATCTGACTTGTAAATTTGAGAGTCGGTGCTTCTAAAAATAAAGCCATGAAATCCTTCCTGAATATACACAACTCCATTAACAGCTTCCTTAATTAAAATTATCAACAGTAAATACATTTGATTACAGTTGCTATATATCATGCCTTACTTAATGTTCCATCTATTTCATCTATCCTGTAGGAATTTCCAGCGATTGCCATCATTTTCATTTATTCATGCTCATTTGAGTTTAGCTTCCTTTTATTAATGGAAAAAAACAACAACCCTGATGCACTGTACTTTAATCACAGAAATTGCATAAAATAAAATTTATTATCTTTCATGCTGATTTCTATACACCAGTCTAGACTAGAGACTCCGTCAAATCTCTGTCAACCGTTTAGATCCAAGCCTATACAAAGATGAAAGATGTTCTGCCTCACTGGATACAGAAAGCCAGGGCTGGGTGGTTCCAGCATGATTGGAGGAATTTGGCACATTATCAAGGGTCAGAAAAGGTTGACTTTAATGATGTAGACAATAATGAAGATTAATCAAGGGAAAAATAAATAAAAAACACAGGCAGCTGATTAATCCACTTCAGTCGGTTAGCTAAGATAGGAAGGATCAAGAAATACTGGATGTCTAGGCAGGCAGGCCCAGAGTCTCAGAGGAAGAAAGCAGAAGGAGGGACACTGGCAAATAAAAGTAAGATTTTTAAAAATTCTCAGCTGCATATGTATGGTTGGGACTTGCTAAGAGAGTGATTTGAGAGAGTAGAGCTACTGGGGAAAACTTCGTTCTGATCCAAGCAGGAAAAAAAAAAGTTAATGCCATAAAGAAAGTCTTATTGTCATTTTGGAGCATTGCCAAATAATCAAAATGGCTCATAGCTGAGGTAGACAGGCAGCTGGTCTGGTGTAAGAGCAAGTCTCTGCTTTGCCTGCCTTTTATGAGTCTAGTTTGTTGTGTATATGGTCATGGCCCAGGAACAAACCCCCTGGCAAACTGGCAAATGAGACCTGAATTTCAAAATGACTGAATTCATTAAAATTATTTTCTAATTAAAATAAAAATGTATATTGTTCTCTAGGTTCTTTGTAGGAATTTTCCATTTCATCTGAGTTATATAATTTGTTGGTTTATGATTGTTTTATGGTATTCCTTTATAATCCTTTTTTATTTCTATAAGCTTGGTATTAATCTTCCCTATTTTATTTCTGATTCTAGTAATTTGAATCTTTTTATTTTTTTGGTTATTCTAACTAAGATTGTTAATTTTGTTGCTATTTTCAATGAACCAGATTTTGGTATCATTGATGTTTCCTCTTCTCTACTCCATTTTTTTCTACTTTCTTCTTTCCTCCCTCCCTCCTTTCCTTATTTCTTTCCTTCCTTCCTTCCTTCCTTCCTTCCTTCCTTCTTTCCTTCCTTCTTTCCTTCTTTTCTCACCTACTTATTTAGGGTCTTTCTTAATGTGGGCATTTCCAACCTAAAATCTCCCTCTCTAAGAACTGCTTAGTTCTTAGCACTATCCCATACGTTCTGGTATGTTGAATCTTCACTTTTTATCATTTCAAAGTATTTTATAATTTCTGTTTTGATTTCTTCTATGACCCATTAGTTAATTGGGACTGTGTTTTTTAATTTCCACCTATTTGTGAGTTTTGCATTTTTTTCCCTGCTATTGGTTTCTAATTTCATTCCACTGTGGTCCGAGAATATGCTGCATATCATTCCTAGCCTTTTAAATTTATTGAGGTATGTTGTATGGCCTAGTATATATTCTATGTTCCATGTGTATTTGAGAATAATGTACATTCCGTTGCCATGGTGTTAACAGTTTTATAGATGTCTGATATGTCTAGTTGATTTATGGTGTTATTCAAGTCTGTTTTCTTGTTGACCATCTGTCTAGGTGTAGTATCCCTTAGTGAAGGTGGAGTATTGAAATTTCCAAATTTTATCATTGTATTGTCTATTGCTGCCTTCATATATGTCTACCTTTGCTGCATGTAACTTGATATTATTTTATTAGATACATTTATATTTGCAATTGTTATAGCTTCCTGATGGATTTATCATCATTCTGAAATGTCTCTTTTGTATCTCCAGTAACACCTTTTAAGTCTATTTTGTCTGACAGTAATATAGCCACTCTTGCTTTCTGTGGCTGCTCTTTTATTACCTTGGTCTGCTGGGGCTGCCATAATAGAATACTGTAGACTGGGTGGCTTCAACAACAAACATTCATTTTCTCAAAGTTCTGGAAGCCCAAGATCAAGGTGCCAGCAGAGTTAGTAGTTTCACAGGTGAGGCGTCTCTCCTTGGCTAGCAGATGACTGCCTTCTCCCTGTACATGCACATACCTGGTATCCCTTCTAAGGTAAACAATTTTGCTTCTATACAAGTCACATCAGAGTTCAGATTCTGACTAGATTTCTCCCCTCATCTCCACAAGGAGAAATAAGACAGAAGGGATTATAAAGAATAAATGGATGTGGGCCTTTAGATGAGGTTAACAGAGCAAGGGGGAGACAGGAACATGCATGATGTGTTCACAGAATATGAGTAGATTGTTCTAAATGTATACTACAATGCTATCCTGTAGTGAAACAATCCTGGAAGAAGCAGCCAGTTGAGGTGGGAGAGGGTGGTGTGGGATGAGTGCACTCCAGCCCCTCTGTAGTACCTCCTGAAGCTTTCCAGCACTGGGGACTTGCATAATAGAAAACTCTAGAAAATTTCCAGCTTTAGAGGCACTCAGAGGAAGCCAAATTTCCTGTTATATTTATGAGCTCATCTTTTGTGCTGGAACAAGTAAGAGCATCGCTCACCTCTACAAGCTATTGGTAGGAAATGTGGACACTCTCTCCCGCAGGACAAATCTTAAATAAACTGTCAGGATCCTGTAATGGCACCAGGCTCTCCAACAACTGGAGTCCCCAGGCAGTTGTCAGGATGGAGAAGGAACTGGCGAAACTCATTGTGTGCACCTCTCCTCGGAGCCCTCGGTGACCTGTTATTGTGGCCGATCACTGGTGGTTCTGCTTCAGGGCTGCTCATGCAAGTGATTGGAGTTAGAGCACAGGCTGCAACCTAATCAAGCCAGGGCTGCCTGGCTGGGAATTCACTTGGCTTCTGTGTGAGGCAGGGCTTGCTAATATGCATCACAGATATACTCCATAGCCCAGGGACCTTATTGGGGAATCTGAATTCCTGGGGAATAGGAGGAAAGGTTTAGCCTTCTAAAATCACTAATGAGGGGCTTTGTGAAATCTGTTACTAGCTTGCTAGTCCATCATTTCATCCTAGTCATTTTATACATGCTCCTTTAATTAATATAGACAAGAAGGCAAGATGGCTGATATGAGTCTTAGAGAAAGAAGGTATGCAGGATCACCCTGATGTTTAAACTATTTCTACAATATATTTTTTAATGTAAGCTTCATTTTAGGGGTTGATAAAAATAATGTTTCCCCCAATAGTGACTGGTTCTCAAATAAGCTAAGAGATACTATGATGTCAGAATCTTCACATCAAGGTACAGATATCATCTATCTCACCTAAAGTCTGTGTTTGGGGATATCTAGGGATGCCTGGTAGGAACATTATCTTCTTTTTGCCTTTTCTCCTAACCCTTCATTTCCCGATAAACAAAACATTAATTTATTCATTAACTAGAGGCCTGATACATGAAACTCATGAGCTCGGGGTTCATGAGCTCAGGGTGGGACGGGGCAGGGGGTCCCTCAGCCTGGCCTGCATCCTTTTGCAGTCCAAGAGCCCTCGAGGGATATCTGACTGATGGCTTAGGCCCACTCTCCATGGGGAGTGGGCCTAAGCCAGCAGTTGGAAATCCTTAATGCTGTCACGGACGCGGGAGAGGCTCCTGCCACCACCACTGTGCTCACCAGTCATGAGCTGGCTTCTAGCTGAGTGGCGTTCCCCCTGTGGGAGTACACTGACCACGAGGGGCAGCTCCTGTGTTGAGCATCTGCCCTCTGGTGGTCAGTGTGTGTTATAGCAACCGGTCATTCCACTGTTTGATCAATTTGCATATTAGCCTTTTATTATATTGGATTCATATACAGCATCCACTATGTGTAGATTCTGTCAGATGCTAGGATATAGAAACAAACATGATACTAGTCCAAATAAGCAGACTAGGAGGGAGGTGGGACATGTAATGATGGAAGATAATACAGGATAAGTGAGTGCTCTGGGAATAGAATGATTAACTCAGCTGGGAGGGTGAACAATGTCTTCCAAGAACTGAGGACACTTGATCTGAGTCCTGCTGGATTAGGGTAATTCTCTGAGAGGGAGTTATAGAGCTGGCCCATCAGAAAAACACGCAAGGACCTTCTCTTTCTCTTCATATTCCCCTGGTTCTCAGCCTGGAGTATGTAAGAATCTCCACACTAAAAGAAAATTAAACCAAAAAAACTTCATACTCAGTGTAAGGATGCTGTGATGCACTGCCCAGAGCTGCTCTCAGCATCCTGCTCTCAGGATCCCTCTCTACTGTGAGACCCCTGTGGGGATTGCCAAGGCTAAGCAAGGTCTCCTTCCCTCCCCAGAGCAGCCAGCACCCAATGACTGATCAACATGAGGCTATCAAGTCCCAGCTCTCTCACCCCAAATAATTACGCCTCTGAGTGGGTCATCTTAGCACCAGGAGCCTTAGATTAACCAAGGCTCCACTGAGACCACTTCGCAGTTCACCTTCTTTCTCTGCCCAATCTCCTCCCCTGTCCCCCACCAAGAGGACATATCTGTCTCAGAGTCAGCTTCCGGGCGAACAACTGGCCTCCTCCCACAGAAGTCTGAGTACACAGGGCCTCACAGCACAGGCAGACACTGTTTTGGGAAGGTCCACAGGCAATTCCAATACATACCTCTTGTTAAAAACCATCAACGGGTCTTCTGAAAATGAGATCTGAACAGCCCTTGCAAGAGAACTGCCTTAGCCCTAACCGGTTTGGCTCAGTGGATAGAGCATCGGCCTGTGAAAGGTCCCAGGTTCGATTCCGGTCAAAGGCATGTACCTTGGTTGCTGGCACATCCCCAGTAGGAGATGTGTAGGAGGCAACTGATCCATATTTCTCTCTCATCGATGTTTCTGGCTCTCTCTCCCTCTCCCTTCTTCTCTGTAAAAAATAAATAAAATATATTAAAAAAAAAGAACTGCCTTAAGCAGGTTTATTACTGGAGATTCCTGGGCCATCTCCTGGACGTGTTGAATGACACCTTCTGGACAGGAAGACTAGGAATCTGCATTTTAACATGTTCCCCCGGTTCTTTAAATGCGTGCACACTGCTTCTGAAACTACTAAAGCTCACCTCTAACTCTTGTGTATGTATTTATCCTTTCAATATGGAAGTAAGTAAAGGAATGAGGCCTTCCTTCCCATCATAGTCTCTCTGCTCCTTGTTCCTCATGCAGACGGGGGGTAATGTGATTCCGTGAGAGAAACCCTGGCTGCACCTGGTGCTGCTTTTACCCGACAGGCTCAGCATCTCTGCCATGATTCTGTGACTTCTCCCCACGTGGCAGGAAAGGAAGACCTGCCCTTCAAGGAGATTGTTGGCCATTTGGATGTTTTTGTTTGGTATCTTTGGGGCATCCTTTGATTATGATCATCCCCCCATCCCACAACCTTTACAATGGAAGCCTCCAGAAATAAGCAAGCACAACTCCCAGCAGCTCTTTCAGACCCTTTCTCTGTCTTTGCTAATCCATTTTAAAATCATTTCCAGCTCAGTTGCCTCAATAACCTTTCCTTGGGTGGGGGGTGGGGTGGTGGTGGTGGTGGGTGGGGGGCACTCCATTATCTAAATGGGTTTCTAAGGTATCTGCCTCCTCAGTCTTTGCTTACTCTTGTCTCCTCTTTAAAAAGCAAACAAAGGCTATTGTTTCTTTAAGTGCCTTTCTACATCTGATGTTGCAGTAGTACCTAGTTTCTGAGGCTGCTGGGAGGACTCAATGAGCTAGTATGTCTAAAAATCTGAATCATGCCAGGTGTGCAGTAGGTATTCCATAATTTCCAGATAGCCTTATCATGGATGCATGTGGGCAAACGGGAACCAAGTTACACTTGTCCACTTCCCATTTTTTGGTCCTGTTTGCATCTTTCAAAATCAATCTAAGATTATACACATCAAATTAGAAAAGATTTGATCAGAGAGGCTTCTTATAAAGACCAAGGGTAGCATGAAGGGTGACTGTGGTTAACTCAGGATGAACCTGACAGTATGTCCAGGGGAACAGGTCTCAGACCACCTGACTCAGAGCTGACTGCCTTACAGACGATTATTCCCTAGAGCACTAACGCTCGTTGTAGGTTTGGATCTTGTTTTGCAAAACTATCCGGGTGGATATGAAAGAGTTGTTTGACTTCTCTGAACCTCAGTTTTAGCTGTAAATACAAACCACTCATCCCTTTGCACTGTAAAGGCAAATAACAGGGTATGCACCAGTCCTGACCACAAAGCCGGCATTGATTAAGCATTAGATAAATCCAACAGATGTCAAGATGGAGCAAGTTGAAGATGGGGAAACTTAGGGCACTGCTTATAAATGCCAGCAAGGGGAGCAGGCTTCCTGCTGGGCTAGTATGAGCCCTGGAGCCACAAAACCCTAGGGTCTATTAAACTCTTTGTGTTGATACTCCCAGCGGTGGCTCCCTCAGGAGTGAGTTCTAATGGCTGAGAAATGTATTTGACAAGCTGAGAGCCAGTGACAGCTACTCTCCCGCACAGGAGACAGCCCCGGGAACTTGCAGCTTATTCCCCAGGCCACAGTCCCTGAAAGATATCACCGCAGATCTTATTTTTAAAGGTGAATTTCTGACTGTTCACACCTGGGTTCTACACACCATTGGACTTTAATGAACAAAGGAAGCCAGCCTCCAGGCCCCTTGACTCATTAAACAGACCCACGGAGACACCAGAAGTTTGTTCTTTTTTGCCTTCAGATATTTGCAATCCTGGGTTACCTATAGCTATGAGATGTTGGCATATGACTCTTCTTCCTACATTACCTTTTTCCATTCTCTACAGAGATAAAAGGGACAGTGAGAAAGAATTAACGTATGTAAAAATGAAAACAATAAATATTTACTAAGTATCTGCTTTGTGTCAAGACCTTTAGGCTGGGTCTTTAATTTTCATAACAACAACAACCTAATGTCGATAGTTTCTTCTCAATTATACAGGTGAGGAGGCTATAAATAGACACAGAAACGTGTAATGATTTGTCCTAGGTCACACAGCTAATGACCAAGGACAAATGGTTGGCTGGGAGTCAAAGGACTTTCTTGGCCTGGACTCAGGCTCATGTTCTTTCCACTGGACCAGGTTGCCCTTCCCCAGACGTCATTCAGACTGATGATGATGATGATGATGATGATGATAGACAGAAAAGCTAGAGAATGGAGTTTTGTCATTTGCAAGTAACCAAGGGTTTCTCTGCTCATGTTGACTCTATGTTCACTGTTTCTGTCTATAGGTTCCTTGTGGATCAAATCGCAAATGAAGTCATTGCCCAAGGACCATGTTTAGGAGAGCCTTGCAGTGCTCCTCTGCTTATAAAGATTCAGGGTGATCCAGTAATGAAGACAATGTCTCATTGGCCTCTTGTGGGGGGAAACCTAATGGATTTTAAGCCTTTATTCTTTGGGTATTTTAAGTTAAACATTTCATGTTTTGCATCCAGAAGAAAGGGATGTACACATTAAACATTTATTGAGCATCTACTATGTGCCAGTTACCATTCTAGCACTTGAGCTGTATCACTGAGTAAAACAGATACAAATGTCTACCTTTAAGGAGCTTATTTTGGCAGATGCTCATACATCAAGGAGTCTTGTAGAAGAGGTTGCGGCAGCAAGACCTCTTAATAGAGTTGCAATTTTCAATGCATGATAGCAAATGCTCTATGTTTCCAAATTTCTGGGTGTCCATGATCCAGTAAGGCAGCGCCTTCAAGAGCTTTCCGAATGGGCTCTTTTGAAAACCCAAAGAGGCATTTTAACCATTGGCATGTGCTCAGCAAAAGAAGGCAAAGGCATAAATGAGGTGTGCTCCGATGGACCTCCTGGCAGCAAAGGCAGGTTCAGTAGTGCCCAAGGACACCATGGGGAGTTATTTTACACCCGGACCCGATGTAAGTGCACTTGGCCATAGAGACCTGTGCTATGGAATAAAGGGGAACTGATGCCAATTCAAGATCTAATTCTGCCACTTTGTGGTTAACCTTGGGCAAATCAATTGGCCTCTGTGATCTCTCCTTGCTCCGAAGAAAGATAAATTGTACCTAAGCCATTTTATTTCATTTTTGCATATGTGTGTGTCCTTTTATAACGCAATGTAGGAATGTGTAGCGTCTCATACATTTGCCTAATTTTATATGCAAATCAGTTTTTTTTTTTTTAAATATATTTTATTGATTTTTTACAGAGAGGAAGGGAGAGAGACAGAGAGTCAGAAACATCAATGAGAGAGAGACACCGATCAGCCGCCTCCTGCACATCCCCATTGGGTATGTGCCCGCAACCCAGGTACATGCCCTTGACCGGAATCGAACCCGGGACCCCTCAGTCCGAAGGCCGACGCTCTATCCACTGAGCCAAACCGGTTTCGGCTGCAAATCAGTTTTATCGCTAATAATACCAGGGTGAAGTTCCTGCCATCCTCCCATCTCCCATTCTCCCCAGAATAAATCAGTATTTCCTTTAGAGTCAGTTTTGCATGTTCTCCCTTTTCAGTCCTATTGCAAGAGTTCAGGTCCCCATAGTGTTCTGAAAAATTGTAATAGCCACCTTGCTTCAATCTTGCATATTTTTAACAGATATAAGTGTCTACCTTTAGCAAATGATAGCAAATGCTCTATGTTTCCAAATTTCTGGGTGTCCATGATCCAGTAAGGCAGCGCCTTCAAGAGCTTTCCGAATGGGCTCTTTTGAAAAGGAGATAAATCCAAAATAAAATAGAACTTACATTAGAAATTCAATTTTTTAATATTTCTCAATGTCCTGTGCTATACATAAACTTCAACGTTGGCATTTTGGGTCACAGCTTATTTTTCTAAACTTGGGTGTCTTTACTAACCAGGAATTTCTATCCACTATTTCTGATTATCTCTCATAATTTGTTGCATCAGAGTCTCTCGCTGAGCAGTCTCCCACCCTCTCTTCATAGCAATGAGTTATGCTTGGTCACACTCTGCTTACTCATCACCTGTCTTTGGTGCCCACCACCAAGTAGGAGCTCAGGAAAACTTGTCAAATTGAAGATTAAATAAAACGCCAAGGCATGTTTGATTGATGGGTGAATTAATTCACTTCTCAGTGTAATTTCTGGTAGTCTAGGAATTTCTGAGATTTCTGGGTATCTCTGGGCTTTCCTATTCATTAGTATGACCCCATTAAGAACTGCATTTCTACAATATTATTAGTACCTGACAAATTCTTCAGTGATATCATGAATTCAATTCTATTATTTCTTGGGCCCATACATAAATCATTGAATGCCTCATTCTTAAGCACCTAACATTAGGAACTAACAACAATACTCACCTTGCCTAATTCTCTGCTTTTTTGAAACACATAATAAGCAATAAACACTTTTATATATTACCTGATTTTAATCAAGCCCTGGGAGGGAGGTATTATTTTATCCCTACTTTACAGGCAAGGGTTTTCCTGAAAACCCTTTATAAAAGCCTTAGTGATTAAAAAAAAATAGTCCAAAACTTTTATAGCTTATCAAAGGTAAAGTGAGATTTGAATTCAGGTCTTTATCATCCAGTCTACAACTATTCAACTATAAAGTTGACATTGAGTACATGTCTATGTGTAATTATCCATTTAGGTTCTGCCATCTCTTCTCTTGCCCCCTCAAATCAGCATTCCATAACACAATCAGAAATAATATCTGAGTATCAAATGTTTTTCCCATATGGAAAACCCATTAGAGATTCTCCATGGCCTGCTGGATAAGGCACTAACTCCTTACCGTGAGATACATGGCCCTTCCCAGCTGGGATCCTGCCTGTAGGAACACCTCGGGACTCTTCCTCCACAACCATTCGTTCCACTAACTACACCCCGAAGATCCTGTCCTCCTCTGGATTCAGCTGCCTCCAGGGCTTGCCCAAGGCTCAGAGGCTGGACTGTTGGTTTGTCACTGTGGATCAGAGGAGTGTAGAACCGTGACACTCCGTCTCTATTGAGGCCTGAGGGACATGATTTTGAGAGTGCAGCTTGGTCAATGGGGTCCAACCCCTGCTATTTGAAAAAAGTGCTTAAACAGAACACACCCTGAAAATCCCTTCATCCGCTACATAACCCTTTCAGTTACTGGGGTGGGGTTGGGGGGAATCTAAGTTGTGCTTGATAGTCATGCAGCACCTATCATGAAAGGAAAGCCAAAGTGTAACAGGCTGTGAAATGAAGGCAATATTGCTTCATTAGAGTTAATTTTAAGTTGGTTTCAGATGACGCTTTGTCATGCATCTAAATAACTTCAGTGGGTACAAGGAATATGTTTATCATGTTGCTTGGAGGCCTTTTCTTTTGCTTCCCTCAATACAACCCTCCTCAGAATTGCAATGAGAAAAAAAAGGCCTCCTTCCTCTACAGGATGTTGTGAGTGTAATCAGGACTTTAATGACATTTTCCCCTCAGCGTCTGCCCTTGTTTATTTCCAAGAGCAAGTTGGAGCCAGGAAATGCTAGGAAAGTTGCCTTTCTAATGGTTTTCCTCTTCCTCTTTTAGGCCTGCCTCTCCCTTGGTGCTTTTATGTAATATTGTTGAAACCTTTACAAGAGATGCAATATATGGGTTGGCTAAGAGTGTAGAACACTTTGATTCCAATCCTGGCTGCCACCTAGTAGCCATGTGACCTTGGACAAGTTCAATGTTCTTTTAAAAAGTGATGCACTTTAAATACACACACACACACACACACACACCACACACATATTTATTTATTTCAGAGAGGAAGGGAGAGGAAGAAAGAGATAGAAACATCAATGATGAGAGGGAATCATTGCTTGGCTGCCTCCTGCATGTTGGACCGAGCCTGTAACCCAGGCATGTGCCCTTTGGTCCTCTGGCCCATGCTCTATCCACTGAGCCAAACCAGCTAGGGCAATGCGATGCACTTTTTAAAAATAACAACTTTATTAAGTGTAATTCACATACCAAGAAGTCAACCCCTTTTAAAAATATTTTTATTTTTATTGATTTCAGAGAGGAAGGGAGAGGGAGAGATAGAGATAGAAACATCAATGATGAGAGAGAATCATTGATTGGCTGCCACCTGCATGCTCCCTCCTGGAGATCAAGCTCGCAACCCAGGCATATGCCCTTGACTGGAATTGAACCCAGGACCCTTCAGTCCACAGGCTGATGCTCTATCCACTGAGCCAAACCAACTAGGGCATCAACCCATTGTGAATATTCAATTCAATGATTTTTAATACATTGAGAGAATTGTACAACTATTGCCACAATCCATTTTAGAACATTTTTATTATCACCCCCCAAACCTCTCTCTTTGGCTAGTAACTTCCTTGCTTCCATATAATCTTAATATTCCAATGGCATTCTATTGTGGACAAAATTAATGTTCAGTTTAAAAAGTTACTCATTTAGCCATGCTGGGGTGGCTCAGTTGGTTAGAGCATGGTCCCACACACTCATACGCCAAAAAGGTTGTGCATTCAATTCCTAAGCACATACCTAGGTTGTGAGTTTTATTACCAGTTGGGGCACATATAGGAGGCACCAATTAATGTTTCTTGCAGTTCTCTCTCTCTCTCTCTCTCTCTCTCTCTCTCAATAAACATGTCCTTGGATGAGCATAAAAAATTTTATATAATTACTTAATAAATCCCTCTCTTGCCTCCATTCTCTTTAGCTTTGTGTAGCTTTTCTGAGAAAAGTAAATTTTATAGTGACCTTGGATAGGTGACCATTCAAAGTGAGGCAGAACTAGAAATTAATAGATGGCCATTCAAAACTATCCAGAAGATTTTTAAATGCCCATTGCTTCATTGTTTAATTTATCTCCTAAGTGTCCTGAAGAATTTTCATCTTCAGTTTCCAAGATCACTTTAATAAGCATTTTTTGGCTGAATAATCAGTCATAGGCACTCTGGGGATAATTGAAGCTGAGTAACAAATAGTTCTTGGTCCCCACCCTCATTAACCTTATAATCTAATTACAGAAACAGAAATAAATAACTCTAATGTGACCTAAAACAGAAGTCTAGCTAAAGCTTTGACAAGGCACAAAAGGGAACAATTAATTCTGACCATGATTATCTCAGAAGACCACAGATTTATAGTATTTGTGCTGACCCTTGAAGAATAAGTAAAATTTCAATAAATAGAGAGTAATGAAAGACATTCCGTGCTATAGAAACTGCACGAGCAGACATGAATGTGAATAATGATAATAACAAATAATAGCTTATATTTACTGGTAAATCATTTGTAAGTGTTTTTAAATTTCCTAGGCCCTTACATGGTTAAGTTATTCAATCAATACAAAAACACCCCTTATGAGAGTGATCCAGGTGACTAGTACTGATTACTCGGTAGAATTGAGGACATGAGGTGACAGTAGGTAAGACAGGAGAGATGGAGGGTGGATTAAAGCTGAAAGCTAAAGTGGAACCAGATTGTAAAGGATTTTGAATACCAGCATATGGGGTCTGGGTTTCGGTTTTGATAGTAATAGAGTGTCATTAAAAAATGAATGTTTTCAATACATGGGGCCCTACTGTTACCCATTCTTCATATTAACGCCACTGTTAATTGGTATTTCAGGACTGACCGCCCTCTATTGTCATCTCTCTTCCCTCCAAAATGTCTGTTGAAAAAAACTTATCTTTATTGTTGGAAGTATTACAGATGTCCCTCCTTCCTCCCCTTCATTGAACCCTCCACTCCACTTCTAACCCCTATCTAGGCCTTCACCGAAATATTGTCTGTCCATATGTAATTCATTTTCATGGTGCAATAAATACTTAATAAATGATATGATCCATTAGTTTAAAAAATTGAGCGATTTTGTATGTTCAAACTGGGCTGTATAGTGAAGATAAAAAATCCATGGCATTGGTGAAGATAATGTACTATGAATACATTTAGAGGAACATATCATATCAGAAAGACCTTACTGAAAGAAGACTAGAAAGGAAGACCTATGAAATATTGATAGTTTTATGACCTAAGAGTGAAATGAGCACTTGTAATTTAAGCAAATGGAGCAAATGGTCCAGCGGGACTAACCACCCGAGGGTGCACATGCACGTTGCTGTAGTAAAGGTGTTTTTCTTGTCAGGTTATTATTGGAATGAGAGAAACAAAACAAAACAAAACAAAACAAAACAAAAATGTTCTAACCCAGGAGAGAGCAGTGTGGAAGAGGGGAAAAACTTAGGAGAGTTTCAAGGGGGTTGGTTAATTAGTAATACCATATAATTTCACTTATATGTGGAATCTAAAAAACAAATAAATGAGCAAATAAAAGAGAAATAAACTCATAGATACAGAGAACAAATTGTTGGTTGCCAGATGGGAGGTGGATTGGGGGGGATGGGTGAGAAAAGGTGAAGGGATTTAAAAGTACAAATTGGCAGTTACAAAATAGTCACAGGGATGTACTGCATAGGGAATATAGTCAGTGATGTTATCATATCCTCACAGTGGTTCCCAACCTTCCTACTGCCGCGACCCTTTAATACGGTTCCTCATGTTGTGGTGACCCCCAACCATAAAATTATTTTCATTGCTACTTCATAACTGTAATTTTGCTACTGTTATGAATTGTAATGTAAATATCTGATATGCTATATGTTTTAGATGGGTATAATTCTTATCAGAGTGATCATTTCATAAGTTTTATCCCTATGCTGTATACCTGAAACTAATATAATATTGTATGTCAAGTACAATGGAAAAATTTTTAAAAATGTAAGAAAGTAATATGAAATATGCTTTGGATTTGGTTTTAAAATAAACATGAATATGTTTAAAATAATCAGGAAATCCTTGGGATTTCAGACAAGTTACGTCAATTGTTGACTTGGTCATGCTCAGTTTATATAAACTACACTTTTGTAGATCCATGTTGCCTCATTTGCCTTCTTATCTAATGTCATCACAAGTTGAACAAGTTGATAAGGTGAATAAATCCATGATGGAAACAGGGTAGAAGAATCAATAGTAAACTCATTTTGACAATAGTATGTAGAATATATTGGAGGAGAGAATGGCTGAAGGAAGGAAAATTTGGAGAGTGTTACTATCACTTATAAGAGATAATAAGGAATGAAATAACCCAATGAGATATTAAAGTCTTTTCTTTATAATGGTAGGTACTCCTGGGAGAAGTAATAGCTTAGGCAATTTTCTAATCACATAATATTGCTATAGAGACATAAATGTTAAATTTAGAAGGCATTGCTTCTATTAAACCAGTTAGTTTAATTCTCTCCAAAAACATGGGGGTGGCGGGGAGAGAGATTCAGAGACGATGGAAAGAATGTTCATATTTCTAGGTGAGTTTGTGGAGGATTGGGACCAAAACTAGTCTTATGATTTCTAAACTAGTCTGCTTTCCAGAACACCAGATTCACCAGTTACCAACCTAGAAGTTTGTTAGCCAATTAAGGAAAGAATGAGGCAGGAACAGGATCTAGGTGCTTAAAGAATCTGGTATCAAGAGTAATCAAATAAATTAAAAGGAAGGAAACAGATCATAGAAAATAAACATTGCCAATTTTACATTTTTTGTCAAGAGGTAGCCTCACTGAGCTGTCACCTAAATCACTTCCAGCTTATGGGAAATAAATATACATACAATCATCTTTTTAATAAAAACACATTCACCTTGAGATCCTATCCCTTCTAGCCACCAGATATGGTCTAATATTTTAATTTTCATTCAGATATTCTGTGAGCATTATTGGTTTATAACCAGGCCCTTGAAGAAGAGTGAATTATTTAAGGTGAGCATTTTCCATAGACCATACTTAGAATCACTGTGGAAATAAAAAACTATTTTGGACCTGTGTGACATATATGTGAATAAGTATGAGTAAGAGGTAGATATATGTCTGTATCCATGATGATGACTCCTTTCTTTGTGAAGGAGTGAAGTCACATGACCTGTTTCCTCATCCATAACATGCAAATAATGGCATAAACCTATTTTATTATGCATTTATGAAGACTTATGGCAGCATGCTTCTAACGTTGTACATTGTAAATGTGCTCCACAGTTCTTAGAGTCATACATTACAGCCTCCTTAATTTAGCCTAAATTAATTCAAGTTTTGTGAGAATTCCAGCAGAAGCAGGGCTGAAGATTACTTTGTAATATTTGTTTTGTTCGAATATGAATTTTATATATAGTTATTGTAGAAAATCTATAATATTAGAGCCAGGCTATAGGAGCAGTGGAGCATAGTGGTTAAAACATCCCAGTTCTGCCATACATAAGTGGTTTAGCCCTGTATTTTAAATAATATCTGTGTTTTTTTTCATTTTTTAAAATAGAAAATAACAATGGTTTCTTCATAGAATTGTAGAGAGAATTAAAGTTCTTAGAACAATTGAATAATTTCTGGCTCAGAATAAGTATAAATGTTAGTAACTGTTGTTATTATTATATTTTTTACTTGAATATATATATACTAGAGGCCCAGTGCACAAAAATTTGTGCACTCGGGCGGGTCCCTCAGCCCGGCCTGTGCCCTCTCGCAGTCTGGGACCCCTCGGGGGATGTCCACCTGCTGGCTTAGGCCCGCTCCCTGGGGAGTGGGCCTAAGCTGGCAGTCAGACATCCCTCTGGCAGCCCGGGAGCCCTCGGGGAATATCCACTTGCCAGCGGGGAGCAAACCTTAGCTGCAGTCGGACATCCTTAGCATGGCTGAGGTGGGAGAGGCTCCTGCCACTACCGCTGTGTGGGCAGCCATTGGTCTGGCTTGTGGCTAAGCAGAGCTCCCCCTGTGGAAGTGCACTGACTAACAGGGGCAGTTCCTGCATTGAGCATCTGCCCCCTGGTGGTCAGTGTGTGTCACAGTGACCAGTCATTCCCAGTCATTCTGCTGTTAGAGTCAGTTTGCGTATTACCCTTTTATTATATAGGATAAAGGCCTAGTGCATGGGTGGTGGTGGCTGGTTTGCCCTGAAGGGTGTCCTGGATCAGGGTGGGGGTCCTGCTGGGGTGCCTGGCCAGCCTGGGTGAGTGGCTGATGGGTGTTTGCAGGCTGGTCACAGCCCTTTAAGATTGGGAGTCCCCATTGGGGTGCCTGGCCAGCCTAGGTGAGGGGCTGAGAGCAGTTTTCAGGCCAGCCACAGCCCTTTCAGGGTGGGGGTCCCCACTGGGGTGCCTGGCCATTCTGGATGAGTGGCTGATGGCTGTTAGCAGCTGGCCAAGCCCCCCAGTGGGGACCCTCACCCCATGAGGGTGTGGCCATCCTGGGTGAGGGGCTAATGGCTATTTGCAGGCTGGCCACAGCCCCCAGCCACCCTAGGAAATGCTGTTTGAGGGGTGACATTTGAATGAGATCTAAACACCAGGCAGGGTCTAGATCTGGAGACAGCAGGAACAGCCAGTATAAAGAGCAAAGACAGGGATAAAAAGGAGGCTAAGCATCACAGGTAAATGGGAGGAAAGTGACTGAGATAAGTGAGGAGATGCAGGCAGGGAATCAGGTCATTGAGAATTTTATGCAAGGTTGGCTGGAAGCAGGTATCTGGGATTTACTTATCTTCTATAATTGAAACTTTGTTGCCTTGAGCAGAGCCCACAGCTGGCCAGGACAGGTGGGAAGCTTGGCTTCCTCCATCGAGGGGAAACCAAGCCTCCTGCTTGCTCCAGCTCCGTGGCTGCCGACCACCATCTTGGTTGGGTTAATTTGCATATAGTCACTATGATTGGCTGGAGGGCATGGCTTATGGGCGTGGCTTGTGAGTGTAGCAGAGGTACAGTCAATTTGCATGTTTCTCTTTTATTAGATTACATATATATTGGAAGCTATAAAGGGTAAAAATACAATGTAAGAAATAGAAAAAAATGGAACTTCTGAATCTTTATGCCTCTCCCTGATTCTACTTTTCTCTATCCCAACACGCTACAGATAACTGTTGTTCTGAATTTTGTGTTTATATCCTTGTTACTTTCTTAGTCTTTCTTAACTACTTATTTGTGTACCTCTGAGCAGTATTATGGGAATGAAATCATATTTATATACTCTGTAACCAGTTTCTTTCCTCTCCTGCACAATGTTATTCTCAAGTCCATCAATATTGATTTATAGAGTGGTAGGCCATTCTTTTTTTCTGAAGTATGGTATTTCTTCATAATTCATAAAACACATTTCAGAGGAATAGTTTATTTGGTCCCAGTGTTTTTGTTTGTTTCTTCTCATCTGTGTGACGTTGCTATTAATATCTCTGCATATTTCTGGGGGGACAGTGCAGGATTAGCTCTAAGGTAAATACCTGAGAGTGGAGTTGGTAGGCTGTAGTAGGACAAGCATGTCAAACTGGTGGCCCATTTGCATATGCAGCCCACAATGAATATTTTTGCAGCCCAGGCAATATAACAGTATGTAAAAAATGTTTTAATAAAAATTTCATAATTTTTACAATATCCTATTATACATAATAAATAATAACGAACTACAATGTTTGCTAATGACTGATTATTATAATCATGTCACATTCATTTTCCTTATGTGCCTGACACATAGGCTCACCATTTCTTTACACTAATACCAGCAGAGAATATTTTAGCAGCTGATTGCCACATCATTAGTCTTGGACTGACTTGTTTGGTGTGTGCAACAGGAAATACTTCACTTTTGGAGAACAAAAAAATAGGTTTATTTGCATTAAGCTTATTAATTTGTGCAGTTATTTGGTTTCTGGTAAGCTAACTTTCAAAAAAATATTAATTTTTATTAAAATTCTCTATTATTTTAAGTTAATGATTTTTCATTTATTTCAGCCCTTTGTATTCAGGATGTCTCTATTGAAATAAACCTATGTTTCTATGAAAATTGAAGCTTTTGGCTTTTTGCAGCCCACATAGATTTAAACCTTGTTTATTTGGCCCATGTTAGCCTTTGAGTTTGACGTGCTTGATGTAGGATACACATCCAAACTTGAACACTGTAATCACTTTGCATTAGAAAGGAAACACTAATCACAATTAGGCTTAAATAATAGTTATACATTGGAACTGTGTCAAGGGAAGTGAGAGGTATGGTCACTAACTCTTCTAGAGAATGTCTCTCTAAAAAATTGCTTTTCAAAGTATTTTGATTTATAGTCCTACCCTTAAGGAGCTTTATTTTTTATGTTTCTTGAACTAGCTTCAGTAAGTTAGTAAGATATACTTTTCTAGTAACTTACTGATTTTGCATGTTTACAAATTTACTGGAATAAAATTGTTTTAAAATTATATTTTATTCCATTCAATTATCTTTAGCTATGTCTGTTTGTCATTTCTAATATTGTCTTTGTGTCCTACTGGTTGCTCAATCTTTCAAGAGATTAATCTGAACAGCCAAAAATAAAAATTTGAAAAACATGTGTCATATTTTGATCTTCTCTATGATAAGCATGTCTGCTAGCTTGTTAATTTCTGGTTTATTATATTTCTTCTTTCCTTTTACTTTCTTTCTGTTTATTTTGTTCTTTTCAAACTTCCTAAGTTTAGCGTTTGGCTTATTAATTTTACCCTATCTTATTTTTCAAAATACAGACCTAAGTGTTTAAGAACTGCTTTAGTTTCATCTCATATTTGGTAGGTAGAGAATTTCTGTGATTGTTCAGTTCTAAATCATCTAACTTATATTATTATTTCCTTATTGCCTCAATTACCTAGAAATATGTTCTTTCAATTTTTAAACCTCGGGGGTTTTACTAGTTTTTTTTCTAATTACTGATTTTTAATTGGTATTTTTAATTGTTATGTTTTCCATAACAATTCTTTTTCTATCTCCTAACTATGAGACAGGAATTCAGAAAAGGCTCACAGGCAACTTTATGTTTCCATCTAAGTCACTATGGTCATCTAATGGCTGGCTTAGTGAACTTCATTCATGTGCCTGATGCCTTGGCATAATGCCTGGTCTCTCTCCTTTTCCACGTGATCTCAGAACCACTCCAGCGATCTCTGGAGAAGGCCTGGCCTTCTAGCAGGATGATCTCAGGGAGACTGGACGTGTAAGGATGCCCAGGGCTCTAAATGTGTGTTACAAGAAGATTGAATAGGCTTTTGTCAGAATCTACAAGATTTTTCTTATGGCCTGACCTCAAAGGTTTAAGAACATCACTTTTGCCAGATTTTAATGGTCAAAAACATCACTAAGATTAGCCAAAATTCAGGGAAGAGGGATTAAATTCTACCTCTCAATACCAGGAGTAGCAAAAAACTTAAGACCATGTTAATTTTATCACACCTACCCATGCCCCATTATTTTCCCCACTGCATTCAACTCAGGGTTTAAGATCACCTAGAGATGTATAGTCAATTCCATCAAATCCAAGCATGGCTTTCATTTTCTAGTGGACTTCTACACTCAATACACAGCGAACTACATAGTCGAGGTACCAGGAAATTCTTCTCTTTGGAAAGGTAAGAATATGAGATCCTAAACAATCACTTGTTAGTAATTCCACAATTTTGCTGGGAAGATATTGGAAGACTAATATGGGAGAAGTTACTTCATTCGGCTCTATTTCTTGGCTCGGGGAAGGATGCCTTTGTCATTTTTTTTCTTCCTGGTTTTATCCTCAAATGATTGATTCTTTATTTTCCCTGGCCATACTGATGTGATTGGGAGGCCAGGTCAACCTTTCAGGCTGTATAGCTTTATCAAGTCTGCTTCTTACTCATCAAAAGGTGGCCTAAGGTTGTTTTAAATTTTGATCAGATGATTTCATTTGAGTCTGTGCTGATAGATTTTTTGTTTTGCTTTATATGTTTTGGGTTTTTTATTCTTTTTAAAAGTTAAATCCCTCTGGCACTTAGTTGACTTCTAATCTATTTTACCCAGTCAATTTCTTATGCCAACAACACAATCCAAAGGTCCCAGGTAAGCTGTCTTTCTTTGCTTTCTCATCTCCTTGCTTCTTTCAGTTTCTATCCCATAGGCGAGAACTATGCAGGTAATCCCACCTTGTATTGAAAAGGTTTGGGAAATATAGCTCATTTGTGTTCTCAGAGAAAGAGAATAGGATAGTGAACATCTAACCAGTTTGTGCCATAAATTCTATGCAGGAGTTTTAGTTGTTTATGGTTATACAGTAGTGCAGGGTACCAAGTCTGGTTCATGGCTAGAAATGAAGGTATAACTTAATTTTAATATAATTCTCATTATTCTCTAAATAGCCTGAAATTACAGTTTTGACTCCCTCATGATCTGATGGTTTTATAAGAGGGTTTTTGTGTGGTTTTTTTTTAAATATCCAGGTAATAGATTTTTTTTCCTTTCCCTTTTACTAATTGCTAATTCTATGTTACTGTGAGGAAAAAAAAAATCTCATATGCAATTTATGTTATTTGGAACTTAATGAGGCCTACATTTAGCCTAATATATGATCATTAAAAAGTAAACGTTACATGAACAATTGGAAATAAGGTAAATGAGAAAATGGGAGGCTTTAAAACCTCCAATTACTTCTCACCTCACTTAAATGAAATTCAACCTCTCACAAAGCTCTCAGTGACCCGATTCCCTGCCTGCATCCCCACACTTATCTCAGTCGCTTTCCTCGCACTTACCTGTGATGCTCAGCCTCCTTTTTATCCCTGTCTTTGCTCTTGTACCTGCTGTTCCTGCTGTCTCCAGATCTAGACCCTGCCTGGTGTTTAGTTCTCATTCAAATGTCACCCCTCAAACAGCATTTCCTAGGCCAACCCAGTCACATATTAACATACCACATTGTTTCATTCTTTTCTTACAATTCAGCATTATCAGGAATTAAATTGGTCACTTATATATAACATCTCACTTTCTCATCCAGGCCTAACTCCAAACCATTATGAAGTTGAATCATTCAAAGGCTGGTGGTATTGTCTCCTTCCTTCCCTCATTCTCATCCCCTCACATCCTCCCCCTACTTCCCTCTCCTTCTCTCTCCTGTGTCTCTTTCTCTCCTTCCCCTTCCCTCCTTTTAAACTTCCCTCCCTCCCTTATTTGGGAGGTTCTGTCTTGTTAAGGAGTTGTACATTCAAAAACATATTTCTCAACATAAAACTTTTGACTGGGATTTGGTAAATAACTTTTCTATACTTTATTTACAGTCCTGTTTCCACATTTTATCTTCTTAGGTATCTTTATTTTATATTTTGGTAGGAGAGTGGCAAGAAATATTTCAGCTATATTGAGTCATTTACTATGTTTATTCAAAAACTCTAACAGAAGTTTTATCTGTGCCCTAGCCTTAAAAAATGTTTTAAGAATAAAATAAAATCTATATCAGATCTCTGGGACAAATGGAAGCTTTTCATGCAAATACACTTTTCAAATGTTTTATCAGCATTCATTTGCATAGACTTGATATGCTTGTAACAAATCAGTCTTAATTTCTTTCTAAAAGCCACACTCAAGAATCCTTCCCTGGCAACATAATATTGCAGTTGCCTGTGGTATTGGGTAAAAACAATTTGATATCCCCTAACATACATTTTATAGTTTAGATTTCTATACCCTTAATTTCTCCCTAATTATTTTAAACTAATGTTTTGTTTTTATTAATTAAATTAATACAACACTAAGTGCAGTTCACTTGGAACAGTTTATCTCAGAAAAGAGGGACAGCTGCAAAGTGTGTGTGTGTGTGTGTGTGTGTATACATTATGGAGGTGGGGGGAGAGTAAGGGCTTTATCGAGTGAAGAAAATAAAAGCTAATTCAAATGGTGGGCTTCATTGTGCAAACATGGACATTATCCTGTTATTCGAGTCCCTTAGGAAACAGCAGGGTTATTTCCAGGAAAGTCTGTGTGCAAAAGGCTATGTATTGCCTTCAAACTGATGCTCATTAGGAATGAAAAGTGCCAAAGCAGTTTCTGTACATCCTACCCCATGTCAAGACCAAGGTAGGGTATCACGAATTCTGGAAAATTTCAGAAAACCAGCCTCATGTATTACTCATAAGCAGCAGACTAGGTAAATGAAAGAATTGGTAAGTTGGGCATTCCTATAGAATCCTAATAGACCTGTCCTTCTTTCTGGAGATGAACACATCCAATAAGTGAGTTATTTCCTCTCGTATCTATAATGCAGAAAGTAATTAAGGAAGGGAGCATAACAGCAGAAGGATGATTGAGCATAGTTTTTGAATGTCAGCTGTCAGTAAGCATGTCCTACAAATTAAAAAAAAAATAGCAACTGTTACTATTACTTCTAACACTAAGTGAGAGATAGCTATGTTCTTAACCCATCTTTTACTCTCCAACTTATGATGAGCAATCTATGGGGATAAGTAGCATTATTATCCTCCTGTTATACATGAGAAAACTAAAGCGTAGGAAGGTTAAATAACTTGCCAAAAGCTATATTGTTACTAAGTTGAGGCTCAAGATTTAGAAATCCAGCAGCACAATTCCAAGGACCATACTTTAAATGATCAGTGGATGGATGGATGGATGGATCGATGGATGGTTGGATGGATGGATGGTGAATGGTGATTGTGATTGGATAAATGAATAACTATATGAGCTAGTTCTGAGATGGTGTCAAACAATAGTAGGAGATTCAAATGCATTTGAAAACTTTTTTGTTTCCAATTTAGTTTTAATGAAATTTTAAAAAATTAATGACTTTTCTTAAAAGGGCCACTTGTGACGATGTCACCTAAAAAGCATCTGCATCTCATGGAAACTGCTGGACAGCCTAAAGTCTCATTAGTACCTAGGATCTTGCTACCCGTGGAGTCACCTGCCCGGATAAGAGCTGGCAGTGTGTGCTGCTCATTCATTACCGCCATCTGAGTGCTCAATTTATGGTTTACATTATTTACTTGCTTCTCATTAGGAAGAAGGCCAGAGCACCATCCAATTCTCAGAGCAAAACACCCCAGAGCTTCCCCACATACAATTGCACATCATGTAATACTAAGGTTTGTTAAAATATCACAGACTTGCAAATTTTTTTCAATAATTGCTGCAAATATTCACCAGAGGGGGGAATGTTTATTCATTTGCTTAATTCCTAATAATGTTTTCTGCTATGGTAATATTTTGTTAGTCTCTCTTAGATTTAATTTGGCATCTGACCAATTGAGTTTATGCTTTTAAGCAAACAGTGCGGGCTCTGAATGTTCAGCATCTCATTCATGTTATCTGTCCCTAGATTTAGTACCCGTACAGCCTGTTGGCTGTGTTATTTTCTAATGAGAATTTTATAAAATGCCTTGGAGGCTCATTATAATTTAAGCCTCTTTCCTTCCATTCAAATGAACCCCATTTTAAAATGCAGCATGTTTGTGCCTTTAAATGAATGTTGGCTCTGGAAAACCCAGGCTTCTCTCTATAGAGCCCAACTTGCTGGACCTGGGAACACCAGCTATGTGTGAGATGCCAAAACTCACCCTTCCAACCTCAGAACCTCTTCCTCTATTCTTTTTTTTTCTTTAAATATATTTGATTGATTTTCCACAGAGAGGAAGAGAGAGGGACAGAGAGTTAGAAACATCAATGAAAGAGAAACATCCATCAGCTGCCTCCTGCACACCCCCCACTGGGGATATGCCTGCAACCAAGGTACATGCCCCTGACCGGAATCGAACCTGGGACCCTTCAGTCCACAGGCTGACCCCCTATCCACTGAGCTAATCCGGTCAGGGCATCTTCCTCTATTCTTTTACTTTAACATTCTTCTCTGTCAGTGGTTAAAGTGAATGTTGATAACAGTATATCCTGCTTAGTATTCCTAGAGAGTCACAGTAAGGCATATAATATATCTTGTAAATTTTCTTTACTTGAGTGAGAAACTTCCTTTTTTCCCCCAGTTTTGTTGAGGTAAAATCGACAAAACCGCAATATATTTAACATGTGTAATGTGCTGATGCAATCTGTGTATGCGTTGTGAAATGATTCCTACAATCAAGTCAATTAACACATTTATCACTTCACATAATTACATTTCATAACTAGTTTAATATCTACTCCTCAGCAAAGTTCAAGTATGAAATACAGTATAATAAACTATAGTCATCATGCTGTACATTAGATCATCAGAATGTATTCCTCTTATAACTGAAAGTTTATACCCTCTGAACAACCTCTCCTCATTTTCCCCATCCCATATCTTGCAATTCTTGTGTTAACCCTAATACTATTGCTATTATTCTGTTAAGGAAACTCAAGCTCAGAGATGTCAGGCAACTTGTCAATTAACACCCAGCTAGCTCTACACTCAAACACATATTCTCTGGCTAAGAAATCCCATGTTTTGTTTCTATATCTCTCCAATGTACACTAATATAACTAGGATTAGTCTACTGTACCCCAAGGCATACAATCTGCATGTGAACAGGTTTCACTATTAAAATAACTGTATCTCTAATGACGTTAGCCAATTGTTTTTATTTCTATGGGTTGTACCTCACAGAATAAATCTCAGCTGAATTCCACTTGAAATCTTTCAAGTCTATAGAGTAGTATTATTTCTTTCCATTTTATTCTACAAATAAAACAATTAAATTCCTTTATCTGTAACTCATTATCTAGCATAATTTATCATTCACCTAGCTATCATGGCCATTCTTCTTTGATCATATTCTGCTTTCTGTGTAATCTGACTAGTACAGAATGAAACAATATTAGCATCTTCTTACTTCTAGACACTCTACTCTTGTTGAGCCTACCCAACATGGAATTGTTCTTGTTTTGTTTTGTCAGATGCATGACATACTTAACTCATGCCACTGATACTGTGGGTTAAGTCTTCTAAGTCCTCCTTACGTATTTGGCTATTGAGGCCCTTCCTCCCTCTACCTTGCATTTGTACAGTTAGCAGGGAAGTACCTTACATCAGACACCTTTTAGGCACCACGTCAGACACCCATGCCTCCAGCCACCGCTGTGGAGACCAGCTCTGCACGGTTTTGTCCATCTGCACACGGGGGCAACCCAACAGCACCTCACCTCCTTCCTATGCCGTCTGTTTCTTGCCTCCCAACTTGGTCACCCTGTTTGTGCACATTAGGAATGGGAGGGGGTTAACGCCTGATGGAATGGATTTTGATCAGTAGGATAAGGAGCTGGTGTATAAATCCCCATCCTAGACAGACTACTTGAGATGGAGTTTCTGAAGCCTCTGAGAAGGTAGTTCCACAACATCAGCCATTCCCAATAATGCCAGCTCAGTAAGCACACTTGAACCGCTGTCCCTCTCTTTTTTACTCTCTTCTGCTTCTCTCTGATTCTATTTCTTAATAAGATAGTGGTGGATAAGCCTTAGGCTCAAGCTCTGCTTTCTGGGGAAATCCAGGCAAAGACCAATTATAGAGTGTTAACATCTTTCTTACATTTATTCTATTTTAAATTGAAAGCATTCATATTTTTAAGAGATTCTAATTCCTTCATCTAGAATATTTGTTCTTGCTTTCATCTTCATATCCTTGATTTGGAGAGTAAAGAATTTTCAAACATCTGATAAGGGCTTGATCATAATTGAAAGCTATATAGTTTGATACATATTTTTTTTTAGTATCAAAGGGGAGTAAAGAAAAAATAGTTCTATAGATTTAGTACTTATACTGGCTGAAGGTACAAGGAAAATATTTTCACTACAAATATTCCAAATTAAAGTAGGTGCATCCAGCAGGACAGCAAGACCCACTGGCTCCTCGAGAATAAGTATTACTTGCCATTCTTCCTCAGATTGTACTTGTCAAACCACATCAACTTCCAATTTTAGTGATAAAGGTCTACATCAATGATTATTTTCAGTTTCATAAAAGACATCTGTCTATAGACTGATAGCTTACGTTTAAAATAAAGCTTACACCTCATTAAATCTAACCACTTGCTTAAAGAAGGTAGTTTACAATTTATTAAAGCTAACCACTTGCTTAAAGAATGCAGTTCACAATTTATTAAATCTAACCACTTGCTTAAAGAATGTAGCTAGAATGAACCTTAGAAATTTTCCAGTTCTTGCTTCCAGGGACACTTTTCAAATAAGGAAACCGAGGCCCAGAGAAGTGCGGTGGCCTATTCTGAGTCAAAAGGATAAAAATAACCACAGAGCTTGGGCTAGATGCCTAAACCCAAGGACTTTTGACAACACTCATTTCTGGCCTTAAAACAGTAAGAGCTTTTTCTTATATTCTGAGAAATTCCCACTGGGGATAATCCATTGAAATGTGTAACTGTGGCTGAGAAGAAAACAGTTTGTAAAACCTGTTTTTGGTATTTTAGCATTTTTAAGTCTCTTTTTAACCATTGAATATAGATGTTCTTTCTTATTCTCAAAGAACCCAAATCCTGACACCTGTAACTTCAAGGATATATCCTGAGTCTGAACACTCTCACCTTCTCCATTCCTAATCACAGTCCAAAAAGTTGTCATCTTCTTAAATAGTTCTTAATTGGTCTACCTCCCTTCTCTCTTCAATTCAACAGGGTATTACCTACAAAGCAGTCAGTGTGACCTTTCTAAATGTAAATGTAATCATGACATTCCTTTGCTCAAAATCTCCCAAGGGCTTCAGATTAAAATTCAAAGATGGCCCCCAAGGCTCTTTATGGTCTGGCCTCTGTCTACCTTCTCAACTTTCCTAATGCCGCGACCCTTTAATACAGTTCCTCCTGTTGTGGTGACCCTCAACCATAAAATTATTTTCGTTGCTACTTCATAACTGTAATTTTGCTACTGTATGAACCGTAATGTAAATATCTGATATGCAGGATGTATTTTCCTTGCTACAAATTGAACATAATTAAAGCATAGTGATTAATCACAAAAACAATATGTAATTATATATGTGTTTTCCGATGGTCTTAGGCGACCCCTGTGAAAGGGTCTTTTGACTCCAAGGGGTCGCGACCCACAGGTTGAGAACCACTGGTCTAGCACTTTCTCTTCACTCATTTTCTAGTAGCCAGTATGGCTGTTCAGTATTCCTCAAACAGGCCAATCTTGTTCCCACTTCAGAATCTTTATGGTTAATGTTTTCTCTGCCTAGAATGTTCCTCTCCCAGATTTTTAGCATTTGTGTCTTTGCAGCATGCAGGGGTCTTCTCATGTCACTTCCATATAGTCCTTCCCTGATTATCTATCACCTACTTCTTCCTCTGTATCCTCTCATGTGCTCTTGCTTTATAGCAATGATCACTATCTGAAATGTGATGATAACAGAGTGAATACATATATTTTGTGTCTTACTTACTCGACTGTAAACTCCAGAGGTCAAGGAATTTATATTGCCTATCTCAGTATCTGTAGCAGCAGTACAGGGATGTTGCTGAATAAGTATTTATCAAATGAATGAATATATAAGGTTATAAATCTCTACTACAGAGAAGTGATTTTCTGAAAACATATGCCCTTATGATCTTAGTTCCCATTCCCCAGCAGTTATCCTGTTAACTAACTAAGTAATTCACTATTAATAGAGAGTCAATCAAGAAAGCAAGTAGCCAATACAAGCTATTATAGTGCATTGAATTATACCATGCACTAGAATGGCTGGAACTTGAATGTCAAAGCATTTGGCTGCAAGTTATTTACTGCTTTTGGACCGTAGAGATGTATGTATTTAAATGATCTCATAATAATAACAGAGCTCCTAGATGGCCTATCATCAATTATATTATTGCTTTATGCTGTATGAACAATATCTAATTAGTCCCCACAGCATTCCTGGTTGGGAACAGAGGAAACTGAAAAGCCATGGAGACAGACAACATCATGGGTGCCTTTATTGTGTGAATGGAACTCTGTGGATTCAAAGAGCAAGTTTTCTTCTCTCTTTTAGACCTGCTCTGTCCAGCTTATTATATTTACCACCAAATACTAGAGTGTACTAGTATTCTTCCTCTGTGCATTTGTTATAAATTTAGGGAGTTGGAGTTTTTCTGTACAATATTATGTAATAAAAATTTTTCTAAAGGAACCTCAAATGATGCATTGTGGTGGGTGGGGATGTCTCAAAGGAATGGAATCCAATATAACATAATGGATCATTAAAATCAGCTTGAATTGGATTCAAGCCAAGAGGTAAACTTTCCTAGCTGTATAGTTTGGGGCAACTTAGTAAGCTTGTCTGAGTCTCATTGCCCTCTCTTGTAAAATTGAAGCAATAGCAGTATTCACTTCAAAGACTGCTGTGATGACTAGAATGAGACAATGCATGAAAACAGTGCAATAACTGGCAGAACAAGAGTGCTTTATATATGTCATCTGTTATCATCATTTTTTTAAAGCATCAGTCAATAGGTACTTATTGAAATACATATTACATTAAGATAATGTAATTGAGATGGTGGGGGAGAAAATACTGACTCTGCCTAATATTAACTTTTGATCACCTTGCTGAAACAGTACACATAGTCTCAATGAAATGTTAATGAGAAAAACTGCAAATATGATAAAGCTTATAGTAACAGATGTAAGGTGCAAGAGAAGATTCTTAGGGAAGATGATCTAGTTTGTTTCACAATGGGGATGAAATTCAGGAAGTATTGGTAGAAAGCTGACAATTAGAAAGTTAGACAAGGAAGTCCAGTGATTCTTTGGTGAAAGAAATGTTGCTAATGTTAAGTCCCATTGTCTGTGTGTTCATTGCTGCTTGTCCTGTGGATGCTTCTGTGGAGTACAGGCCCCTGGAGACTTTGGAAAGACCTGTTAGCTTTATTCTGGTGCCAAATATACCTGAGAATAAGGGAATTGTATTTATTCAAGGATGTTATTTTATACCAACATATCAGTCACCTTATTTTTGGATATCTGAAAATTACAGTTAGTTTTTCTTCTTTGTATTATAGTAGTTAATGTAATGAATGCAAAAAATTAAAAGTATTAAAGCCATGCATAAGTAAGCTTACCCTTCCTGGGGAAAAATTACCCTGCTTCTAGATCATACAAAAGAAGTAAAAAGATGAGTGAATTTAATGCTTTTTCCCAAACATTTCTCCCGTATGCACTTTTTTCTCTAGTTAGAAACACAAATTACATTACATTATGCTTATTAAATAGTTCAGTAAAAAGTGGGACTCTAATACAAAATGACTGCTCTAGCCTGAAAATGGGACTTCCTACGGGGCTTTTATGAAGTGTGACCTCATTCCATTATTAATAATACACTTTGTGAGTTTTCTTTCATCCATTCATCTTGCCAGAGCATTGCTAACATTAACTAATTAATCCTCTTGTCATCTCCATGATCAAGCTAAGGCATTTATCTCATGTCTCAGCATGCCAGGGTGAAGCTTGGGCAAAAACTGCCTGACAGGGGTTGATGAATGGGTGGTGCCCAGGTGACAGTGAAGAGCTGAATTGAAGAAGATGGCTGCTTCAACTTTTCTGGCACAGACCCTTGCCTCACAGGCAATCTGAGGACTGTCTCCATATACACTTGGCTCAAATATATCCCCATCTGTTTGGAAGGCATGGTGCCCAAGCAGGCACTGGTCAGAACTTTGGTGCTGGGAATAGGAGATGAGCACTTTTCTAGATAGTCTGTGTCCCCCTGCCATGTGACATCTGTTTTACCAGATGTCTCACCTCTGGGTCCATTGGTACGCCAGCCCTGTAGCTATGTGTCTATTCACAGCACAGCTGTTGCTATGTAAATGCCAAGGAACAAAATAAATGATAGGGCTATTGTGTGTGTGTGTGTGTGTGTGTGTGGTGTATGTGTATGCATGTATTTGTTGGGGTGGGGGTTGGCAGATACCTAGGGCTCAAGGTTCATAATAAACTTAAATAGCACTGCTCCCAGAGGCTACAGCAGGGAACACTATGACACCTGCCTTAGCTGTCAACGTGGATGCCTCAATGTATATTGCTTCTAGAATCAAATACCATGTAAATCTTCTGCCCCAGAAGTCTGGATCACAAAGTTAAAAGGGACACAAAATCTCCCACAAATAGAAGCAGTTGTAAGGCATATTGGAGTTCTCCTTAATGGTCCTTTCATGTTACCATTCATCAATAGATATCTTTTGAACACATCTCCAAGGTATCCAAGGTATGTAGCCTTATAATAGATGAATAAAGAGCTACAGAGAAATTATACCTGGCACTGTCTTTAGAATAAGATCTAAACTTATGAAAGAATTGAGTAATCAAATACGGTAGCCAGTGGTAGGCATCTAAGGGAACGTTTGCTGTGGGTTCTAGGGCAAAGGAAATGATGCCTTAATAGTGAAGGTCAATTTCCTGCATTTGCCTTAGAAACAAAGTATTTGGACACGGAGAAAAAACTCCAAAAACAGTACAAAGGAAGGTGTAGGTATGTTATATTGTCTGCATGGTAAGTTAATTTAAAAATAAATGAGTATAAATTGTGAAAGATGTGTTTTCGCATTTTTCAACTCTTAATCTACACCTCCGGGTTAGTTAGGTAAAACCTGAAGAAATCACATCAGAATTGTACAATCCAAGGTAATTCAAGGATATTTGAATAGAAAATGAAATATTACAATTTGGGCACTTTATATATCTGTCAATATTCACACCAGAGAGTTTTTAAATTAGCCTAAAGATGTTAAAAGTTAGACTGTCGGTAGAAAAATTACATGGGCTCTACCAATCTTGAAGAAGTTTAGGAAACCAGCCCTGGCGGGTAGCTCACTTGGTTAGAGCATTGTTCCAATATACTGAAGTTGCAGGCTCAATCCTCAGTCAGGGCACATACAAGAAGCAACCAATGAATGCATGAATAGATGGAAGAACAAATCAATCAATCTCTCTCTCTCTCTCTCTCTCTCTCTCTCTCTGTCTGTCTTTCTCTCCTCTCTCTCTTCCTCTCTGTATCAAAAAATATATCCACATAAATTGGCATTTAAAGAAAAGTTGAGGAAGCCAGCAGACTTTGCCATCCAATAATTTGAGGGAAACACTTGAGTTCCGGGGCCTTCAGAGCCTCCTGTTCTTCTACCTCCTTTATGACCCTGCCACGTTGTAATGTAATGCTAATTGTGCACCTTGAAAAGAGTTTTCTATGCAAGGTGCTTGTCAGAGTGCCTCAGGGCAGAGAGTAGGAATTGCCTGACTTATAGTACAAGTTCTATTTTAGTGTGAGTTCACTAATGTATGATTGCATACTTGAGATTTGCTCTACACTAGAGATTTGCTGTACATTTTGCTTTCATTGTAATATACAATCTCATATGAGGCATATAGCCATTGCACCTCCACAGAATATGGGAATTGAACCAAATTACCAAAAATACTTGGTAATGGCTCAGCAACAAACTGGCTTACATGGGTTCTCTGGTGTAAAGAATAGTTAGTAGTTGAGATTACAGCCAATAAGCAGAGGATGGGTAGAAAATAGAAAACTCTGTAACTCACTACAAATCACGGTTAACAAATATTGTCACTCGGGACAATTACACAACCATTACTAAGTTGGAAGAGCTTCCATGCAATTCCTTTCTTACTTCCCTCCATTTAATCTTGTGTATCTACCTGTCATAAAGATTTTATACTATTCAGAGCCCTAAGTTCACTCTTTACCTAATGATAGGTTGTCATTTAGCAAAGCCATGTCTTGTGTCCTGGCATTTAGAATAGAAATTAACAGATTTTTGTAACAATAATGGTGCCCTCTTCCTTCTAATTACTACCAACTGATATAGTGGTTTAATATATTGAGTCTAAACTTCAGTT
Organism: Myotis davidii; assembly: GCF_000327345.1. Classification (NCBI taxonomy): domain Eukaryota; kingdom Metazoa; phylum Chordata; class Mammalia; order Chiroptera; family Vespertilionidae; genus Myotis; species Myotis davidii. The sequence goes on from NW_006285779.1 coordinate 376,248, forward strand.
ATCCGTACAGCTATTTAATTTAAATTTTAGTAATATTCTATAGCCAGGGACTAAATATTTAAATTAAGATCACAAGTGCCTCTAGCTTTATTTATAAGGCAAGATAAACTTTGACACTGGACAATTCAATTCTAGCTCATTAATTTCAAGATTTTTAAATTTCCCTTTCCCACCTTCCATGGGTCATTTTTAAACCCAACAGAATTGGTACATAGGCTGAATTCAGGTGAAATGCTCCTATATTCCAACTATTTCAGTAATTATCCCAATTTCTTAAAGATACCTGTGATCATGAATTGACAGTTTCATCTGTAGGTATGATATTTAAATGATTAAATGCAGGAGAAACTGTTTTTTAATAATATAAATCAGTTTCCTTTTTTGGTCCTAAATGCCTTCCACTTATTATAAAAAACAGTGGGTCTTTTTCTGGCACCAAATCACAGTACACATTTACAAGACATTTTGTTAGGACAATAACTAACAAAATAACTAACATCACTGCACTCTTGAAGACTATGGCTAGAATTAACTATTTTGACAAAGGCCTGTTTAGAATGTTGATTTGGCTTCCATCAAGAGACTACCGTGAAGAACTCGATTGTGCGGTGGACAGTCCTAGAAACTGTCCTTTATGAAAATTCCCAAATCACTGATCTGAGTCAGCTCTGACCCAGGTGTTGATGCCATTCTTCCAAAGTTAATCTCTGAACAGTGGCTAATGTGGATGATAGATGCCTTCTACCTGTCTCATAAGACTCATAGGAGACAAAATATGCAGAGGACCCTGCAGATTGGCCCACTCAACCCTAAGCTAAATCTTCTCTATCAGGCTTCCTATACCACAGAGTTAGAAATCTCAAGCTTTAGTTCGGAGACACCTTAGCATTAAGCTCCAGATGCAGCTTACATTCTGCCACATGGGTACAATTGTACAAAGTTTGGAAGGAAGAACTGGGCATCAGCAACCACAGGGAGGAGATGGTTGCTACTTGCAAGGTAGAGAGACTTAGGCACTTGCTCCTATGGCAACTGTGGTGAAGGTTCTAGTCATCTTATCCAGAGAGCACTGCAGGCTGGGAGCAGCAGCATGGAGTGCAATGGGTTTCCCTAGAACTCCATTCCTCCTAGTTGTTTTTTTTTTTTCCTATCTGTGTACATCCAAGCATAATTTGCGAATCCTCCTGGAAATTATTATAAGCTACTTAATGCCATCTAACAAAACCCCTCCTGTTCACATGCATGGGAATTAATTCTGAGGGCTGCATCAGATCTCGTATTTGCAACCCTCTTGATTAATTAACCACATCTGAAGAAGTATTTTGAAAATGATCAAGACACTAGCTAGCTTTGAAAGGAAGAATCATACCAAAGGTGTATTTGTTTACTTCAAAATATAGTAAGATCTTCTTAGAAAACAAAGCCTCAGCATCAAACTATTGAACATTTATTATATTATCAGCACAAGTTTTAAAGCATAAGGCCTTTGTTTTCTGGTAGAGACTGAAATATAAGTCTGAGTAGACATATCTGCAAGTAAATTCATAATTCATGATGATCCTTTTTTTCTAGTTGTTTGCTTTCTTGTCAAGTGCCCTCCCTCTTCTCACCATCCCCAATTCATATCGGTTTAGAATTAAATTATGTATATACAACATGTTAAACAGTATCAATGCGTAAGAATTGTAAAAGCCTATAAATTGGTCTTCCATACAGATATTATCTATAAGGAGTCATTTACTCTAGACTCTTTCAACTGTAAGAGAGAGGCTCAACCCTAAAGAAGAGATATTTGATTGGTTTTGGGAACTGGAAAATATATGGAAGACATGGTGTTTGTCCCAATGCGTGTAGGAACTCAGGGCTGACCTTCATCCCTCTTCTTTGCATGTGTTTGTTTCAATTCTTAGGTGTGGGGAGGGTTATTTTTACCAGTGTTCTATTCACATATCCTCAGCTACATAATCCTAAAAGCACGGTGCCTTTCCTTAAGTTCAAAACAAGTTTACTAGGGGAAATACTGACTGATAACTAGAAGGACATATTCACTTTGCTTCAATCACTGTGGCCTGGGTATAGACTACGCTAGGCCAGGGCTGATTTCCACAAGCATCAGCAAGTTGAAGGACTGTAATTAGGAGCCTAAGCAGCCACAATTTTGGAATGGGGGAGAAGAAATTCCCTAAAAAAATCTAGGATGCTGGACAGAAGAAAAACAAAGGTCACCTCTTGATTAAAAAAAAAAGGAAAAAAAGCCAGCCCTGACTGGTGTGGCTCAGTGGATAGAGCATTGGCCTTTGGACTGAAGGGTCCCAAGTTTGATTCCTGTTAAAGGCACATGCCTGGGTTGTGGGCTTGATCCCCAGTAGGGGGCATGCAGGAGGCAGCCAATCAATGATTCTCTCTCATCATTAAGGTTGCTATCTCTCTCTCCCACATCCTTCCTCTCTGAAATCAATAACATATATATTTTAAAAACAAGAAAAAAAAGGCATTCTCAGTGCTTATTCTCATATAAACTAAAAATGCATCGCCAGATGCTTCTTTATGATGTACATTCCATCTTCCTTATCTATCCATCCTGGCATGTAAATTTCTTTCCTTCAAACGAGGTAGTCAAGATATAATCACACATGCTCATATAAAAAGCATTTTATGAGGAACAACTAAACAAAAGAACAATATACCCTCTCAGATTATATTCTAGCATTTTCCAAAAGCAGGGCAATACGGTCTGGCAACAGCCTCAGCATATACTACATTGTATTGCCCCTCACAACTTAAAGTCATTACCTGTCTCATGTAATCACTTCAATAACTCTATTAGGTAGATGATGATAATCTGTGTCTATTTTTTATTATAAATTTAATGTTGAAAGTCTTACATATGCCAACTTTTATGTCCCCATTGACCACTTCTAGCCCATCCCCCGCCCCACCATAGGCCTTCATCACGCTGACTTATGCCCATTTTATAGCATATCATTATTTTTGCTACCTATTTTATAGGTGAGAATACAGAGAAAGGGAGGTAAAATAGCTATCCAAAGTCTTAGAGTCATTCATTGTCAAAGAGAGGGATTTTTATCCAGTTAATGGGATACCTAAAAAATGTGCTCTTTCTACTATTTTTAAAACAGACCACTCATGGGGTAAACTGTTGAAGAAAAGTTTATCAGGCCATTCTAGTGAGTTCTGGAATACCTTAGAAAACGTCTGATGTATGGCATGACTCTCTTGGGGTAGGGCGTTGTGTTCAATCTAACAAGAAGTACATTGAGTGGAAAAATTCAGGGAGCCCCGGCAACTGCTGTTACATGAGACAGTATTGAAATGATCGTATTCCCTATGAGAAGAAAAGCTCCTAGTATCTCTCCTCCCTGGGTTTTGCATGTACTAGTCCTACAATCATGACCTCTCAAACACCGCCAGAGTCAGGAATCCAGAGGTCTTCACCGATGTCCCCATCCTAGCTAGAAGCAGGAGCTGCCACAGCACCTCGATGACAATGTCTCATCTTGTCCTTAGGCCCCTGGAGATGTGTTTTCAGCCTCACTCACAGATTTCCTCAGCAACATGCATTTAGCCACCACAGTATACCAAACTTGCAGGGCAAGTTGTTTTCTATTGTTATTTTATAAAATGTCTCATGTCAGCCTCGCCCTAATAGCACTCTCTCTCTCTCCAGGGACATCTAAGTGATTTTTGATCATCTAAAAGCCTCTGTGTTGCAAGCAATGGTTATGACTTAAAAAGGAAAACAGGGTGGGGGCGTGCGAAATACTTTCAAACTCACTCACTTCTGGGTTCTCACAGATACCCTCTCAGATATGTGAGGCAGATCTGCACATCTCAGTGGAACAGACGGAGAAACTAAAACCCCCAGAGTCAGTGACTTACTGAAACTCCCTAATGATTTAATGTTTTTATTTTTTTTTTAAAAAATATATTTTTATTGACTTCAGAGAGGAAGGGAGAGGGAGAGAGAGATAGAAGCATCAATGATGAGAGAGAATCATTGATCGGTGCCTCCTGCAAGTCCCCTACAGGGGATCAAGCCAAAACCTCGGGCATGTGTCCTTGAACAGAATGGAACCTGGGACCTTTCAGTCTTCAGGCCAGGCTCTATTCACTGAGCCAAACCAGCTGAACCTCTCTAATTATTTGGGGGAAGTTAGGAAATGGAGTCAAACCTTCCCAATCCCATATCTAAGTCTTCTGTGAGACAAATGGCTTTCATATTCCTATTTTAAAATTATAT
>NW_006285779.1:380550-382138 GCF_000327345.1 Myotis davidii
ATATATATATATATATATGACTTTTATATAGTGCTGCCCCATATACAAAATAGATAAGAGGAGTGACATTATATGGATGAAGGAGGACTAAGACCAGGCCCACCATGGCAACCCCTGAGCATCATGGCAGAAGGCCTATCGCTGTTTGAGAAGCTCAGAACCTGGACCAGGTTACCAACTCCTCCTGTCTCTCTAGTCCACTCCTGCGGGGCATAGCTTCCCACGTGGGGTGCCAGGAATGTTTTAAAGATGTGCTGAAATCTTGATTCCCCTCAGCCACCAGGAACACCCTGTTCCTTTCTCTGGGGAGGTACAGCCCCACACCAAGGCAGACAGCACTGGAGGGAATCTTCTCTACCTGACAACAGCCTCCTCTGTGCCCAAGTGTGCTACACGAAGATAGGTTTGTATGTCAGGAACCACCACAGAAGGCTCAGGGGGGCTCTGACATAACAGGATTTCACTCACTAGATTCAAATGAACTCCACAGAAAGTTCCTGTAACCAGCCCCCCTCCTACCTGAATAATGCCATCTTTTCTACCTTCATTTATTATTGGTTGTATAAGTTCTCACATTTGTCCAAAGCAGATTTCCTCAACAAAGAAATGTTTCCAAAGAATTCCTCTTTGATTTTTTTGACTCAGATCAAATTAATCCCTTTGTTTAGGTGACCTCAGTTATAGCTTTTTTCCATTGGTTCTTTACGATCCAGTGGTAGTTGTTTTCACTGTACTAGGTGATGCTGAATAAAATCCTTCCTAGCTTCTCTTCGCAAGTAGACCTTTTTTATTTTACTTTTTTAGCAAGGCCCTGCATGCTAACCACCATTATATCAGGGTGTCCTTAATTCATTCCACAATTATCTCATTCATTATTTTAATTCCCTTGCTGGGCCATGTCCTTCCTGCCACAGGCCCTTTGCACATAAAATTGCTCATCACTAGATGCCACCTCTTTTTTATCTAGTCAACCTTTCTCATCCTTGAGATTTCAGCTCAGATGTCACATCCTTAAGGAGTCTGTCTTGATGCCACAGGTTAAAGTGATTCCCTCTGTTCTCCACCATAAATCTTTTCTTCATGCTATGTTTCCATTATTTTCACATTTACTTACGTGTTTGATTATTGCTGGCCACTACTAATGGACTCTAAGATAGCAAGACTATGTCAGTGTTTTCCCCCCTCCATTCTTATGCCTGCCATATAACACACTCTTAAAGAATTGCTATGTGGATGAATCAATGAAGTTAGTACTGAAGTTACAGGTTCTAAGAAGAATCAGGAGAGAACCAAAAAGATAATTAAAAAAAAAAGAAGTTGAAGTACTAAAGTACCTTTCAGAACTAAAACAAAGGTGGTAATAGCAGTGAAGTAGAAAGTTTTGAGAATCAAAGGTAAACAGAGAAAGTGCTTTGAAAAACTAAAGTTTCAAATATTGCTTTTATTCTTAAAATTAACAACGCAAAGTCAGTTCGGGATTTAACCATAAATTGTTAAGAGGTGTATTTTAAGAATTTTTTTGTCAAAAGTAATTTGTTTTTCATTCCTTATTAAAATTACTCTATAGCTATCCCTGCCTCCCCCCTCC
>NW_006285779.1:382522-386705 GCF_000327345.1 Myotis davidii
TTTGCCAACTGTACCAAGAAATGAAAATTATGATGTGGAATCAGAGCCAGCAGCAATGATGTCAGGACAGGTTCAAGTGAAGCACATCACTTAAGTCAAAATTTATAGCCCTGACTGGCTATGCTGTGCTGTGCGCTTCAGTTCAGGGCCAAGAAGAGATTTATCAAAGGAAGATAACAAGATGAATGGAAGTTGCAGGTAAGAGTTCTGAAAACTTTCATGAACTAGAGTAAGTCTTGAAACTTTGTGTTTAATCTCTGCAAGTTGTACTTCCAGGTATAATTACAGGCTAACATCTGATGTATTATACAGGTGAAAATAAAAGAAAGACACTGGGAAAGCATGTGTCTAATGAAGCTAAGAAGGCTCCATAAAAGGACACGTGCATGTAAAAATACCAATGGGAACCAGACAGGTACCTTTCCTGGGATGGCAATCAGCGCTGGGGATTGAAAAAAAAAAAAAAAATGGATCATGTGCTTTTTCAAGAAGGTGCCCCCTGTGGTTCAGTTCCAGCCAGTGGTTACCAGGCTGAAACACAGGTCTTTGGGGCACAGTTTTTCTAGGAACAGCCAGAAATTTAGATGATTATGTGAAATTTGCTGGTTCCATAATGTCAGCAACATATTAAAATTTATAAAGTTTTTGTGGGCCAACTCCTTGCCTATCAACTGGAGTTCAACTACAGGCCACAGTCTACCTGAATATAGCATGTTTGCAAACTCAGTATTATGTTCATTCTTTTTTTTTTTCAATCCCTTTCTACCTATTTTTTTCCCCCAAACTCATCTTGTTTCATCTTATTTCCCCCATGGATCGTTGCTGGTGTTCCAGACTTTTAAAAAATGTTTATTGAATATTTTTCCTGAAACTATAAAAAAAATGAAAATGAATGGAGAGTGAGTTGGTGGGGAGAAACTGGACTATTCTCAAAGAGTTTTCTTTTCTTGGGCAATTAGATCTTGGTGCAGAGACTCAGGTTAAAGTTTCACTTTTACTAGTATATGGGCTTTCCAAGAAAAAACAATACATTGTTCTAACTGGAGCTGAAAAGCCTGTGCATCACTGTGTAGATCTTATACTTCAGGACAAAAATAACCTAAGATGACTCTACATTAGCTAGCTAATAATGCTCTATCACATAAAATGGCAACACGAATATCTCTGATTTTAAACTGCGGCCTAGCTCAGCATGTAAGTAAAGCATCTGGGAGTAAACCTGGTAATTTTGTGGTGATTATTTATTGAGTCTTCAAGGCCACAATGCTATAAAGTGGAAGACCCGCAAAGCACGGGGAGACAGGATGCTAGGAAGAGAGGATTGGGTTGGGAATTGGAAATTAGGTTCCAGTCCCAACTCTGCTGTCAACAGCCATAAAAACCTCTCTGCTCCTGGGCTCATTACTTATTTACTATTTATACCTTGCCTATTTCCAAAACAGATTGGAGGTGGCTTCCAATAAAAACCACTAATGTATCAGCACTCTTTTACAAGGTAATAACCTGAGATTTAAAAGAAGAAAAGTTTAGCAGCAAATTTAAGCTAAGGCAGGACACTGTAATGGAGCTATTATTAACTTCGTGCTACACAATAAAACAGAAAACAAATTCTATCTCTATCATAATCTATGGGTCTCAGTTTCCTTATCTACAGAATGGTGGGAAGTGAGAGTTGGGTGAAATCATTTTCCAGTGTCTTGGCAGGTTCAAGTGTTTCTGTTACAAAGTGATGTGTGCAAAGTGAAAAGAATTCCTCACACTCAAGCACCAGCAGGGCTTATGGGAAAAGTTGGAGTTACATAGGTTAAATAACTCATAACATATGTAACTTTTTAATCAAAGAACGATAAAAATAAATTACAATGATAATAAAAATACTTGCCTGGTTATAATAAATGCAAAATTCCAAATAAGTAAAGAAATACTATAGTACTTAGACTTTATTAAGAAGGTACTGAATATAGGTCAGGGTAAACCTGGGTAAGGAGATACTGAGTCTGATGGGTTCAAGGACAAAATGAACACAGACCAGGCACAACATACAATTATAACTTCAAAACAGAGCAGGAGGCCCAACTGAGCCAAGACAAAGAACATGAGTAAAGAAACCTAGGGTATGCCGCTTCATTCCTCAGCAGACGGCTCATGTATTTTGAGTTCACTCACAGAAGAATCTGTGACTGAGGACTGATAGGCTAAGATAACCTGTGTGTCCATGGAGAAGTCTTAGGGTTTCTTATATCGGCCCCCGCACACATGGAAAGTACAGGTATACATAATGTTGATTTGGCCAATATTCTGAAGAGAAGGACTAGAAAGCTAAGAAGTTGTGCAAAACAAAAGCTATATGAGGAATATGGCCATGAGGAGGTTATAATCTAAAATGATGGTTGGGCAAGAAAATATAGGGTAATTTGGGGGAAAGGGGCACATAAAATGGCACTAGAAAAGCATGAAAAAGTTCACAGTGACTGTTGTAGTAAATTCAGTAAAGAAAACTTGCTCAGCCAAAAGAGAATTCATAGAAGCATTGGGGAAAATGGAAGGAAATGTTTAGCCATTCCTATGTTTTGGGATAAAGTTTCTTTAAAACAGTTTTATTTAACCAGGGGCAATTTTGCTCCTCAAGGAGTACTTGGTAAATTCAGGAGACATATTTGGTTGTTGCAATGAGGGTGGTGCTACTGGAATATAATGGATGGAAACCAGGTATGCAATGCAAGAACTGGCTGCCACGACCAAGAATTATCTGGCCCCAATTGTCAATAGTTCCATAATTGAGAATCCCTACTTTAAATAAACATAGGGAAGGTTTTGCAGTCTGGATCATTGCTTTAAACTTAATTAATGATTTTTTCTTTCCTTGAGGCAATTTGCCATGACCCATTCTGCTTCCCATGACCTACGTGGAAATCCTACAGATTTTTTTCCAACTCCATATGTGATGACCTTGACACCCATCTGTTCCCACCAACCTGATGCTTAGGAAGCAGCTTGGCTCAACCCTATTTCAGGTCTAATGCCTTTCAAAATATCCCCTTTAAATTCGCTTCTCGGATTTAGTTATTTTGACCTCTAATGGGTTGGTGTTTTAACTTATGAGGAAATGACCTTTGGGCCCTAATTATGACCCTTTCTCTTCCTTCAGCTTGGCTCTCTTTCTGATGCCCTGCACTTAATTATTCTCAAGTTCTATTTATTAGTCAATTAAATGGAACAAAACAAATTAAAACTTTTTTTGTGTACAACCAAGTTTCTAAATGTTCATTGGCCCCTTTGTGTTTTTCAAGGTATTACTATCATGGACAAACAGGGTCTTAACTGTTAAAATTACGAAATTAGTCCTTGGATTAATAACACTTAGTTTGAAGGAAATAAACTGAATCAGATAAAAACAAAAGAAATAGAATCAATAGCACTGCTCCTGGGGCGGGGTTGGGGGGTCGGGGGGCTGGAGAGTAAATTCTAAGACTCTAACACTGGAGCAGAGGAAGGTCCTGAACTTACCTTCTTCCATGGACACATGGAGTCTACAGCTACCAGCGGATCATTTTCTCCTGGAAATGGCCTAAAACCTAAATAAACTCCCTACAACAATGGTGATGATCAAAGGGCCACATCAAAACAGGCAGAGGAGGCAGAGCCAGTCTTGAAAAAGCCCGCCCTCAGGGGAACAACACACAATAGAGAGGTGCTTCTCCCAGAGCCTTGAGGGGTTGGTGCCCCACATCTGGTACTCCAAACCCTGGGAGCTGCAACAAAGAGTGAGCCCCCCAAACATCTGGCTTAGAAAACCAATGGCACTGAAGTCTAAGGGACCCAAAGTGCTATAGGAAACAGAGGTTTCTCTCTTAAAGGGCTTGCATGTGACTTCACTCACATTAAGACACAGCAAAATAACCCAAAAGTTTGGAAAGTACCCAGACTATAAGAGAAGGAGATTCGTTTATTAACCTAAAACCATCAGGAGGAACAGGGGTGGGGGTGGGGGGCTGTTTAAAGGCTGCTTACTGGTGACAAAGGCCCTGGCAGAAGCCATGATAGCACTCTCTGCCTAAACTGCTAACTCAGTTACTTGGACATGGTACCCTCCTACCACCCTGATAAGACAGGTGGGAGTGAGCGAGCATTAATGGCACTATCCCATGCCTTGCTAAATCAGAGAGAGCCAGTGGTTGCAAAC
>NW_006285779.1:386796-414003 GCF_000327345.1 Myotis davidii
AATGCTGCACATTCTCCATCCTCCCAGCCTAAAGTGAGCATATGTGCACAGACAAGGCACTCTCCCACTATATTACTAAGCCTGCGGGCATGTGTGCTTAAGACAGCTAAGTCATGTTCCCTGACCTTCCTGCAACCAATGTGTGAGCCCCATTCCTTACGGGGCGGGGGGAGGGGGGGGGGATGTGTGTGTGCAATCCACAAAAGGGAAGCTTTTTATCTCTTCTTATCTGGTGGCCCCACAGGACTGTAACAATCCAAAGGATAGATCTTGGCAGGCTACTACACTAGGGCACTGGACAATCAGCAGATTGAAACACAACCCTGGTCTCCTTGTGAGAAGGGACCATTTATTTAGCTAGGAGCCTTAGCCTGAGGGACAGGCTTCAGGCTTCCCACACATGTAGAGGCTAAGCATTAAAGACTTGAACCTAAGACCTGCAACCATAAAATTCCTAGAGGAAAACATAGGCGGTAAGCTCCTTGACAATGTTTTAACAATGTTTTGTGGATCTGAATCCAAATGCAAGGGGATCAAAAGCAAAGGGGATACATCAAACTAAAAAGCTTCTTCAAAGTGAAGATCATCTTCAAAATGAAAAGGCGACCTCCTGAATGAGAGAAGATATTTTCAAATTATACATCCAATAAGGGGTTAATTTCCATTATATATAAAACACACATACAACACAGCAACAACAAAACCTATTAAAAATGGGCAGAGGATCCAAATAGACATTTTCTCAAAGATAATCAGATGGCCAACAGGCACATGAAAAGATGTTTGACATCACTAATTTTTAGGGAAATCCAAATCAAAACCACAATGACATATCACCTCACACAGGTTAGAATGGCTATTATCAACAAGACAAGAAAGGAGAAGCATTGGAGGGGATGTGGGGAAAAGGGAACCCTCACAGGCTGTTGGTGAGACTGGCAATTGATGCAGCCACTCTAGAAAACAGTATGTATGTTCCTCAAGAAAAATAAGAATAGAACTACCAAAAAATGTAGCTATTCCAATTCTGGGTATTTATCCAAAGAATATAAAAAATAATTAAAAAAAATATATGTACCCATTATGTTCATTGCAGGAATAGCCAAGAGATGGAAACAACCGAAGTGTCCACTTGTGGGTGAGCAAATAACGAGGATGTGGTACATATATGCAATGGAATCCTCCTCAGCCACAAAAAAGGACAATGTCACAATTTCAACAGCATGGGCAGACCTTCAGGATATAATGGTAAGTGAAATAGGTTAGAAAGAGAAAGACAAATACTGTATAATTCCACTTATTTGTGAAATCTAAAATCAATCAATCAAGTAAAAGAAAGCAAACTCATAGACACAGAGGACAGATTGTTGGTTACCAGAGGAGAAGAGAGTTGGGGGGAGGGTGCATGAATGGGGTAAAGGGAGACAATTGTATGGTGATAGATAGTAAATTACACTTTGGGTGCAATAACTTCGCAGTATATACAAATATTGAATTATCATGTTGTAATCCTGAAACATGATAAAACAGAAAAAATGCATTTAAGGAAGTAGAAGAGATATGATCTTTTAATTACAGGAGGAGAATGATAGTGGCAAACAACTGATTGTGGCATCTCTTTTTTCCTGGGATTTAGAACACATTGCTGCACACTTGATGTTTAATCTAGAATCTTCTGTTTGGAAATCAGTAGAGGACTCGATTGAACCTTTGGGGTAACCTTGTGCACCCAATAGTGGATCTGATTTGAATAGAACATTATTATATAAAAATCTGCCCTTTGCCAGCTGTTTCAAATGCAAATTCCATCTGAGGTTTCTTCTATAAGGGGCCACTAATGTCGTTTTCTGACATTTTTCCTGATTGACATTTGCCAGAATTTTCTCCCCAGCCATTGGTTTGATTAATATTATTATTGCTTTTGGTTGGCGGTCTTCCCTCTCCCTAATCCTGTGAAAATCAGATGGCATTTTGTCCCAAAGCTAAAATTCTGCTTCTCCTACACACACTCACCACACTAGAAGCCCACAGGAACACAAGAATGCAGCCTGCAGTAGATGGAGCAGACACCAAGGGAGTGTAGTGTGTTCTCCCAACGCCAGGCAAAGGGACATCTCACTAAAGTCCCAAACAGTGGAGAGAGAGGAGATGCTTTCCCTCTGTACAGTAAGAACTCCTCAATGTGAGGACAACAGAGGGCCACCTCATGGATAACACATCGACCCTTTCCCTCATCTCAATGGAAAACGGCATCACATTAACGAAAGCTGTATCTACAAAGGTTTGTTAGATCCCAACAAAAGGAAGTGCGAGCAATTTCTTAGCTGGCCTCTTAGAGAATATGCGTGTGTACAATTGCATGCAGGTCTGTATGCATGCAAAAATGAATGCGACTCACTTTTTTTGTTGTTCTTCATAGTGAATCCTGAATTTTAGGATTTATGAGCTGTCAGAATTTCAATAACTGAAAATGTCATCCTGTTTCTAATAATATATTTGATTAAGCCGTGCGGGTATGCGATGTTGTTCAGGAGTTTATTGAGATCGGTCAGTACATAAAATGCTTTCTCTACCGGTACCCAATATTTATTGAATGCCTCCTATGTGAGTCAGACGCTATGCCAAAGGTCCTACATGTGTTATCTTATTTAATTCCCCCGTGTCTTGAAATTATGTGTTCACCAAATCATTTCTTTCAAGAGAAATGTATTTTCCAGCCCCCTTCAATTGAGCTGGGACCGTGGGACTCCGTTATGGTCAGTAAAATGTGCACAGGAGCAATGCTTGCCATTTTCAGAGCTTGCCCTTTATGGCTCTCACATGCTCTTTGCACGCAGGCTCTCTCTTTCTTTTCTCATTGGTGGGCTGCATAGGGAGGATTGGATCTGTAGGATTGTGTATACATGCATGCACATGAACACACTCACACATCCAAAGTTTGCATTAAATATTTTCTGCAAGGCCCTAGCCGGTTTGGATAGAGTGTCGGCCTGTGGAAGGAAGGGTCCTTGGGTTGATTCTGGGCAAAGGCAAGTACCTCTGTTGCAGGCTCCTCTCCAGCCCAGGCCCTGGCCAAGGCACATGCATATATACATTTTTTTTCCCTGCAGCCATTTAATAAATCACAGTAGTTAAAATGAGTTAAGAATGAGTGAAAATCATCAATGTCAGGAAAACATTAGTTGACCCTCATTCCTGCCAATTTATAGTACATATAAGGGATTATGAACATGGAAAAGTGGGGTGGGGAGAATCACTGCAATGGTAAATGGAATATGTCTGAATAGAAAAATTACTAATGAGGCAGTCTAGGTCTCAAACCAGCTATCCAAATGCCAAGTGTAACTGAAATAGTGCTGCAGATCGTGGAGTAAGTTACAATGCAAACACCAGTGAACAGGCTTGCAGGGTTATAAAGCTGATCAAACTAAGTGGGATACCTGGAGATGCAAGCATTAGACTATCACAGTTCACAACATGCACTAATGTCCTAATGAGAAATCTAATCCTGAACTACTTGCCTAGTAATTATTTCACAAGATGACTAATCATAGAGGGTATTAAGAAATGAAATACATTAGAATTAGTGTCATTATAGAAATCAAACTGTACTTGTTTAAGGAGAGGGGGGAGAGTAACAAATTGAAGGTATTTTTTTTTTTTAAACCAGGAGTTGGCATAGATTTATCGACTACTTTTCTTTAAATGTTGGAGTTCTATTCAATTTTACTGACAATGTATCATGACCAGAGAGAATGGATTTTTCCTTTCTATTCAGACATGATTAGATGCTGACTATAGACATAAACAACAGGCCAACAGATGACTGGTAACAAATGGCCCCACCCAATGTCACAGGGGAGAAGAAACAGATCTATAATTCAACTTCCCATAGGTATTCAACGAAGCCTGATGTAGTCATTGCAGAAGGACTGGTGGGGATATGCTTGGCCTATGCTTGCCTTTACAAGATAATTCAGCCATTATTCTGATATGATAAATAATCTTTTAGCCTTTTATTGTATCTTTCTCTCCCCCCTTCTCCTTCCCTCCCTCCCTCTCTTCTTTCTTCTCTTGTCAATAGCCTATATTGAAGTTGATCTTCAAAATATTTTAAATAAGCAGAGGCATTATGCACACTTTTGTGCAAAGATAAAAATCATCATTCATATAATTCTAGAACAAGAATCAAAAACATATGACACACAGAAGCACTGGGACAAATATGAGGCCCCTTCTCATCCGTCCCCTCAATATCTTCTTCCTTTCTCACCTCATTCTCCGCCTTCACTTTCTTTCTTCTACTCCCCCCTAATGTATTGTTTTACTCTCACTCTCTGTTCTTGTTGTGGGTCTGGTGGGACATCTAGGCAATTTCTACTTATTTTTATTAACTCCCAGTGAGTTAGCAGGAGATTTGTTCCCTTTGGCTTAACTTTTTTGAGATCAAGTTTTCTGAAAGCCCGCTGATGAGGCCTTTTCTAACTCTAGAACCTATCAATCATATTTTCACACAGACGTAGAGTAAGTCTTCTCTTATACCCAGTGTTGCTCCATCTGCCCACCTGGAATTGCAGAGCTAGCGAGTATAGTGAGATGGGCTAAGTTTCATGCAAATGTAGAGTGAAGGGCAACCCTGCCACAATTCCCTGTCCTGTCCTTATCCAAATTTCTTTATCTCTCAACCTTCACTTACTCATCTATGAATGAGCATAATAGCACCTCTCTCTCACCTGAACATCACATTACAGATCTATACATTACAGACACTACAGAACATGAGACTTGGAATTATCTAACCACAGATTATGGCATATAATAGGCACACAGGATATATTAGTTTCTTGGCAGTTCAAGCCTTTCATCTTAACTTTGCTATTAAGAGTCAGCAGGTAGGTTTTTAAATCCTCTCCCCCCGCCCCCCACCAATAATTTCCTAGTTAATCAGCTGTGGATCCCTCTCTCTGGGTTACCTTAAATTTAGATAAAGGCTCTTGTAGGCCCAGGATAGTGGGTAAAACACAACTTCCCTCTGTTTGCCTGCTAATAAGGATAAATAACCATATCTCTGTGGTTTATGTTGAATGCCTGGTAATGCATCTCCAAGAGAAGCACTTAGCAAGAACATCCATAAATATGGCTATAATGTTTATTCAAACTACTCTATTTGCTAGGCCAAGTACACAAATGAAGGATGAAAACATACAAAATGGGTCACTAAAATTAGATGCACGGTTTGTGAGGCAGATAATAATAATACAGTGCATTGTCTCTTAGAGCCTGTTTTCCAAGACGCTTTAGTTACATAACAAAAATTTATTGTAAGAATAAGAAATGTATTCTCCTTCATCTTAATGTGATATCTGCTAGTCTAAGAATGCAGACCACAGAGATGTATTGCTCAAGTACACTCTTTGAGGGGTCCTTTTCTTCCCAAACCTTGATATTTGAATATTAGGTAAAGCCAATTCAGATTCTTTGGCCATGCACAACACTGCATCTTCAGTGCTTTCACAATCATGTCCTGCAAGAATGGATCAGGACTCAGAAGTTATTTATCATTAACAAAAACAAACAAACAAACAAAAGACTATCTGATCACGAAAGAGGAACTCAACTTAAATCCATATTGATCCAGAGTGGATGGGAGATACAGGGTTGAGATACAAGAAGACGGATTTGGCCTCAACAGAAGGAAACAAACTGAAACTATTAAGTATCCATGATGTGTGAACAGCTGTACTTAAAATGTTCATACTTCACCTCATTCATTTTTCCTTAAAAATTGCCATTTTACACTTAAAAATAAAAGTAAGCTAGAGATGTTTATGGGGCTTGCTGTGGCCACTCAGCTAGTGAATAGCATAAATGACATTCATGTTGGTTTATGATTGATGCTAAAACTTACACTCCTCTCATTCTACCATTCTGTCTTTGTAGCCGCAGAGAACACTTTCAGGCCCGGAGCTATTGCAAATTGCAATCAGTGACTGAAGGGATAAAAAGCTATCACCAGAAATAGGTGCCAGGGCTGGCAGGAGCCAAGTATTAAAGAGAAGCCTCCGTGGGTGGAGGTTGAACTTCCACAGTAGCTTTAATATCTGTGTCCATCTTCCTTCTTCCCGTTATTCTTGTGGACAGGTTAATGGAAGCCCACCTGTATCTGTTTTAAACAGCATTTGATTTTTATCTTCTATCATTGGAGTCTTGACAAGTACTTTATCAATGTGACCATATGCAGTCCTTAGCCCTTCCCTAAAGGGTTGTTTTAGGTAAGGAAAATCAACTTTAGATAGGAAAAAGAAACCTGCTGAGGACACACAAGTAGGACTTTTTAAAGCTGGGATTATAATCTGGATCTATCTGACTCAAATAAAGGTCCACACTTTGATCAGGATGTCAAAGATGTCAAAACTCTTCAGAAAAAAATTACAGTAGGAAAAAAATCAACCCTTTATATGTGAGAGGTTTGCCAAGTTAACTCAGAAGATGATAGAGGTGCTGAACTGAGCCTTGGTCATTTTCCTGCATGCAATTAGTCTTACACATGTTTCTATTGCTTAACCACCCATATGGGCTCTCCCTTTTTATTTCTCTTCTTCTATTGGGAAACATGACAGGGAATTAGCATCCTGATCTTTCCATAAAGATAAACAAATTGGTGAGAACTGTTGGAGGAAACCAATGAAGTTCTGTACCCCTATATGCATTCTTATCACCTCCCAATCTTTGAGGGAGTAGATGTCATTGAAACATGCAGCTTCATATAGATTTCATTCCTTAATACATAAGTTAAAGTATAAATACATGACTAGCAAATGAACATATAAATAAATCATCAGAACCGCAGAACATTTCCTTTGTTTTCATCCCAAAACAGGCATTGCTAAAAGGAAAGCCATGGGTGGGATGACTTTATCCATGGAAACTTCTGCTTGGTTCTCAGACTTCCTAGGATTTCAGGGAGAGGTGAACTGATGCTCCACACCTGAGTCTCAAGTACAGCTAGAAGCAGAAATTTTAAAAAGAACCTGGCTCTTTTTCTGGGGGTCTTTATCATCTCTTCCTCTTCCTCTGTTCATCTTTTTTCAAATCAAAAGTTCTGGGTAGGAATATCTTATTTCTGCTCTTCTTGCTTTGGAATAAAGGGTAGTGGTTGTTTCAAATCTAACAAAATTGTACATCTATACCATCTTTATGACCTCACATTAGATGGTTTTTACATCTTATTGTTTGCCTTCAAGTAACCATTGACTTTCTGCATAGGAATGAGCTAGTACCCAACATTAAGCAAACTTGCTGCAAATTAAACGTATCTTCATGGTTATTGTCTGGTATGTCCACCTCCCCATTTCCCAGTCTATGTGTCTTAGCTAGTAACCCAGAAGGAAACAAATGACACTTCAAAATTCAAATAATCCATAGAGAACTTAATAAAGAGACCATTTGCAAATATGTGGGTAGATTTTGGGGAAATCACAAAGTTAGCAACAAAGTGCCTCACCCATGTCACCTCTTCTAGGTGAAAGGGGAGAAGACAGGGAATGGTAGTGAAAGCCAACAGGAGAGAAAATGGAGAGGAAGTCCGTAGAGAAGCTGTGATCTCTGAGGGGGGAAGGCTACCAACAGTAACCTCAAAAGAAGAGAGAGGATAAAGACCCAAGTGCACCCCCTTTCTTTTGACCTCCTCCTGGAACTCCTTAATGGACAAACACCACAGAAGGCTTGACGGCAAAGCAGCCCATTAATGTACTCCAAACAGATTCGCCTCCTGGGATAGAGACGTAGGTAGAGAATGTTGGCAAAGGGTTTGGAGGAGCAAACAAGTTGTTGATCACATCATGTCTTCAAATTATACACAGCAGCCTACGCTATCAAGGACGCCTTGTTCACAATAGTCCCTCTTTCTTTGAACTACTGCAATAATAAAGACAATTCTCTCCACTCCGTTGCAGATTAATTGCGTATAATCTCTCCCACTGCTTTTGTTTCATATGTGGCTAGTTTTCTCATTAGATTATACATTCCTGAAAGGACTGAGACTACACCTAATTTCTTAGAAAGTCTAGTGTTATAAATGATTGAGACCCAGATTATTGAGGTCAGCCCAATATAATATGAAATAACCAAACTCCTTACATATCTTCAATGTGAAGCTATAAATGAAATATCAATAGATTTAAGCAACTTGCCTAAAGCCTCACAATCAATGAATGTGAGAACACACTTACGAATTATTCCATATTTAGCACTTAGGTTTTGTGGCCTCAGTATGAAATTGACACAACTTTTTTCTCTTTCTTTTCCTCCCTCACTCCTTTTCCTCATCTTCCTCCTCCTCCTCCTCCTTCTCCTCCTCCTCTTCTTCTTCTTCTTCTTCTTCTTCTTCTTCTTCTTCTTCTTCTTCTTCTTCTTCTTCTTCTTCTTCTTCTTCTTCTTCTTTTTCTTCTCTCTCTCTCTCTCTCTCTCTCTCTCTCTCACACAAACACACACAATTAAATATGGGCAAATGGGCATTATCTTTTGGATTAAGATCATTTTTGAAAAGGCAATGTTCATCTTCTATAAGAATTCATGTGGGGCAGATTGATATTCTACATGAATGTAGCAGGAAATAGAAATAATAATATCCTTCCTTTTATTTTGAGTCTCCCTGCGTCTTACTCCCTCTAAATCACCGTGTAATCAATCTGAAGCAGCAATGTGCAACGGCATTAAAATTCGGGATGTTTGAAGAGGGAATTAGTTTACTCACTCATTATTCTTGATTAATAGAAAATTATCCTGCTAACATTTACTGTGCTATTCATTTGTTATTTTGAAGTGATTAGCCACAAATAGCAGTTAAGAACAAGCTAGTTTTGTCGTTTCAGCCACCGCTGTAATTACCTCCCCAGTGCCTCTTCCTTCAAACACACCTTCCTCACTTGAAAATAGCTCCTACCCTTCCTTAAACACCACCCACTCTCAGATATCATCATTCTCTCTCCTCCAGAGTGAAATGAGGGGCCCTGCTCCATTCCTGAGACCTGGAAATTACCCAGGAAGAAATTCAGTTTATGGCGCAAAGCTAGAAAAGCTCAGGGCACTGATCACTCTGTTTCCCAGGTTGTCCCATTTCCTGGTTTACATCTGTGGCCTTTAACATATTTCTCATTGATTTCCATTCCCCTAAGAAGGAACCTGAGGACCTCAGGGCAGACAGTGTCTGGCATCATTGTTAGCCTTTTAAATCTCTGCCCTCCTTCCTTCTTTCTCTTTGGAACACCCTCGCTGGCATTTCCTTTCCTAGGCATTACCAAATTGTACAAGTTGAATTTTCCCACTTTGATGTCCTTTCTGTGTATTTCATCCCCACAGGGAACTAGCTTTATTTGGTTGTCACCTAATAAAGAACACATTAATTAATTTACCTTCAGGTGTTAACAGTGACTGAAAATTGGCTGGCTAAGGTGTTAATATTTACATTTTGTCACTTTTAGGGCCCTTACACAGTAACTCTCAGCCTAAACTGCTCATTATCATCACCTCCAAAGCTTTTGGAAAAACTATTAATATCTGGGCCCCTTAACAGAATTTCTAATTTAATAGGTAGGGTGGAACTTACATCTAAGAATTGCTGGAAATTTAGGAATATGTAAACAAGATACAAGATGAATTCATTAGTTGGTTATTTGTGTTGTGGCTGGCCAACACAGTCAGAGCCCTTAAATTTACAGCTTGTCAGAAGCTAGTTCTTTTTCCTCCTAAGTCCAAACCTTTTGCCTACTTTTATAATTCAACCAATTTTTAAAAACTTGCTCCAAAGAATCCTTTAGGATGACAAGGCTTACCCATGTACCCCATCCTCAAGGTCTGCATTAGAATTTGTAGGAATCTGGAACTTGGCATTGTGGATTTGAGGAACCACCAGAGCTCCCATCTTCTCGGTTGGTGTCTTCTCATTAAATAAACCTTTCCTTACTCCAAACTTTGATGTTTTGATTTTTGGCCTTTCAAAGTGTCAGGTGGATGGACACTGTTCTGGTAACAATAGGATACGATCAATGAATTGTTTGATATGACATTTACATTGTGTTATGTGTAAAAATGTTTGATGCTCCTCGTCACTTAATTCAGTGTGCAACTAGCACAATCTAGCATAAGTTACACACAGCAGTGAACACAATCTGACTCCTTTTTTTCAGGGAGCTTAGAGTTCAGTCTGGGAGAATGATGGAAACTCGACTAACGAATACAAAGCAAAAGGTAATAATTGCTAAAATCAGGATCTGGAACAAGAATAAGCATGAGAATATTCTAAAGACCTCCTGTAAAGGAGGTAGCAGATGAGCTGGACTATAAAGAATGGGCTGGCCATAACCAGTTTGGCTCAGTGGATAGAGCGTCAGCCTGTGGACTGAAAGGTCCCAGGTTCGATTCCGGTCAAGGGCATGTACCTACGTTGTGGGCACATCTCCAGTAGGGAGTGTGCAGGAGGCAGCTGATCAATGTTTCTCTCTCATCGATGTTTCTAACTATCTCTCTCCCTTCCTCTCTATAAAAAATCAATAAAATATATTTAAAAAAAAGAATGGGCTGGCTTACAATGGGCACTTACGGCACAAACACAGACAGACTGATGGTAACCACCGGGGTCCTTGGCTCATGCTACTGCCTTTAACTCTTCAGATCTTCCTGGTGGATTCTTATGTATCCCCAAAGCCTTGCTTTGGCTCCAGCTCCTCTATGAAGTCTCCTTTTTCACAGTTGTGATAAGCTCATGCACTGCTCTGTCTGAAACCATTGCTATGTTAAAAGCATCATGCTCATGTCAGTTGTGAGGAATGATCTATCTATATAACTGACTTCACACTAGATTGTTCGCTTGGGAGCCAAAACATGCTTATTCATCTTTCACTATCCAACACTTAACAGACCTGGTACACAATACATGTTTGCTGATTTAACATTTCAACTGTAGTGGTGAAGAGCCAAACTGACTAGTTTCTATCTTGATTCTACAACATGGTATCTATGATTCATTAATAAAGTGATGTAACATTTCTGTGCTTCAGTTTTCTCACTAATAAAATAGTAATTATTTTTTTCCTTATTGATTAAGGTATTACATATGTGTCCTTATCCCCCCATTGTCTCCCACTCCCCTGCTCGTGCCCTCACCCTCCTGGTGTCTGTGTCCTTTGGTTATGCTTATGTGCATCCATACAAGTCCTTTGGTTGATCTCTCCTCCTTCCCCTCCACCAATCCCTGCCTTCCCTCTGAGGTTTGATATTATTTCAACTCTTAATAGAAAATAGTAAATGCCACTAGTATTGATATAAGGATAAAATGAATTAATACATGTAGAGTGTACAAGAGAGGGTCTAGTGCATTATAAGTATTCAATATTTACTAATATTTTATTTTTTAATAAAATTGAAGAGATAAATATGTCTTCCCTACATCATTATCCTTGGAATTCACGTTACTCTACCACTGACAGGTTAAGTACTTGGACCAATGGTTGGCCACAGATGCATCTGTGACATCTTATTTTGATATAGGACTCCTGTTCCCAGCATTTAAACCTTTTATGCATATTTTCCTGCATCGCTGCATGGCATTAGGCATCTTAGAGCCTTGACACAGATCGGTTCCAGGTATTGTTGCATGTCATCTAATGAATTAGTGTAACAGCCCAACCAGGCACTAGACTTTTCAGGTCAATGCAATCTACTCATCTACTAAGAATTGAGCTTGTGATTGTTTTGTGGTTCTTTTATTTAAAAAAAGAAAATTTTGAAGATTTAGGATTTTGCACAGCAGGTCCTAACTATGCTCTCGAGTAGGTACAACCTTGATGTCAATTTCATCTTTCTACACAACTGAATGGAGTTTCCCTCAGACTTGGGTACTGTTTCAGCTATTGTATTTTCCCTCTTCTGTTGCTGGAGAAAGCTTTGAAGCAGTTACTATCATGTGATGTCTTACATATGGCACTGAGCAGCCCACCAGCATCAACCCCTAAAGTAGTAGTTCTCTACCTGGGGTGGTTTTGCCCCAACCTGGGGACGTTTGACAATATCTGGAGACAGGTTTGGCAATCACAGCTGGGGGATGCTACTAGCTTCTAATGGGTAGAGGCCGAGGATGCTGCTAAACATCCTACATTTGCAGAATAGCCCTGAAAATAAGTAATTATGCTGCCCAAAATACCAACAGTACCAAGGAAGAGCCAGGTCACTACCTGAACACGGGCTTAAAGAAGTGGTATAAATATTTAACATCCTATTGCTGACTCAGTTTGGGGCAGTACAATTCATGGGAGGAAAAAAGTTATAAAGTGGAAGTTGAGGATGATAAAGAAGGGCAAAGAGACCTGCTTCTGACAATAGCACTTACTTCCTTGGGATGTTTTAAGTTTTCTGCGTGCCAGCAATCCAATTTACTACCCTTCTCAGGAAACAGACGTGCCGCACAGTCATTTGACTGTTGGTTTCAAAGGTAATGATGCCCGGCAAGAACACTGAACCTGGAGAGCAGCTTTGTGGATTTTGTGGTCTGACCCACTGCCCTTTAATAAGACTGAGTTCCCTTTGTGACTCTCAGTTGGCGAGGATTGGGGTATTGGGAGCAAAAGCCTCATTTGATTCATTTTACCCTCCAGTTTTCTTTAAAATTGCACATGTTACAATGGAAGGCCCCAGGTGAGAAGAAAGAAAGCAGACATCAAATTGGATTAAATGACAAAGAACCGGAGCCTCTTCCCCAGCTGCCTTCCCGCAATATTCACTTAGATGTCTATCTATAAAGCAGCAAACTCGTATAACGGTCCCTAAACTATTCCAACGTAACATGCATGTCACACTTTAGTAATTATTGATTATAACTACAAAGAAGCTATCATATTTTTTTATAGGGAGATTATTTCAGTTTTCTAATTTCAAAGTCAATGAGTTAGCACTATAGCTATGTGGATACATTATTCGTGTTCAGGCATTGGTGCTTCAAAAATTTTGTTAGAAAAGACAGAATGTTTTGGGTGTTTTTTTGTTTGTTTTTTAGAAAGTCCCTCTCTTATTTACTAAATTTATAATATTTAATATTTACTCAATTTTAAAATTTAATCAACCTAAAAACGAGTTATTGTTCTCAGAGATATTCAAATTTCAACTTGACTCTGAAATTTTGTTTTTAATAGGTAATTGAAGGTGTGAGTTTCCATAAATAAGTTATGATCTTTCTCTATCAAGATATAGCTATCTCTTGTGACTTAGTCTTCTATAATATAACTTTACTAGAGGCCCGGTGCACAAAAATTTGTGCACTCAGCGGGGAGGGGGTCCCTCAGCCTGGCCTGTGCCCTCTCGCAGTCTGGGATCCCTCGGGAGATAACGACCTGCTGCCTTAGGCCTGCTCCTGGGTGGCAGAGGGCAGGCCCAATCCCTAGGTGCAGCCCCTGGTCGGGCTCAGAGCAGGGCCGATTGGGGAGTTGGGGCGCCGCCCCCTGTCATGCACAGAGCAGGGCAATCGGGAGGTTGTGATGCCCCCCTCAGTCACGCTCAGGGTAGGGCTGATTGGAGGGTTGGGGCACCACCCCCTGTCACACTCAAGGCAGGGTCAATGGGGATGTTGCTGCGCCACCCCCTGTCACGCACAGAGCAGGGCCAATCAGGGGGTTGGGGCTCTGTCCCCTGTCACACACAGAGCCGCAGGGTGATCAGGGGGTTTGGGCGCTGCGCCCTGTCACTCTGATCCTGGTGCCGGGAGGCCTCATGGCTCCACTGATCCTGGTGCTGGGAGGCATATTACCCTTTTACTATATAGGGTAGAGGCCTGGTGCATGGGTGGGTGCCGGCTGGTTTGCCCTGAAGGGTGTCCTAGATCAGGGTGGGGGTCCCCACTGGGGGGCTTGGCCAGTCTGGGTGAGGGGCTGAGGGCTGTTTTCAGGCTGGGGGTGACGGAAGCTCCCAACCGCTCCTTTGTTTCTTTTATTATTATTATTATTCTGGGCCAGCTTTAGCTTTGAGGCTTGGCTCCAGCTCTTAGGCCTCCGCTGCTGAAAGTAGGTTCCTGGCCTTTGCTTACAATGTTGCGATCCTGCTGGCTGAAGTCTGGCGGATTTTGTTTAGCTTCTATATTTGTTACATAGTTGCTTAGAGTTGCAGTTTAGAGCCCTGCAGCGGCAGGCGGGGACGCTGGAGTCCTCTGTCACTGAAGCAAGCAAGCCTCATGTTAGTTTCAAGCGGCCTGGCTGCCGGCAGCCATCTTGGCTGGCAGTTAATTTGCATATCTCCCTGATTAGCCAATGGGAAGGGTAGCAGTCGTACGCCAATTACCATGTTTCTCTTTTATTAGATAGGATGACTACGTGTTTGGAGATTTGATCTGTTAAAAGATTTTCAGATGTTTAAATGCATTCCTTTCCTACATAATCTTTGTTTATGAGTCCAGCAGACTTGGGAGCCTATTGTAAATGTGGTATTTCCACTGTTACTAAAGGTTAACTCATTGACTCCTTATTCTTTTTCCAATCCTGGGACTAAAAGGGCTGTACAGCTGAGTATAGTCAGAGACACAGGCAAACCACCCTGTAACACATCAATTAAAAATAGGAAAAAGATTGTTAAAGAAGTAGAGGCACATTTTTTTTTTTTACCAATGATCTGCTTTTTGGATCAAAAACTACAGAATAAAGGATATCTTAGTTAAGAATTCTTCATATACTATAAGTAGAAAAGATAAACACCTGTTAGCCTAATCAAAGAAATGAAATATTATGGCTTCTAAGAGTGACCCTGTGCTCAAAATGATCCAATGGTTCCCTAATACATTCAAAGTAAAACAGGCTAGGAGTGTTTATTGTGGTTGCAAACTATACAATCTGGCTCATCATCTCTCCTGTTCTCATTACCAATTCACCTCCCTCCTCATTGCAACCTCACAGATAGGCATTTGCACTTGTATTCCCTGTTCCCTTTGCCTAGAAGACCCTTTCTCATTACTTAAAGCTCATTTCCAACATTGCCCTCAAATATCAACTTCTCACTGACATGTTAACTAGCCACCTAACTGAAAGTGAACCTCTGCTCATGACATTTCCTACCATACTTTATTTTTCTCTTAGTACTTATCATTACCATACAATATCTTTTAATTATTTATTTATCTTGTATTTAACACATTTGCATAGATGCTTAATGAGAGTAGAGATATTTGTACTTAAAAAAAAAAAAACTGCTGTAAGCACAATGCCTAGAATAGTGCTTAGCAGGGGTGGGCAAATTCTTTGACTCAAGGGCCACAATGGGTTCTTAAACTGGACCGGAGGCCGGAACAAAAGCATGGATGGAGTGTTTGTGTGAACTAATACATGTTAACACTGCTGCTGCTGAAGGAGCGGAGCGGAGAGCAAGAGAACCCTCCGCTCTCTCGGCTCCGCGGGCCGGATAGAACAGCCGAACGGGCCAGATCCCGCCCGCGGGCCATAGTTTGCCCACGGCTGGCTTAGGGCATAGTTAGATGCTCAAGAAAGAATTAAAGAATCAATATACAATCATGTTCATGGAGCTCAAAAGCAAGAATTGAATCTGGGACTCATAAGGGGACAAAAACTGTTAAGAACTTTGAAAGCTTATTTTTATGGGTTCATGGATTCTTATACACGATATCCTATTTCTGGTTCTATGTCATTTATCATATAGCTTCACATTTATCAATTCAACATGTAATCATTGTGGCTGGCCAGCATTGCTCAATGGTTACATGTCGACCTATGAACTAGGAGCTCACAGTTTAATTCCCAGTCAGGCCATATGCCCTGGTTGCAGGCTCAATTCCCCAGTGTGGGGGTACATAAGGAGGCAGCTGATCAATTATTCTCTCTCATCATTAATGTTCCTTTCTCTTTCTCCCTCTCAGAAATATGTGTGTGTGTGTGTGTGTGTGTGTGTGTGTGTGTGTGAGTGAGTGTGTGTGTGTATTAAGACATAGTGGTTAAACCCTAAAATGGGAATGGAACAACTTGGGTCCCAGGCTCAGCTCTGTGAGATGGGGTAATTTAATTAACATCTCTAGGCTTTGCTTTCTCCCTTCGTAAATGGAGGGAATGTGAATTGGAGCATACTTGCTTGTTCTATGCTAGTGAGAAAGCAAATGTACAATAGCAACAAACAAGGAGTTCATATGTGAACAGCTTTCTACTTGCAGAAGATAGGGACGACCTAGGCCTACATTTACATTGGTATTTTCTTGTTAATAAGTTTTCCTTCATTTTCTATTTTTGGACAAATAAAGCTTTATTGTAGTGAGGAGGAAGGGGAAGGGTTATAAAAAGAAGGAGACGGGTATACTCGGTATGAAAATCTTTTAAGTGTCAGGGGAAATGAGGGAAGGGTGCAGGATGTATAGAGAACTGGGGATTTTACTGATTGTGTTGATGTTTTTATTCTATCTGTAATTAATTGGTCAATCTTCAAGGGACATAAATAGGGCTCTGGGCTAAGTGCTGTAAGGAGGAAAACACATCTCTGTCCCTTTCTCACCTTGAGGGACTCTGATTCTAGCTTAAGAAATGGAACAGAGCTGACAAGTAAACAAATCATTTCCTCCATTAGGCAGCGAATTCTCAAACCTGAGAAGTGACCTGGACATTGAGTTCAGCTGTAAGAGTTACAAGGTGACAAGGGAAAGGGTCTGAGCAAAGCTAGAAAGGACATGGAGGAAAAGTCATCCTGATTCAACTTGCCAATACATAAAGAAAGGCAGCCTTCCTTCCAAAGTGAGGAGTAGCATGAGCCTAGAGGCACAATTCAATAGCTGTGGCTAAAGTGAACAGGTTTTAGGAAATAGTAGACAAGAAAAATGTGGTTATTGGTCACACTGGGGATTCTTTTCAACATCAGATTAATATAAAGTCAACTTGGAGTCAATAAGAGTTATTTATAGTTGTGGCTAAGGTGGACCAGCCCTAGATGCAAGCAGCCAAGGCCACGGACCTTGGAGGAGCACTGACTCCTCCCCTCTTTTTTGCTCTTCACTTCCATCTAGACAAGGTGATAAACATGGCAGAACTTGCCTTTAGAAGAATTTGAATGTAGGCCATTTGCCACTGGCCTTTCTAACAGGCCCACAGGATTTGTAATGGCCTTCAACTCTCTGGGGGCATCCTCGGGGCACTGTCCCATATCCCTGTCCTTGCTCACCTGTTGAACTCCAACTAAACTTATCTGTCCTAAAGCTTCTACTCAGCCTCCCACTCTGCTGTCTATGACTCTAACTGGCTAACTTGATCAAACGACTGAGTTGAGGGCTAATAATGCTTTCAAAGTGAGAGCTAGACCTCTCGCCATGTTTAGGCACAAGATGGCAGGTTGATTCTGGTCATCAGAGGCAGTTCCTTTGCACACATCCAAAGGAGTCATCCAAATAGTGAAAATGCCATGCAGGGGAGGAGGGGCTAAGGGAGTGTGCTGTCTTCCAGCTTCACCTCAATCCGAACAGCTGGCGCTCTGCTCACACTGTATCCTCCACTTGGAAATCTTCCCCACATCTGTCTCCCCATCAAAGACACAACTACCTTTCCAAAGCCAACTGAAATGTCACCACCGGAGAAGCCTTCTCCAACTCTTTAAAGAAAAATAACCAACATTTAATTGGCAACTTTTTCTTCAGACCATCTTTAATCCAACTGTTTCTTTTATTATCTTTAATTTAACAATGCGGAAACCAAGGTTTAGAGCATTTGAAAATTGCTCAAAGTTACAGAACTTGTAAGTGGTTAGAGGCATGGGGTCAAAACTCTTAACAACCCACTCATCCATTATTTTATTTTATTTTTTTGCTCAGCTGTGCCCTCTTAAGCATTATGTTTGCATATCTTTGTTATAATAGCAAGTAGACTAGCACAATCTGCTTTGTACTCTGATAAAGTGTTTACAGTCTGCCTTAATAAATTATGAACTCCTTGAGTTTAAGGGCCATATTTAATTCACTGTTTTATCACCCATAGCACCTAGTGAGTGCCTGATGAGAATAATGTGCTTAATAAATTTTAGTTGAATTATAGAAAACAAATCAGGAAAAAGTGTAACAAAAATGTCCTCTCAGTTATTAAGTTATGTTTTACTTTACCTTGTTTTTGTGTGTTTCCATGTATCTGAAGTTCAAGGTAAACTTATCAGCCTAAGTTCATGTTGAAAGCCTATTATTTTGCCTCTTGTGAATGGTGTAGATGTGGGAAATATAGCAGAACTGGGTATTGGAAGCAGCTCCTATTATTTACACAAGGGAAAAGGAAACAAGAAACCCTGAGATATCTGCAGGCTATATCCATAGGCCTCCCAGAGAACAAAGCCAACGGGATCTCTAAAGTGCATCCCTAACAGAATCCACTCCTCATTTATTATTTAGTGTAAATTGCATGGCAATCCTTTACTTAAGCTGCGCCCCTCCCCCCCCCCCCCCCCACAATAACAACAACATTTCTCCCAGGGCTCTGATGGCTCTTAGAGGAATTTTAGCTTTCCTTTCTCTTTCTCCAGAATCAGGACTATGCACATAGGTTTTTCATGATTGAAATGCTTCCAGATCCAGGATCAAGAGAATGGTGCCTTTCTTCAAAACCCAGTGAAATGAAATCACCTTGAAAGGACATCTCGGGTATTCCACGGGTCCCAATTGCCAATCCAGACAGACACTCACTAGCTAGGATCAAACTCTGAGCTAGATCCTCTTTTGCAGGAACTGTGCTATTCATATTTTTATCTAGGTCTCCAGTACTGTGATTGGTTCCTGTTTAGTAAAGGAGAAAAGGGAAGGGAGAAAGGGAAATGGTAGAAGAAACCTAATCTAACCTCACAAATAAGATGAAGAGGACACTGTAACAACTTCCCACCAAAGAAATACTTTATTGGTATCTAAGTGAGTTTTATGCCTGGACATTCACTATTGCTCGGTTTACTTTATCATTACCATGTTTTGATTTCTTTCCCTTCTTATGTTTAATTGCCTTCTGAGTTCTTTATTCAAAACAAATAAGTAGATTTGCAGTTGAATAAAACTGACATTCCAAGCCTATCTGTAAACAACAATGCCTTTTTATGTATAGAAAAGCCTTTCGCCCTCACATTGTTCGTATTCTTTGATGCTTCACTCAACACAACAGCACTGTCCAAACTCTAAACCAAATGCTCCAACTATCCTGTGTCTATGTCTCACAAAGCACTAACACCTATCTGTTAAATTGCAATCATATCCTATTAGTATAAGTGTCTTAAATTTGAGTCACTGTTACTGTTTTCAGGTTCTGTTTACAAAACTGGAAAGGAAAAATGAACCTAACAAAACAATTAAATGAGTTAGTATTTAACTATCCTACAGAAATTAAAACATCATCAAAGAGATAATCATGGACTCAAGTCAGTTGCTTGGGTGTCTTTAATTGGAAAAAGGTTCAATTCTGATGATGGTAATGATGACAACAAAGATGACACTGGTGATGACAGTGATGATGAGGATAGTCAATATTTTGTTAGCTCTTGTAGTATGATGGAGAGGTTGATAGCCTTTTAATGTGAATCATCTTATTTACTAATGATAATAAGCCTGAAGGATAGATATTATTAGTATTATCATTTCTATTTCACAGATGAGGAGACAGAGATTTAAAATGTTAACTAATTTGCCAAAGATCCTACAGCTAATTGAATGGGTAGGCCAGAATTCAAATTCAACACAAAAGACTTCACGCTGAACCTCATGCCAAGGAAATTCCAACACAGTGAAATTAATACTTGTGAGGCCTTATAGTTCTCGATGTAGGTGTGCCCAGTTTAGCAGGCAGTACTATTCAGGTCCTATTTTGGTAACTTGCTCACTTCAGTTTGAGGAGAAAAAGATTAGCAGTTTCTACTCATTGCCTTTCTTATTTCAAAAACTAGAACTCTTCATTTAAAAATCAAAACATAATTTTTTTCAAAAGTTATTTTTTCAGATGTCATTTGTAATATGTGGTAAATACCAAGTGTTTTCAGACATAAATACCTGGGGGTAATTTAGTGTTGTATGCAAATTCTTCATTTTTATCCACGACATCATAAGTTTGCATCAGTCTTATACAGATTACATAATCTCTTATATTCTGATTCACATAAAGCTATTACCAAATTCATTGGGCTATAAATGTCAGATAGAATTTAAGTAGATCGGTTAGCACAATGTCTGGAACATAGTAGGCACTCAAACTAGAAACTCCTTGTTTAGAAGCAGGTTACCCTAAATTGACTCAAACACGCTATGAAGTGGTTCCAAAGTCAGGGAGCAGCTTGTTGATACAATTCATTCTGACAGCTTATCATATATCTCAATGAGCCAGAGCCAAAAAGTTTCCCTAGATTTGTAAGTTTAAATAAAGAGTAAAACTGGCTTTGCTTTCCTGTTTTCTAATTCACAATAAAGGTCTATTTTTCTTGCTGTCAACCTTGCTTTTTCACCCATGAAACAGACAACAGAAAGCTACATGTAGCTAGCTAAGTTTCTGTAACAATAGCATGAATTCCATGTCAATTTTTAAAATTGCGTTTCTCGGTCATTTTTTTTTCCTTTTTACATTAATTATGCCCCATCTGCCATAGGGTGCTTGTCTATTTCTTATGCTTAGTATGCATAAGACACACGTGCATGCACAAATACACATGCATGGCTTCTGCCTTTTCAGATGCCTGTGGGAGCCCCAGTGTGTCAAGGCTACAGCTTAGCTGAGCCCTGGCTTTAACTGTTTTCATCAGAAATTTCCATCTACATCTCTTGATTTTGCGAGTTGATGCCTGGCTTCTTCGTCATACTGTTTCCACATGGATCTGGGATGGTGACACCAAGTCAGAAGCTGTGGCAGAGGCAGTAATACCCACCTCAGTGTTTCCTACAGGTGCGGGAGGGGAGGGGGGGCGGTCACTAGTTGGGAACAATGTGCTGCAAGAGGAATAGCCCGTGTCACTATCAGGCTGAACCGTGAGACGCTCATGCTCAGACTCCCCAGCAGCATTGACAAAAGAGGCCGTTTGTTTGGGACGATGCAGCTCTGATGGGATATCTAATCAGACTGGATACATTAGTCACCACGTGGAGACTTGCTTGGAACTACAGTCAACTTCATGTGACAGATAAATACCAAAATAAATCTTTTACCTGTTCATTTAGTCATTTGGGGGCTTTTGAGACTGTAACATTACCTATTCTATCCGGACCAGATGAAGAATATCAGCCTTATCATTGTACAAATCCTAAAGCATGAGAGTATCCCTTCCAATAGTTTTGGAAAAATCTTGAATAGGTTCTTCTAGACCCAACTGAGTCACATAATCATCCCTGAACCATCACTGTGACCACTGTGATTAAATAATCTGATTGGCTAGTCATGACCCACATCCAGATAGAGAAGAAAGGGTCAGAATATACCTATCATCGTTATCTGGGCTTAAAGGGAGTAATAGTTCTTCAAAGCACACCATATTTTTACACTGGGGCACTGGTAGTGTCTGGGACCCATCTCTTGCTAAGATGTAGTAATCTTGCCATAAAAACAATGCCGTTGAGAGGAATAATAATACATTTGCGTTTCCTAAAATGCTTAAGGGACAGACAGTTTGGCTTTTTACTTTTGTTGTCCTCAAACACTTTGTTAAAAAAGTGAATAGGACACACATGTTTTGTCTGCCTATGATTAAGTGCAATGGATAGTGTACACACCGCTGGCCAGTGTCTTCTGCCCCCTCATCACTCAGCTTATTCCAACCCCAGCGTGGGGACCTGCTGTGGGCCAATCAACAGCTTATCTTAAGGAGTCAGGGAGTCCTAGAAATGCCATCTCAAGGGCAAAGGGAGAATGCATTTGTCTTATAGCAAAGAGTAAACCTCAGATTTGAAAAAGCTTTCTGTGATTTCTTTGAAAGACTAGGAGAGGATATTGCCTAGTGAGTCTACAAGTTAAAAAAAACGCATACCAATTTCACTAAAATTGCTTAGAACCTCAACTCCGGTGAACTGCAATTGAGAATACACCACACTCTGAACATTACAGGGAGCTTTCTTAGAAGCTGCATTGACCCTGAGAGGTCTGGAAATGTGGAGTAAATGCCTTGATGTGGTTCATAAAATTGGATTCAAATAAAAGTCTAATGTGGGGCTGCTTGAACATAACACAGAAATCTCCTCCCTGAGTTCAGGAAAAAGTAAACACATAGGAAACATGTTCGATTCAGGTTGCGGGGGGGCGGGGAGGGGTATGTTTGCTTTTCTCCTTATTAAGGACTAGACGGCGCGCCTGGCGAGCATATCTCAGTGTTGAGCTATGAACCAGGAGGTCAGGGTTAGATTCCCAGTCAGGGCACATGCCCAGGTTGTGGGTTAGATCCTCAGTGCCAGTGCGAGGTGTGCAGTAGGCAGCCAATCAATGATTCTCCCTCATCGTTAATGTTTCTCTCTCTCCCTCATCCTTCCTCTCTGAATTTAATAAAAGTATATATTTTAAAAAAGAGAAGTGAATGGCTTGTCTGCAGTGTGTTTTCAGAGATGGACATCTGTTTCTACTTCAGATATGAACATCTCAAAACTCTGGGTAAAATCTTACCATTTCTATAAGTATGGAAGGTAACAAAGCGGTGGTTGCCATTGCCTGGTCACGCACAAACGGTTGTAATTTCTGATGGCATGACTAGACCCTTTGACATTTTGGCAAAAAAACCCACTTGGGCCCTAACTTGTTTGGCTCAGTGGATAGAGCGTCGGCCTGTGGACTGAAGGGTCCCAGGTTCAATTCTGGTCAAGGGCATGTACCCTGGTTGTGAGCACATCCCCAGTAGGTGGTGTGCAGGAGGCAGCTAATCGATGTTTCTCTCTCATTGATGTTTCTAACTCTCTTTTCCTCTCCCTTCCTCTCTGTAAAAAATCAATAAAATATATATTTTTAAAAAGAAGGCTGGAAAACAATGGACAGGGTTGCACAATGAGCGAATTTTGCTATTGTTATTTGAAATGCGATATCTAGAGATGAAGGATGTAGCTGAAGTTTACAGTGTGTAACGCTTTTGATAAACATGGGAAGTTCAACTTGTTACAGTTATCTCACTGGCAGCACTGAGCTGCAGACCCCTTAAGAGAAATAATTTTGTGTGTTCAGCTGTTTCCAGGATGAATAGGGCAGCATTCTATCATTTATGGAATGTCTCTTAGAGTGGAATGGTCTGGACAATTAAATCTTCGCACAATAGGAAAATAAAAACCTTTACATTTATAGCTGGCCAATGGGAAAATTAAGTGAAAATATATTAATATGCCTCTGCCGTGGGTTTAGAGTATAAATGGATCATAATTCCCTTTTCATTGATGACAGCATCATTATGTACAGAAATTATTGTACATTCATGGGGAAACTGCGGCTCTTCTGTGGGCCTCCACTTTCTTATTTGTGAAATGAGGAAAAGAGATAACTGCATAATTTTAAGATCATTTTATACTTTGAGTGTCTGTGCTTTGATTGTGTTAAACCCATTAACATTTCGGTCTGGGATAAAGCCATTGTGCTTTGGAAACCCTGACCTAGAGTGTGTTCACAGTGCAGTGGAAAGAACGGCACAATCAGGCCTGGCATCTGGGTGCCCCTGGCCCGTTCGCCAATTCCAGGGCACAGTTTCCTCTTCTGTGAGAAGGATCCATGAAGCTCTAAGCTACTATGATCTTTAATAACGTACGTGCAAGCCTTCAGGGGTTAATGAGAAATTAGAAAGAATCTCAGAACCTTTGGCTCACTCTTGTGGAAAACTATTCTAAAGTCAAATTGCAAGCAATATTCTAAGCAAACTTCAACTGCAGCATGTGGGATGAGAGTGAAACTTTTGCCATTATATTCTCTACTGCCCCTACTAATAAAATTCGGGCTCGCCTATTGTCCGTGTCAAAAATGAATCCATAGTAAATACACATGAAGCTCCTATTTCACGCAAGGCACAGTTTTAGGAGCTGGCTTTCCTGACGTAGAGGGTCACAATCTGATCATTTTATTGAAACAAAGGTTAGGGACTACTGGGAATTATTGCAGGTCACTGTCCATAGCGAATCAATTACAAATAGAAATGATCCTCTGGTTGTCTAAACTCTGCTCCCTCTCTGAGAGCAGTGCAATGAACAAGGCTAGGTTAGCTGTGATAGTAGAATTCCTCTTGCAGCTGTTAAGTATTTGTGAAGATAATTATAAGCTGGCCTAGTTTTTGCCTAGTCATGAACATGTATGTATTTTGTTCCTTTTCTGTTTAAAATCCTCACCCAAGGACATGCGTATTGAATTTTGAGAGAAGGGTAGGGAGAGAGGAGAGAATGAGAGGAGAGAAGGAGAGAAGGAGAGAAGGAGAGAAAAAGACAGAGAAAAACATCAATGTGAGAGAGAAGAGTAAGGAAGAGAAAGAGAAAGAAAGAAACATCCATGTGAGAGAGAAACATCAATCAGTTGCCTCTCCTATACTCCATGACTGGGAATTGCACCTGCAGCCTTCCAGTGCATGGGACTATGCTCCAACCAATTGAGTCACACTGGCCAGGCCTATTTGTATTTTTAAGTTTCTCTTATGGAACCATTTGGGGCATAACAATTGTAACTGAAGGTCCCAGGATATTTGAAACCAATAAACAAAAACTACACCAAAACTTCCTACTGTCTTCAGATCAAAGGAATATTTAGAAGCATGCCACTGATTATCACTAGGGTCTTTAGATTTTTTTGTCCAATCATATATCAGTACCATAAGTTATGTGACCCCTTAAAGATTGATATTCATACTTTCACTTCTGAGTTGAGACATTTAGTATTCATATGGCACATATAATTTATAAATCAATTTACAATAATTAATTTGTTGAAGAAACACACAGATGGATATTTTGGTATTCAAATTATATTGCATCCTGATATTTCCTTTACATAGGTATAAATATACATATTGCCAAAATGTTTTCATAAGTGTGAAAATTACAGTGAAGTATGTTTTCAAACTGACTCTTCCTGTCTTCCAAAATTCTATCATTCTACTCTTGTACTGCATTCAGTAAATAACTGTCAACAATTCCTATTGCATACATCTTGGTGCCACACACAATGGTCTGAAAACATTTTGATACAACCCTCCACCAAGGGGTTTAGACTTAGCAGGTATTTAAGAAGACTCTCTTCAAGAAAAAACAAATAAGCACATTATCTTTCTAATTCTTTATCTTAATTTCAAATTGCTTTATGTTCCAGTCAGCTCTCTTTAAGCATCTCTGAACCAGGCCTTCCTGGTTAGTAATGATGTTCTGTCTCCATCCATTTTTGTCCCCTTCATCCTTTCTCTGTCCTTTAAATACAGACACTAAGGTAATTATTGTAAACTCCATCAGCTTGAAGTCAGTGACACTACCTATCTTAGGCTAAGAGCTTAGTTTAGAACAGGAGAAAATAAGTGCTATTTTATGTTAATTGACGAGACACACATAATAGGAGAAAATGTACATACAAAAATATTGAATAAAAGCCAAGAAAAGTTAAAAATTTTAAGCAAAAATATAATTTTTTTCATTTAAAAAAATGTAAATGAAACCTGTAAATCTGATCAAATCCCCCGCCCCTCCAATAAATGATTGAGAGAAAAGGGGAAAGAAAACTAGATATAATAATATTGAGAATAATAAAAATATGACTACAGATACATCAACTATTTGAAAATTTACATCTAAACACTGCAAAATATTTTATAGTAGTAAGCAAGAAAATCTAGAGGATATATTTGCATAGAAGATTAAACCTGGGTAGACTAATGTAGACATAACAGAGATAGTTATAGATTTAACACTCTCCCTAAAGAGGAATTAGATTCAGTTTGTTTTACTAGAGACTTGCCACAAAGATAAGCTGATTTTTATATTATTTAAATTGAAAAACTCAGAAAAATTCAGAAACCAGCTCAATAAAAAATAAGATAAGCCCGAAAACAAAGTCAAACAAAGATAACACATGCCAAAAAAATATTTATAGGAGAAAGTTTCTGGGATTTTAGGAACATATGTATCTGTTTTAAGAAAAACAAATCTTGCAGACCTCCATTTCAATTTCCATATTTAATGTAAAAGTTAAAAATTTTAAGCAAAAATATACATTTTTTCATTTAAAAAAATTTAAATGAAACCTGTAAATCTGATCAAATCCCCTGCCCCTCCAATAAATGATTGAGAGAAAAGGGGAACGAAAGGAACTGTGGGCCACAAGGCTTTGGTGGCACAGGGGCAGGTCTCAGCCCATCCTCCGCACCCCTGCTCAGCCTCTCCCACTGCAGCTCCTGGTCCCCTATCTGCCAGCAGCTCTGCTTCCACCACCACTCCCATGCACTGATGGCACTGGCCCTGCTGATGGCGCAGAACAACTGGGGCCGGTGTCAGCAGTGGATGCAAGCAGGGCCGGGGTTGTCAGCGAGTGTGAGCAGCAGCTACTGCCCCAATTGCCCCTCAGGAGCAGGGGTGGGTAGAGAAACACTTCAGGGGCGATCGGGGCTGGCAGCTGCTGCTCATACCCGCTGATGGCGCCAAGCAATTGGGACCAGCATTGAGCGCTGGCAGTGGGTGTGAGAGGTGGCTCTGGTACTCACTGCAGGTGCGAGCAGGGTCGGCTCTGGCAGTGGGTGCGAGTGCCTGGTGGGACCACAGTGCATGGGAGCAAAGAATTTTCAGTAACCACCAGAGGCTCACCCTGATGACAGTGACTGGCACCCCACCTTGGTCTGGTGCCCCCGCTCACTTGCTCCACCATCCCACCTCGGCTGATGCCCGCCATGTTCCAGGCTCTACTGCCTGCTGCTGAAACCTTCCATGTTCCATGTGTGACCCCTGGTGGTCAGCGCACGTCATAGTGACCAGTTCCGTTGTTCTGCCATTCGGTCTATTTGCATAATAGGGTTTTATATATATAGATTCAGGTTTTCTGATTCTTCCTAATTCCATTTTGGAAGATGGTATTTTTTCTAGAAATCTGTCCATTTCATTCAGGTTGTCCAGCTTGTTAGCATATAGTTGTTCATAGTATTTGCTTACAATCCTTTGTATTACTGTGGTGTCAGTGGTTACTTCTCTAATTTCATTTCTGATTTTATTTATTTGGGTCCTCTCTCTTTGTTTCTTGATGAATTTGGCTAATGATTTATCAATCA
>NW_006285779.1:414027-417348 GCF_000327345.1 Myotis davidii
ATATATATATATTTAAAACTTTACATTAGTTATAGCTAATACCTTAACTACCAAAACAAAGGC
Organism: Myotis davidii; assembly: GCF_000327345.1. Lineage (NCBI taxonomy): Eukaryota > Metazoa > Chordata > Mammalia > Chiroptera > Vespertilionidae > Myotis > Myotis davidii. Next base: position 414,091 of record NW_006285779.1, read on the forward strand.
ACACAAATTAAAAGCATACTTATAAAAATGGTAGAGTATAAAGTAATATATATCTAACCACCCAATTTCTACCATTACATTAAGTGGCATAGTATTTTATAGAAGAAAGGTCTATTTTCTTCTGTTTTTAAGTTTAATAAAACTAATAATGAGTATGCCTGTTCACATAAATGTATTTCAAGAAGAATTACTAATAATTTCAAGGTTTGATTTACTCCTTACAAATCATCAGACTACATAATTTTCCAGAAACTGCACTAATGAGCAATCTTGCACTCTTCAAACACCGATTTTAATCAGGTGCCATATAAAGAATCTGTGGATATGCCTAGCTCACTGGAAAATAAATTAGCATTGTGGCAATATTAAAGCGTGCATAAATGGCTATTTTTCCTTTTATTGCTGGAGTAGGAGTAGACAGAATCTTCACTACTTATTTATAACTATTTATTTGTACAAATTAATGTATTTTGAGGTAAAATTTACATCGAGATGTGCCCGCAACCAAGGTACATGCCCTTGATCGGAACCGAACCTGGGACCTTTCAGTCCGCAGGCCGACGCTCTATCCACTGAGCCAAACCGGTTACGGCCAAATTAATGTATTTTGAGGTAAAATTTACATCTGTGTTTTTCATTTCTGTCTGCACATTAGAAATTTTAAAAATACTGATACCTAAGCCCTAACTTTGTGGATTCTGATCCATTTAATCTGAGGTGAGGCCCAGGAAGTGTAGGAACTGCTGAGGACTTCCATACAACGCAGGTGCATATAACTAACAGATTATTAACCGCCATGGACTTGGCCTGCCTACATGAGCATCTTCTTTAAGAATGACTGAATTACCTCACTTTTTTTCTAGACTTTGTTGTCTGGGCACCTTGTCATTTTTTAAAATCTATCCTTGGGGAGTGCTCCATGTTAAGCACAAAAGCAGAGATAGCGCTCACTGGACTCAGAGACAAGTTCTCAGTTGTAGGATGGTGACCCACATCTCCAAGATCATGCTTAGATGTGAATCATTTTAGAATACCATCAAACTAGAATGCAAGTATTTTAGTGGAAGTATTTTACAATAAAAATAGATCTATAAAAATACTTGAGTCCATGGGTCTCCGGTGGATTAATATACCTAGAAAACAATATAACTTATTAATATATATGTGAATATTCTCGGTAACTAATGTAAAATTCAATTAAACTATATTTTAAAAGAATGAATGACATGTTATGATTAATAAGAATTTTTAACAGAGAGCTAAATATAACTTACCATTAGAGAATCTATTAATACAATTCACAGTATTAATAATTAAAGGAGAAGAAACATAAAATGATCTAAATAATGATATAAGTATTTTGATAAATTCACCCATTCTTAGTGCAATAGGAATAGAAAAATTCCATTAACTTAGTAAGCAGTTTATTCTTTAAATCTAGAGTAAACATCATGTTTAATGATGAAATATTAGAACAATTAGGATTTAAATGAAGGACAATATTTTAATTACCCCACACTACTATTATTTAACCATATCAATCTTGTCAATGAAATAAAGACAAAAGAATACGTGAGAAAATCTTTTTGAAAATTAAATAAAAATATTTGTGTTCTGCAAGGCATATTAACTATCACCCTAGAAAATTGAATAATATCACTTGAAAAATTCTCCTTATATGCAGTAATAACAAATCAAGGAGCATCATGGAAAAAAGGAGTTCTTATTCAACAATAAAACAAGAGCTATCAAATAACTAGACATAGCCAAAGAAACAGTCAAGGTATTTGAAAGAAAACAATACATGTATTTTGATTTCTGGCCAAGATAAAGTCACTGGGACTGGATTTACCCAATTGCCTTATCCAGATAGTAAAAACCGGATAAAATATATAAAACAACAGTTTTTAAGTATTGGAATATAGTCAATGCTAGACATAGATCTCCAAGAAGGGAAGACCTATAATTAACTGTTCCTCAGCTTACACCTGGAGAGTTTCTAGGCTGAAAGAAGGGAAGAAAAACCAGAGACAGACTATTGTCTGGGCACCTGGTCTCCTTTTCAGTATGAAATTGAGTTTCCAAGGAAGCCCACATAGTTATATTCATAATGAAAAGTACAAGAAAAGGAGAGAGGTATGAGTTGGGGAGAGAGAAAGAGGAAGGGACAGGGAGGAAGAGTGTGGTGTGGGGAGTGAGAGAGAAGGAAAGAACTCTGGAGATATGCAGAGGCTCAGTCTATTTCCAAGTCTTCAGTTGAATATTTATTTAAGCATGCATGTGAAACAACTACTCAGTGCTAGAGAAAGAACAACCAATGAAGAGCAGGCAAAGAAATCTACAGAGCTCACAATACGCACAGAATAACTGGCTTTCCAAGCAGCCATAGTGGAAAATTCTTACAACAAGGCGACATTAGGTACAACACTCTGAGGAGTACAGCTTCTGTATGAAGGTGAAATTAGCCAAAGAATATAGGGTCTTCTGATACCACTTTTGAAAGCTTAAATCAATGCTCAAAAGGATCAAACATTCTCCAAATAGCTCAACCTATTTCAGAACAAACTGCAAAAATATTTGAATAAATACAAAAAATATCCAGCACCCAACAAAGTAAAATTCACAATGTCATCTATTTAAAAAAATGTCATGAAAAGAAGCAGGAGAATACAAGCCATGAAGAAGGAAAAAATATTAATCAAAACGGACCCAAAAATAGCACAGATCATAAAATAAGTGGACAAGCACATTACAAGTTACATAACTGTTCTCTATATATCAAATAAGGTAAAGGGATATATGATCATGTTAAAGAGACACTGCAAATACAAACATAAGTTATTGAGCTTCTAGAGATGACAACACAATAACAGAAATGACAATGGAATAACTGAAAAGTGGATTAATAAACTTGAATACAGTAGGTCCCTCTTATCCTACCAGCATATGTTCCAATACCCCCAGTGGATGCCTGAAACCAAGGATAGCTCTGAGCCCTATATATACTGTGTTTTTTCTATACATACATACTTATGATAAAGTTTAAGGTACAAGCTGTCACAGTAATAAATTAACAACAATAATAAGATAGAATAATTATAACAATATACTGTAATAAAAGTGATGTGAATGTGGCCTCCCTCTATCTCTGAAAATTGATCTAATAACTGAGACAGCTGCTAAGTGACTAATGGGGGTAACATATTCCATGTGGATATACTAAGGCAAAGGGATGATTCATGTCCAGGTGGGAAAGAG
>NW_006285779.1:417449-422039 GCF_000327345.1 Myotis davidii
TCCTTGACCAGGAGTTCAACAAGGGGGTGGGGCTAGCCAGCCAACTGCCCACAGCCCCTCTCCCTGGCCAGCCCGGCCCATCATGGTGGGCTGCCCAGACTCCACCCATGCATGAATTCGTGCACTGGGCCTCTAGTTATTAATAACAGAGGGGAGAAAAAGGAAGGCCAAACAATATAGGCATGTCATTTGGGCAGCTTCACCTGGAAAATTTATATTCACCGGGGAGTTATCAGTCTATTCCCCTCAGATCTCCTGGGGGAAGGGACAGGATAGGGAGAAAAATAGACACATGCCCAGTAAAGACACATGTCCATGGGTTGCACTCGTGGTGTGTTGAACTTCACTCCTGATTTGTGGGGCTTGCTCACTCCTACTTCCTGGCATTCACCCATATAGCCCATGGTCATGTGGACCCCACACACAATGGACTAATGGACAATAACTAGCCTGATGCTGAACTGGACCTGACTGCAGCATGGAAAGGAAACTCTGGACCTTGGCTTTGTTGTTAGCTTTACTGAAACCCCAGCTCCACTTCTTTCAGAACTGGATAGAGGGGAATGGGACTTTGGAAACCCAGGGATGTAATTCCAGGCAAATGAAAATCACTCATCCTCCTGTGCGAGTCTCAGAAAATTATTTTTCTCAAGATATCATATGCACCCATTAGGGAAAAGGACACCCCAATTTCCCTGATAACAAACTCATTTTCCCTGGTCCATACCCTGTCCTCCACCCAGGATCCTCAAGTGGGTCACTCTGCCTGCACCAGCAGGGCAAGAACATGCCAGTAAGGGAGCTCCATTCCCCAACTCCCACTAAGAAGTAGGTAAGCCTGCTCTACCCACACTCATGGCAGAAGGAGATACAGTCTTTTGTCTCCTGGTCCTCCACCCAAGAGCAGGGGGTGACTCAGAACCAACATCTTATGACCCCACCCACACCCCAGCAGAAAAAAAAGTGGGTCAAGGAAGCACCTTCTGTCCCAGAAGTTAACAGTAATAGGGGATCCTGTGTGAGCCCTGTCAACACAAGGCAGCTGAGAAGGTGGACTCAGGAGAGACCCTTCTATCCCTCACCTGGCAGCACTAAGCACAAGAAGTGCACATTTCCCCTGTGGTCAGTGTCAGCATGGATGAAGCGGAAGCCCCCGGGGTACCAGGTGAACAGCAAAGAGCACTACAGCATAGCAAGGATCCAAAAACAAATTGTCACTGACACTATAAACCACCAGTGTAGGCCAGAATCTACCGGCTAAACCTAAACAGGGTATCTGCTTGCTAACATTGGTTTAAATAGGATCCAGAAGCTCCTAACATAACATTCAAAATGCCCAGAAGTCAATAAAAAAAATCACTCATTACAACCATAACATAAATGATGGCAATAGAAAGAAATTAGAAGTCAATATGAAAAACCTATCTGAAAAATCCCTTAAATATGGAAACGAAATCATATATCCAATTGATAAACTTGTAGCTAGACTAATGAGGAAAAGAGAAAGAGAGAGGAAATGCAAATTACCAATATTAAAATCAAGATGAGAAGTGAGGATATTACAAAAGATTCTTAAGATATTAAGAAGATAATAAATAATACTATGAACAGCTTAATGTCAATAAATTCGACAACTTAGATAAAATGGACAAATTCATTAAAAAGAAAATTACCAAAACTCACTCAAGACAAAATAAACTAATAGCTCTATATCTGCTAAATAAGTTAAATTAGTAGTTAAATCCTTTCCACAATAAAAACACTGGGCACAGATAATGTCAGTGGTGAGTTCTACCAAATATTTAAAGATAAATAATATCAAAATAAAATAATATCTCTCTAAATAATATCTACCTAAATTAAACATGTTAAAATACTTCCCAACTTATTTAATGAGGCTAGCATTATCCTGACAGCACAAAGATATTACAAGAAAATCATATACAAATATCCCTCATGAATTTAAACACAATAATTCTTTTTTAAAATATATATTTTTATTGATTGTTTACAGAGAGGAAGGGAGAGGGATAGAGAGTTAGAAACATCGATCAGCTGCCTCCTGCATACCACCTATTGGGGATGTGCCCGCAACCAAGGTACATGCCCTTGATCAGAATCGAACCTGGGACCCTTCAGTTCGCAGGCTGACACTCTATCCACTGAGCCAAACCGGTCAGGGCTAGACACAATAATTCTTGTTTTAATGTCTAGCCTATCACTCTGGCTGGTTTTGCTCAGTGGATAGAACCTCGGACTAAAGGGTCCAGGTTTGATTCTGGTCAAGGGCACATGTCGGGGTTGCGGGCTTGATCCCCAGTAGGGGGTATGCAGGAGGCAGCAGGTCAATGATTCTCTCTCATCATTGATGTTTCTCTCTCTCTCTCCCCTCTCCCTTGGTCTCTGAAATAAATTAAAAAAAAAGTCTAGCCAATCAATTCCAACAACATATGAAAATGATAACACATTATAACTGACAGGCTCTCCTGAGAAGGTAAGTTGGTTTAATACTCAAAAATTATTCAGAAAAATTCACCATTATCACTAAAATAAAGACAAAATAGCATATGGTCATATGTCATGTTTGAGTATTAGACACATGGATTGTGGCACAGGGTCAGAATTGACTATGATACCCATGATCCCCTGTTAGAGCGGGCATATGGAATGCATTAATGAAGCTCTGGCTTAGGTCTAATTCACAACGAATCCACTAGGCCTATAAACAAACTTTGTCATCACTTTCTTGGTCTCGAAATATATATTTGTAATAAAGATACTTGTAGTTGTCAGAATCCTAATATTGATTCCTAGACCTAGAATAAGAGCTATTGTATTGGGGTAGATTTAATGGCTACTTTTAAAATGCCCCCCAAAAAGACAAGAAATAAAAAAAAAAACCACCCACAATAATGTCTCCTAAGTGAAATGACACATATGGTGACAGCCTCAAAGACATAAAGAATGGATTTAGTCAAACGGTCAAATCTTCATTTAGTTTATCACTCCAGCCCCTAAAATACAATATGGATCAAAGTATGGCAAAGACTGTCTGTAGAGTTAACCAAATACATTGTTCCTATCCTCCTGCAGTGGAACGTGGCCACTCACCTGGGAGTAACTACTCCCATCCCTATGCAAAAGGAGAATCACAAGTGTTCAACTTTGTGAAGAACACCCTTATATATTTATGGTGTTAACAGGATCACCTGCAGACAATTCTACCCTTCCTCAGAATATTGTCCAGAAATACTTGGATCAGCTGTACCTTCTGCTTTGGGACTTCACTCTAATAAGTCGGGGTGAGCAAGAGTGGCAAATAGGATAGTGTGGCCAGACATATATGCTCTATAGCAGTGGTTCTCAACCTTGGCTGCACATTAGAATCACCTGGGAATCTTTTTAAAATTCTGATTCCTGGGCCTCGTCCTCCGGAAATTCTGTTTCTTGGTTACTAATGTTGTGGCCCCACCCCATAACAAAGAAACAGAATTTAGAGAGGATGAGGCCCCCAAACCAGGATTTTAAAAAGATTCCCAGATGATTCTAATGTGCAGCCAAGGTTGAGAACCACTGCTCTATAGGGACACATCTGTGATGTGTTTAGAGATCTCATAGACATGTGAGGACAGGTTGGTGTGTTTTATACCTCCCATTTGTAAGAAAAACCCACAATATTTGTTTCATCTCTTTGGGCTCTGAAGGTAGCATATTTCATGCTTGGAAATACCCTTCAGGCTCATTTGCTAGATGATATGTCCACTTTCCAGTAAGTGTGAATTGTTATTACAATTCCCTTAGGTGAATAATTAAACAAACTATGGTCCCTGTAGCATGCAGCGCTACATGATTAGATTAGCAGGTAACGCTACCCAGTAATAAAGAGAAATAAACACTTCATCCACGCAAAAACTTATATGGATTTTAAAGGCACTACTGAATGAAAAGAGCCATCCTCAAAGGTGACATACTGTATGATTCCATTTACTTAACATTCTCAAAATGATAAAAGTATAGATGTGGGAAAGAGATTAGTGGTTGTCAGAGTTTCGGGCAAGCAAACTGTAAGGGGCAGCATGAGGGAGCCTGTTGTGGCCATGGGATGTTCTGTATCTTGATTTCAATAGTGGTTAAACAAACATACAGGTGTCAGAAATAGCACAGTATACCGATGTTGAACTCATGGTTTTATTATTGCACTATAATTATGTAAGTGGTAACCATGGGGCCTCTCTGCACTAGTCTTGCAACTTTCTGTAGATCTATAATTATTTCAAACTAGAGGCTTGGTGCATAGATTCGTGCACCGGTGGGGTCCCTTGGCCTGGCTTGGGCCCTTTCATAATCTGGGACCCCCAGGGGAATGTTGGATAGCTGGTTTCGGCCCGATCCCATAGACCTGATCCAGGCAGGAGGAGCCTGATCCTGTGCATTGAGAGTCTGTCCCCTGGTGGTCAGTGCATGTCATAGCAACCAGTTGTCCAGTTGTTCGGTCATTTGGTCACTTAAGGCTTTTATATGTATAGACACAAAAGTTTAAAAAATGCAAACAGTGTGAGAATTTTTTCCTCCACCATGGGAAATAAAACT
>NW_006285779.1:422091-422336 GCF_000327345.1 Myotis davidii
TTTTAGTGACCTCACACTCCAGAGTTTCTGGGTCATACTATCAGTAGAAACACAGATGTGTACTGATTAATCAAAGCCCCTTACTTCTCATGTCATGGTGAATATGGAAAGCAATATATGTCTTCTTATGCCCAAATGGAAAATTGCTGCTCTCTCATTCTGGGTGATGAGGTTACAGAAAATATAGAGGGGCATGACAAAAATAAAAATAAAAAGCAATGCCCTAACTGGTTTGGCTCAGTGGA
>NW_006285779.1:422579-422872 GCF_000327345.1 Myotis davidii
TCAATATATGTCTTCTTATGCCTAAAATGGAAAACTGCTGCTCTCTCATTCTGGGTGATGAGGTCACAGAAAATATAGAGGGGAATGACAATAATAAAAATAAAAATAAAAAACAATGCCCTAACTGGTTTGGTTCAGTGGCTAGAGCGTCGGCCTGCAGACTGAAGGGTCCCAGGTTCGATTCTGGTCAAGGGCATGTACCTTGGTTGCTGGCACATCCCCAGTAGGAGGTGTGCAGGAGGCAGCTGATTGATGTTTCTCTCTCATCGATGTTTCTAACTCTCTATCCCTCT
>NW_006285779.1:423223-425180 GCF_000327345.1 Myotis davidii
AAAATCTTATAATTGAAACGGGTCACTAAATAAAAAGCAAAAAAAACAAACTATAACCCCTCATTTCAGGCATGCATAAACATTTTGTTTGTGCTTACATCTGAAAGTGGGAACATCACTTACAGGTGAGTTTATTTGCATTGGCCTGCTTCACACTTAGAATTTTTTTTTCCTGCTTCTGGGCCTGGCATTCTGGATATTTAACAGAGATTTCGCTTTCTAGTGCACCATACATAGCATGAATACCAAAAGAAAAATAAAGACGGGGAAGAGAGAGAATCATTGTCTCATTAAGCAGATGATAATTGCAATTATTCACCAAGAATTATGAATCATAAATGAAGATTGCAAAGTCAATTGGGAAACAATTTGGCTATAAATACTCATATTAAGCAGCCTAATGAAATCCACTTTGCTTTAGAAACTTCCACTCCTGTTTTCATCTGTAGAAGTACAAATCTTGATAAATTATTCCTGTCTCTTGCAATGTGGGAAATAAAAGGGATGTACCATAATAATTATGTTGATGGCTTCAGAATCTTCTGATGGCACTATCACCTACAATTTAGTTGCATACATTTTCAGGTTTTCTCACTCAAAATTATTTCATATAATGTTCACAACACTATGTATTATCAGGTAAGGAAAATACTCTATTTAAAAAGTATAACTAAGGAAAATATAGTATCTTATCGATGGCATAATGATTCTCCCAAGGTCGTATGTCAGTTGCTGGAGTAAAATCTGGGTTTGCTTATTTCCAATAACAGAAAATTCTTCCCTCTAAATCACATTGCCTCCATCATCTGTTTTGATGTTTTCAGTTTCACATAACTCAGATTTACTTGAACAATAACAGAATGCATTGATTTATGTAAATAGTAAGTTCACCCGTAGGTAGGTAGGTGTGACAGTTGGTTTGATCTGGTAGTTCAGAAATATCACCTGATTTTTTTTCTACCTCTTCCCTCCTTCTGCAGTGCCATTTTCCCCCCTCTTAAGAATAGCTCACACTCTTATAACCTAACTCTCAACTACTTCTAGGAAAGAAACTTAGTGGCAGGGAGAGAGGCAAGGAAAAAAAATGTTAGAGAGGCAAACAGACCCTATTAAATACAAGTCCTAGACTTGGTTCTGATGTGTTAAATTTAATTTAAATGCACTTTTAATTTTCAAATTCTATGACTAAGGCAGTCCCATATACTGATTGGCTTCAATCAATAGTAATGTCCATTTCTTTATCAATCACCCTGGCACAGTGTTAAGTTAATGTTGATTGCATTAGAGCAATCAGAACCCAATTTTGGGATCAGTGTAAATTCAAACACAAATTCAAACCATAGAGATGCTAGCCCAGAAGGTCCCCTTAAATAAATTAGAGATTCCACTCTGGGAGGAGGCAGCCCATGTGCACCCAGCCAGGTCAACAGGAAACAGTCTGGACTTCAGTCCTCGTTGACCTCTTGGGTGTGCACAGTTGAGCAATAAACAACCTACACAGAATAGCCATGGGTTGTGGTCCTGACACCACAGTGATATTCAGGGAGAACAGGGCTGGCTGTGACCACTGCTTAATAAATACTGATGAAGGAAGTCTGGCCTGAAGTGGTATTGGCTCTGTGCCAGCTGTGGTGTGAACATGAGATGCCAAAGAAAACCAGCAACTTCCTTCTGCATCAAGATCATTAAAAATGCCTTAGCCTAGCGGTTCTCAGCCTGTGGGTCGCGACCCCTTTGGGGGTCGACCGACCCTTTCACAGGGGTCGCCTAAGACCATCGGAAAACACATATATAATTCCCTATTGTTTTTGTGATTAATCACTTTGCTTTAATTATGTTCAATTTGTAACAATGAAATTGGGGTCACCACAACATGAGGAACTGTATTAAAAGGTTGCGGCATTAGGAAGGTTGAGAACCACTGTCCTAGAGTATCCAATCAACTTTTTACTTCTCC
>NW_006285779.1:425265-434832 GCF_000327345.1 Myotis davidii
TAATTAAAAACTATTAGACATAGTGTTCAGTAACTTGTGTTGCTGCTTGGAAATTTTGCTTTAAGATCGTATTCAAGGCCAATTTGAAAGAGAAGCTATTGCTTATAATGATTGAGAGAAACTAGGAACTTAAAACACACACACACACACACAGGGCAAAAACTAAAGAATACATTAAGGTTAAGTCATATTATCTTTGCTTAAAATACTAAAAATTGCAGAAATATATTTCAATTAAGAGAACCAAACTCCAGAACAAAATACAAAATGTGTTGAGACAATCATTTAAAAAAAGGAGGGGGGTGGGGTGGGAGATTGCCTTAACCTTAGGAGAATTGCTATATGGCCAATATTTCTATAATATTGGGGGGGGGGGTGTTATTCACTTAAAAGAGTTTTAATTTTTTTCTTTTTAAACAGTACAAATGAAAAGTTACTCCTAATGCATAGTTCAGAACACTACCATCATTGGTTACTGTTACTTGCTTGTTTTTTATTTATTTTTCCCATTCGAAATAGCATTATTTTCCCAGCTGCAGGCCACAATTTAATGGGTCTCAAATATATCTGTGAATTTGTATATAATATCCATGTACCAAAGGCATGTATTTGGGGGATATTCGAATCTAGTATTAATCTTAATTATTTTTAAACATTTCATTTTTATCTATATATAATTAATTTCTATATTTTATTTTATATGTATTTTCAAATGTGTATGCATAATATCTTTTCCATTTATCATTTTTGTTCTGTTTTTAAGATAATTTATTTTTAAGATAATTCATTTTTTATTGCATATGCATGAGTGTGTATGGTTTTTGCTTCTACTTGCAACAGAATATTTTACTTACAGTTTGCATTCACCACATTGTGATGGTCCTTTCTTTAAATAATGACTTGCCTCCAACTGTAAGTATACTGATCCATGACTCCTTATGAAACTGTAAAACGTAGAAAGTTGTGTCAGTACTGCTATGCTGTTCTCCAGAACGGCGACACTGTTCTACATTCTCATCCCATTGAACTATGGGCCCTCTACTTTTTGCCAACAAATATCACCTTCAGAACTGACTTGCCTTGACTGTCTAAGTAGATGACTGTATCTATTTAATGCAAATGGTCATGCACATTTCTCAGGGATCAGTGAGAAGAAACTGGGATGGAAACAGAGAGGATACTGCAATTATTAATGAGGCTGATGCAAATTAAGTAGGCTTTAAATAGATGGTAATTTAACACTATAATGAAGGCCTCGTTGTCTTTCCTTATTTTTAGTCACATTGAAAATAAACTCATTGCTAAACATTTAGAGAAGGAAATGTCTTGAATGATTATGAAAAAACATTATTTATAATAACATTAAAAAAGAATAAATGTAAAACTTCAGACAATAAATTTAAAAAGAATAAATATTTGAAAAGCTACTTCATTTTCTGTTTTAAATATATACATGTGTCTTTACAATATTGTTGTTGTTGTTTTATCATTGTGGTAAGAAAACACATAACACGAGACCTACCCTCTTAACTAATTTTAAATGTACAGTATATTATTCTTCACTATGAACACAGTGATGTACAGAAGATCTTTAGAATTTTTTTACCTGCCATGACTGAAACTTTACACCCGTTGGACAGCAGTTCTTATCTCCCTCCCTCAGTCCCCAGCAATCACTATTCTTGCCTCTCTCTTATTCTCTATTAAAACAATTTCTGATTATCACAATTATGCATGATTATAGATAATGGGAAATTACACACAAGTACAGCAAAACAGAAAAATATAATTTTATACAATCATTCTTATTCAGAGGCAATTAGTCTATTCTATAATTTTAAAACATATTTGAGATATTATAATGTGTTATGTTTTGTATAATTTTACCCAAAATATATCTCCAATTTAACCCTGTATAATTTACGAATTTTCCTCAAAACCCATTTTAAAAGGCTACTTAGTTTGTTACAATCTATGGACAATGCAGATATCTTAATCTCAATGTCAGTTTTGAATTTATAATTTGAAATTATGGTTATGAGTATAAACCCCTGAAAATAAAATATTTACTATAGTAAATTTAAAATAAACAAGTAAAGGAGACTTTGTCTCTCATATCACTGCCTGATACGGTACAAAAATAGAGACAATATGAGTCTTAACCTACATCCTAAAAGTGCAGATCAAATAATATTTAATATTTAAGTGGGATTTTTTGGTTTGCTTTCTCTAGGGACAATATAATTAAAAATAGAAGATGAGGCCCAGCCTATATGGCTCAGTGGTTGAGCATTGACGTATAACCAGGAGGTCATAGTTGGAGTCCCAGTCAGGTCACATGCCCAGGTTGAGGGCTTGGTCCCCACTATAAGGCATGCAGGAGGCAGCTGATCATTCATTCTCTCTCATCACTGATGTTTTTTTTAATCTCTCTCTCTCCCTCTCTTCCTCTCTGAAGTCATTAAAATATATATAATTTTTTAAAATTTATAAAAAACAGAAGATCAGGAGATTTTATGGGTCTTTGGGATGAATCCTAAATTTCACCTCCTTGCACTGTTAGGAATTAATGTAATTATGGGAGGGGCAAGGGACAGTTGAAAGGAAATAGAAGGATTGGTGACATTTTCCTTTGGCATTGGAAAAAGAATAGGAATATCATCTTGTTTTGGTTTTAATTTTTCACCAAGAACAAGCAAATGACTTGGATGAAATTTATTTTAACTTTCTGAAGTCATACGGCAGCTACTAAGGAAGTGAAAAATGTGGAGGCCAACATTCCAGAAAGCAGGGAAATTCAAAATGGCGAGCTCATATTTGGTACCGCTTTTCTCTTTGAAGCACTTTCACAGGAGCTGAAATGCTAAACATCTGAGCATGTAGCAGGAGCTAAAATGATTGGTAGTCTCACAGGTCTGGGGATAAAATTGGAGTTCAGGAGCCATCAAAAAGGAGGGGCTGTGCTCCCAAATGAGACTTTAATTGGGGACATAAAGAGCTGTACTGTAAACATAAGTGTGGACCAGATGTAGACTGGCTCCTACAAGGACTGCAGTTCAGTTTTGAATCAGCTCTAATGCTGATTAGATTTAAATGACTCCCTAGCAAAAGTCCTAGTTGGACTTTTATCTCTAAACTCTGTCATACACAATGTCTAGCATCTGGTACAAAAGAAAAGTGTCAGCGAAGGTTCAGTCAGGAGGAGAAACCACACAGTGTGTTTCAGTGGAGATAAATTCATGTAAAGAATGTTCCAGTGAAAACTGAAGACGGGAAAGGCAAAGGGGGGACACCAAAGTATCACAAAGGTAACGAATATGAAGCTGCTACCTCATTTCCAACTGGAAAAACAGGAGGAAGAAGTTGGAAATATCTCACCAAAGGTTGGAAGAGCAGTCCCTCAGAGGAAACACCAGGAGGGCTTGTTGCTTGGCTAGTGGTGTGTCTGAGCTGGGAAGGGGATTCTCGTGGGACTAAAACCCAGGAAGTATGGGTGTCTGGCTGGTGCTGGAATCTCCGCGCTGTCACATAGTGGCTGGTTCTTTGTCTGAAGAATTGAAAACTGGGCTTAATCACTGATACTTAAGCAGGTGCTCCGGAGTAAAGAAACATGACTAAGATAATACTGAAATGAGAAGCACACAGGAAGCAAATCTCCAGGAGAAAGTCCCTTCTTCTCCCTCCAACTGTCCAATCTCTGTCTACTGTTCTTTATAGGCAGAACCTGATAGGAATTCCTGGGCAAATAAAATATGTGTTTTGCAGAATTTCACCCTTAGAGCAAAGTACACAACCGTGGGTTTGAGACTGAAAAATTAATATTCAATAACTGCCTTAGCAAACATGTTAAAGAACATGATTGACCAAGAGGAAGTGAATAGGCAGACAGCAGAACAAAATCAGAGGGAATTTACACATTGGAGTTGTCAAATAATTACTATAAAATAACTGTGATTAATAATGTGCTCAAGAAGTTAAATGACCAGATGGAGAGAATTTTGGTGAAGAACTGGCAACTATAAAACCAAGTCAGATGGAAGTGGAAAAGCATAACAACTGAAATAAGGACTCAATAAAAGTTCAACTTATGATTAGGAAGTAGAATATAAAAATGTTCACTCCCACTAAACTATCAAAATATCAACAGAAAAAAAATACCACATTTTTTTAAAGTCATGGAAGATCTGAGAGGAAAAAGAATTTAAAACACTAAACTTGAGAATGGTGAACCCTTCGTAGGTGAGCAATACACAGGACATTTGTATGGTCGGGGCCACTTGCTAAGGTTGGGGGACTGTAGGGGAAAGGCAAGTCTATAACCAACTGAACTTTTGATGAATCCACGTATTAACCTATAGAATTTGAATGAAGTGCAAAGTAGTTTTCTCTGCCAAATGATTATCTTACAAGTGGATTTTGGGGAGTAAGCAGATGTGAAGGTGGCGGTCTTCACCGCCAAGTGGCGGTCTTAACCTTCCAGCCCAGAATTTTAAATAATCATCTCCACACCTTACCTTTTAGAGATCTAGACGTAAAAGTCTTATGATCTTTGGCCTCAAGGCCCTACTAGAGGGAGGAGTCTGAAACACATTCAAAGAATTTAAATCCAGATCTAAAATTAGTCCAACCAAACTGTAACTAAGCCCTTTTCACATTCAACAATTTATAAGACTAGTTATAAAGTATCCTATATAATAGAAGGCTAATATGCAAATTGTCCCCTTGAATGGGAGTTTGACCAGGGTCGGGGCCAGCTGGCCAACCACCCCAGGCCCCTCCCCCCAGCTAGCGCCACCCCTGATTGCCCATGCCACCCAACGCGGGGTGGACCAGCCAGACCCCACCCATGCACGAATTTGTGCACTTGGCCTCTAGTCAGTCTATAACAGTACAAGAAGTTGAGAGCGTGACTGATTAGCAAAAAGATATCCTTAGACTCATAATGGTCATCTTATAAGATGTTGCTAAAATGATTGAAAATTTAATGTAAAAATTGTCAGATTATGGAGTGGATAACATATGGAATTTAAATATATGAAAACAAGAGCATGAGGCACAGGAGCACTGTTGTACCATCACAATATTGTTTCTATGTATGAGAAATGGAACATGTGTAAACTATAGAGTAACCATTTAAATTAATGCAAAGTATATCGGTAAAATGTTACTAGATGAAAAAACTGAAAATTTAAAAGCACATTATAGAGACAGACTCATTAATAGAGAGCAGGCTGACAGCTGTTGAGGGTGGGGAGTTGGGGAACTGAACAAAAGGGAAAAAAGCATGAACATGAACAACAGTGTGGTGAGTACTGGTGGGGGCAGGTGAGGGAAAGTGGAGGAGGGTATAGGGAGCATACATGATGGACAGAGACTTGACTTGGGATTGTGAACATCCAATACAGTGTACAGATGATGTGTTGTAAAATTGTGTACCATAAGCCTGTACAATGCTGTTAAACAATGTCACCCCAATAAATTCAATAAAAAGGAAAAAAAACACATAAAATTAGCTAAAAATTAGTAGGGAGGTTATATAGAACAAAAATAGAGAGGACAAATAGGAAACTAAGGGCAAAATGGTAAACAAACACAATCATATCAATTATTATGTTAAATGCAAATAAACTGAACACTTTACGCAAAAGTCAGAGATAGACTGGAAGGAAAAAGCAAGGCCAACTCTAAAGGCAAAACTTCTTAGATTGAATTAAAAAAGCAGATGCACATAAAATAGGACAGTATTTGAAAGTGAAGGAAAGAAAAAGATAAACCATGAAAGTGCTAAGCATGAGAAACTGGGTATACAGTACTTTAAGACAAGGAGTCTTAATAGAGATAAAAGCCGACAATTCATAAAGATAGAAGACAATTGATCAAGAAGGCATAACCAATCTAAATGTATATTCAACCAATAACAGATCTTAAAATACAAAAAATGAAAGTTGACAAAATCAACTTTTGGGAGAAATTGACAGTTCTATAATCTATCTATCTATCTATCTATCTATCTATCTATCTATCTATCTAAAATAGAGAAATATGCTAATTAACCAGGACACCATAATGGGTCAGCTGGACAGGAGGAGGTTGCGTGCACAGAGTCTGGGACGGGGTGGCAGGGGCCTCCACGCGCCTGCACTCGGGGAGGGCCTGACCAGCAGCGGCTGTGGCTGCTTCAAGGACCAGAGGAGGAGTGGGCAGCACTGCATGATTTCCAATTGAGCGCTGGGCTCCTAGCTGTAAATAAAACTGTAATATATTTTCCTTTAATTGAGAGAACAATAACTTATTGAGAATATTAAAGTTCTGAACACCACTATCAACTAAAATGAAGTAATCGGCATTCATAGATCATTACACCTAATTGTTGAAGAGAAAACTTTCATTCCACCTGCTCAAAAAATATTCACCAATAAAAACAATCTAAAAAACAATAAAGAGCCATAAAATAAGTCTTGAACCATTGTACTGGACAGTCTTTAATGACAGTAAACTTAAGTTAGATAAAAGAACAAAAAGATCTCTAGATTATCCTCAATACTGGAGCAAAGTAACACACTTATAAAGGGTCCATGAAAAAAAAGAAGACATTAAAAAATTAGAAAAAAAATTGAACTGTGTAATGAAAACACAACATATCAAAATTTGTGAGATGCATTTGAAATAGTTCTGAGAGGAAAAATTACAGCTTTAATAATTATCTCAGAAAATAGGAAAGAGCTACACTTAATGATCTAAATTTCTACCTTAAGAAGGGAGAACAAAGAAAAACAATTTAAACCTAAAATAAATAAAAGAAAGAAAATGCATCTAGAGCAGAAATCAATAACATGAAATAGAGACAAAGTCCAGATAAAATTAAAAAGCCAAGTTGGTTTTGAAGAAGATGAATAAAATTGATATCTTCTAGCTAAATTGATCAATAGAAACTTAAAAACCTGAGAGTCAAAATCAGGCATAGAAAACAACATCCCTAACCATCTTATACCCATTTAAAGAGAAATAAGGTAATATAAGGAACAATATATGCCAATAAGTTTGATAACTCAGATAAAATGAGAAAAGAATAAATAGCTTTATTTTTCAGGTATAAAGCTGAAAAATACAACAAAAAACCCCCTCAAAACAGCACATAATTAGTATGTACAATTTGATGAGTTCAGACATATGCAAATACATGTGAAAACATCGTCACAATCAAGGTAACGGACATATCCATCACTTTCAAAACTAAATTTTCTTATGCCTATTTGGGTGTGATTGTGTGTTGTGTTTTTGCTTTTGTTTTGTGTTTGTTGTCATTATAAGAACATAACATTATATCTACCTTTTTAATGGTGTTTTAATATCACAATACAATACTGTTATCTATGGGCACTGCATCGTATAACAGGTCTCTAGCACTTATCACCTGGCACAACTGAAACTTTATACCCATTGTGTAGGCTGTGGGGCAAATTTTGGTTAGACTGCCAGGCATTTTCATAATGTCTAATACCTCCTAATATAACAAGAGAAACGCTGAACAAGTAAACAACATTATTCATCTTTGTCAACATGCTCTTTTATATTCCTAATGCCAAACACAAGTTTTGGCCCAAGAAAGCATTCAATAAACATTTGAACTGAGTAGCAAGTGCTGAAAAGAACAACATTTAAATATCCAGGCCTGTCATAGAGAGTCAGGGGAAGAAAGTTGACAGTTTTGAGGATCCCAAAAGTACAGAGTGATAGTCAGGAAAACGGGAGATAACGTATGTAAAGTGCTTCTCATAGTGTCTGCAATCTGAAATATGCTCAAAACATATTACCTGTTGTTATCAATATTGCAGGCAAAGCAGCAAAGGACACTAATAGTGTGATTTGTGGCAAAGCACGTGGCCTCTCAGGACTTCCGTGACCACACAGGTAAAGGGGTGGCTTTGGCTTTCACTTCCTAACGCCTATCCAGTGCTACAGGTAGATACACAATGCCCCTGATGTTCACATATATTACATGTTCCCAAAGTGTTTGCTAGAAGTCCACTTCTAAAGGTCATTTAGGAGAGCTTATCAGAATGCAAGTGTTATTAAACTAATACTATTAAATCCATTTTAGTAAAAAAAAAATGATTAAAAAACTTTAGAATTTGCTCTAAGTAGCAAATTAGCTGTGACCTGTCTTCCAATGGAAGATATTGGTAATGTAGATAAGTAGCTGCTTCAGGACCTTATGGGCTAGAAGAGAATATATCAATTAAATTATCAGTGAAGTAAAAAGTGGTAAGTGCTATGAGAGGAGCTCCTTCCTGTGTCAAAAAGAGCAGGAAAATGTCACTTATTCCTGAGAGGATGAAAGGTGTACCTAGGAAAAACAAGGTCTGAGCTGAGACCTAAAAGATACGTGGGAGTTTTTCAGCTGAAGAGAAAATGTTTCAGGAGGAGGTACCACAGCAGTTTACGGAACCACAATGATGGTCATCAGCCTGAAGCTGAAGCCTTTGTCTTATTTAGTAGCTAAAGGGGGCCTTCGCTCAATGGAAATGTGGGTGCTGCAGGTAGAAGGCTGTGTTACCTTCGCATTATTTATGAGTTTTGGGAAGTCAGAGAAGTTCATTGCTAGCATGAACACTGACAGCAGCGCTCTAACAGGGAAAGCAAGTGAAACCTGTGACATGACTATCACTTGTCAACTGAGAAGTCAAGAAAATTCCAAACAAATTTTGAACAGGTACAGGTTCTTCTATGCAGAGGAGGACTATGGGACAAAAGAGTGAAGCTACATGAAATTCAAACTCAGGGATTGGGGGCATGTATTTTAGATACTCTATATAATTGAGCTTCCAGATTCTTCGTTGTGTCTGACCCAATGGACAGACTAGAAATGGAGCTAATGAAGGCAAGCATAAATGCCATGGCCACACCCACAGCTTGGTGCCATGAATTTCCTTTCTCAAACACAGATCAAGGAAAAAACCTCACTTCGAGACATCTCCCAATCCCACTGATGTCAGGTGCCAACATCAGAACTCTATTGAATTACACATTTTATTCTCAGAGGCTCTTGGCTATTCTTAGTTCTCTTTGATAAAATAATCCAGCAATCTTCTTTAAATCTTTTGTCCACCTCAGAGCTGCTGAAGACATTTCTTGTAGACACAAGGTATTGTGGTTCAGATTAAGCCTATGAAACCACCTGGGCAATCTGCATTGCTAGGATTGTTGAAGAATTTCAGAAAAGCTTTTGTCATGGTATTTATTGCCAATTTGGGATTCAGTATTTCCAGGCTAAAATAATTCTCACCCAGAAGTATCTATGGAGGAAGAGAGAGTGCCTGAAAAATTCTTTGTAAATGTATAGCTGATTCTGAAGTACACACCTGGTCTTAATCATTTTTACATTTTCTTATGGTTAACTTAGTTTTAATGAAAAAAATAAGTATTTTTCAAAACAAAAGACTGGTGAGAAAAGTGGTATGGTGTGTCTTTTATGACAGGCCTGATGGAAGACAGCTGGATTCTCATATCTGCTTCTGCATTCAGTCTGCAATGATGTTGTTTTGGTTGAAGTCTATGATAAAAATA
>NW_006285779.1:435221-442237 GCF_000327345.1 Myotis davidii
TATACACATAGATGCATAATATCGCTCTCAAACTCCAAAGTAAGAGCACAGAAATGTAGTGATATGATTAATAAGTTAACTGATGGCAAATTTAAGCCTTTACTTAGAGCACTAATAAAGCATGAACACTAAATAAAAGAATAAAAAATAAAAACAGCATATTTAATAATTTTAAACATCAAAATTGTCCTGAGGAAGCTTAGGTGTACAATGTATTCCTTTCAGCTTATATTGCACAAGTTTAGTTTTTGTTTTGTTTTGTTTTTTTAATATATTTTATTGATTTTTTACAGAGAGGAAGGGAGAGAGAGAGAGTTAGAAACATCGATCAGCTGCCTCCTGCACATCTCCTACGGGGATGTGTCCACAACCCAGGTACATGCCCTTGACAGGAATCAAACCTGGGACTCTTCAGTCCGTAGGCCAATGCTCTATCCACTGAGCCAAACCGGTTTTGGCCACAAGTTTAGTTTTATTTTTGTTTTGAATTATATATAGCCCCACACACTTTCCTGTGCTTAGCATCACTAAAGTTTTCCACAGAGTCCTGGGAAAACTAGGTATTACAGGTTAGCAGATGGGAGAAATGAGAGGTATAACATTCTATTCAGGCCATGTATGAGGAGTAAGCCACAAGGACCTACAATTCTGTTCTAATACTATCACATGTGATATGAAATAAACCACTTCACATTTTAGAGCAGGGGTGGGCAAACTTTTTGACTCGAGGGCCACAATGGGTTCTTAAACTGGACCGGAGGGCCGGAACAAAAGCATGGATGGAGTGTTTGTGTGAACTAATATAAATTCAAAGTAAACATCATTACATAAAAGGGTACGGTCTTTTTTTTTTTTAGTTTTCTTCATTTCAAACAGGCTGGATCTGGCCCGTGGGCCGTAGTTTTCCCACAGCTGTTTTAGAGCCTTCTTTTTTGATTGTTTGTTTTAATCAGCAATTTTAGTAACAATATTAATGTTCTGTATGGCCAGAGAGTTTTGAGACCAAATCAGGGTAGAAGTTGTTATGAAAATTATTTGCAAAGTTAGTTTCTGTACAAACAATATCTCTTGGTGATTGATGAAATGTGAGACATTAAGGAAAGAAAGTGAAATAACTTAGTGATTTCCCACTTTAGTGATGAGGGGGGAGTAATGTCATTACCCTAAATAATAAGATACAGGACTCGTTATAGACAGGTCAGAAAATTTTTATGGGCTGGGTGTAATAATTAATACCCAAGTAATATTCTTAGTTCTTTATAAAATGTGAGTGTGACACACAGAAATTACTCAATGCTTATATAGTCCTGCTATATCAGAAAACCTTTTGATAGCAGAGACTGTTTCATACACTTTTTTGTACTTTTCTATGGTCAAGGCATGGAAATACGCAATATTTGGTTAGTTTGGGGTATTTTCCCATTATCTTAAATTCTAGTCCATCTTTTTCTCCTTCTTCTTCTTCTTTTTAACTTACTCTCTTAGAATGACTGTTTTGGCTTCCAGTTTAGGCAAGAAAGCAGCTATAGCCTCTTTTACAGACAGAGTTTATGCCTATAAATATTTACATCAATAGTATACAGCAAGTGATATATATGCTAGCTATTATTCTTCTTTAGTAATAAGTGTTACAATTACAGGACTATGAATTTTCCTCTACATATACTTTTGGCTGCTTAGTGTTTGGCTGCTTATTATTTAGCTGTATTTTAAATCATATGATTTAAAATTTGTAGCTTTGAGAAGTCATATGAATTAACACAATACATTTAAGAGGAAAAACAAAAACATAGTACAAGTGACTTGACCAATATCACAGAGTAATTCCTAGAATATATATGCAATTATGCCTGGTTAAAAATAAACAAGAAAAGAAAAGAAAAGTTAGAATTTTTATTTTGCCTGTATGCTGCAGGACCTAATGTGCAAGTCTCTGCAATTTTAATCAACATAATTACCACTATTTTCAAGGAAGTGCTTCTCTAATCAAATAAATGAGCAAATAAAAAATTAAGCCAACAATAAAAAGAAATTTTCACCTTCAGTATTTCCAAATGGGTTTTTAGATTAGCATTATAAAAGCCATTTTTAAGAGAGAGAGTGTGGAAGGGAGGGGAAGATGGAGAGAAACATCAATGTGAGAGATGCATCAATTAGTTACCTTCTGCACACACCTCAACCAAAGTGAGGGAACAAACCTGCAACCCAGGTTCATGCTCATGATCAAGATTTGAACCCACAACCCTTAAGTGCATGGACTGAAGCTCTGCTACTGAGCATCACTGGCCAGGGCTAAAAGCTACATTTTTTAAAATCACTTGGATAATTATTGCCTTTGCAAAACTATTTTGCTAATGCAAATCTAAGCCCTGCTATTTTATATGAACAAGGAAGCCTTAAAAAAGTTTAGCCCTTTTATTTTATTTCTTAAATATAAGTTCTAGCATGGAACTGGTGCCTGGTTATAAATTAATAGCTAGAAATTGGTTTTTGAAAGATCTTCAGCCACTCTATGACAATGCATTTCCTTTTTTGTTGTATACTCATTATCATTATTATTAGCATGATATTCAGGGTTTTCCCTTCGGAAACCTTAAAGAAATCGCAAGGAGACTATGTAGAGTTGACATGCCCTTTTAGAAGTCTCCATTAGTTGTCTCATTTGGAAAATATGAACCAAATGAAGAAAGCACAGGTTTAATTTTGTTTCATTAGATTGTGAAGAGACCAACATGAATTAATTAGTGTTAACTCCAACACGCTTCACTAATATCCTGCCAACACAAAGATATCCTATAGTGCCAAGATGAGAGACATGTTCAGGATGATAAGAGAGAAATGTAAGTGGGTTGGTGCAATTATTGTTACAATTATTGCTGCAAAGAGTTCTAATTGAAAGGGGATTTTGCATTTGGGGGGTAATCAGCTCCATTAAGATCTGGGCTAGACATTTCCTTCAGTTTCAGTGGCATAATTTTATGTTAAATGGATGCAAATTAATTATTAAGGATATTTATTGTGATTATTCATACAGGCAACAAAATCTTAAAATGACAAATAGGGACTTTTGAAGGGCAACCCAGCCACTGAACTCCTCATGGGGTGGAAATAATCGTGAATTGAGAAGCCTTGGGCAGATTAAGTGGGCATTTATAAGGTAAAGGAGAAGAGATGCCATCAGGAAGGCATTGCCTTCAGGTTATGGCTCTGGCCATTTAAACTCATGCACCTGTTGTTATTAAATCACCTGTTGTATAAGTGATGGCGATTTTTTAACACTCTGAAAGTTGTTCCCACTCTCTGTATGACAACATAAATCACAATAATATTAGCTAATTAGTGGTAACATTTTGTCTCCAAGGGTTCCTAGAGAGCAAAGCACACAATGGAACAGAGACACAATGCAAACCACCTGCAGTGCTAAACAGTGTATACTTCCATGTGCACATAAAACATTACACATCGCAGTGCTTTCTAATAATTATTCTGTGGCACATAACTATACTCAAAAGAGTCATGTAATTCAATTCTTCCTCTGGGCAAGTGTTCTCTGTGATACTTCTGTCACTCAAAGGTGGCAGTGACTTAAATGGCAGAAAGAGCTGATGCTCCCCCCAGCACATACAGATACTATGATACAAAGCCTTTAATTATTTCCTGGTTGTTTTAGTATCTGCCCAACACATGCCTGACTCTTTGGGAATATGGGAGGTTCCTTGATTTGGTCCCTACTCTAGGGTTTTCAATGATAAATTTAGGGACACTTAAACTAACTATTAATATGTTCAACATTTCCATGATGTAAAATGACTGTCACCATTGACTTGGGCAGTTTGGGAAGTTGTCCTTGGAGAATTATAGGCACAGATACTGGATCAGCAGAGAGATGGAAGAGGGTGGGAGGAGACGTCAACATGTGAATGACAGTAAATAGAAGCACATGTTCATATGGGGGAGTGGCAGATAATAAAACCAGATGGGTGGAGTTCAGACTTAGGGTCACTTTGGTGGCAGTTAGAAGGGGACCAGTATGTGATAAAGGACATGCATACTGGGATATTTTAAAAAGATTTTGTCTAATATCTTATCCAGATGCAAACTTCCTAGAACTGAAGCTCTAGTAAAGGCCAGCCATTCCAAGAAAGACTTTTAATTAATAATATTTATATCCCTCATTAGGTTTTTAAAATTGTTGGCAAGTTAATATCTTTTGATCTCAAAAGGTGAATTAATTGTCTATTTACCTCTGAAACTACCCATTTGTACTGCCCCCACACATGCCCACTCCTTGCATGGTTAGTTCTTCATAGAAAACATACTTATTTCTGCTATTCTTATAACTAGCTCATGTAACATGGGTAGAATCAGCAACGCATGTGACCTGTAAGCTCGGCTCACATCACTCCCACACAAAGAATAGGTGTCTTGTTAGAACCACCTCATTTTCATTCTCTATAAGTACCCTAATTAAAGGGGAAAAGGGTGTTTCTATCCTCTCTGTGTGCAAAGTATAAACTGACAGAGTCAGGAGATGGATATGAGATCCCAGAATTGTCATGTGAAGGGCAGACAGTGTACACTCTTCTCACATCTCCTGCCATCCCCGCTTCATTGAGGCTATGACCTTCCTTTCGCTGTTCGCAGTGACAGAGGGTCAGAAGCTGAAGTTAGCTTTTGAGTGTAATGGCTGTGCTCTGTTCATAGCATTTCACTCACCATGACAAGTGGGACCTGGTCAGGCTCACTGTATCCTTCACACATTCCTGGTGGGTTTCATGATTTCATTCTTTGACCAAAAGTGAAACTCTGAAAATATATATATATGCTAATAATATAACTCTAAAAATTAGGTACATGCTATGAATGAAATTATAAGATAAATTAACAAAAAGCATTTTATGATGTTGAAAGGGACAGAACTGAATAACAAATTAGATAGGTTGGGAGAATGCCTAATTGATTTCTAGATTTCTAATCTACATTAATAGAGGAATAATAGAATACAATCAAGTTATGAAAGGATTAAGAAGGAATCATATTAACCAATTTTTTACTGCAAGTCTACTCTACAAGCCAGGTGATCTTCAAACACTGAAAGAATTTCAAGAATCGTCTGCTTAAGGTTGTTGGTATTTTTTTTCTTCATTTTCTGAAATTATGAAATTTAATATTTTTGATCCACAAAAATCTCAATTTCATTAGACCTAATCTAAAGCTAAGGTAGTGGATAGGACTAACCACCAGCGCCACCTGAAGGGGTGGGATGTGTATGTGGTTTTCTCCTGGGTCTGATGGAGAGCCCCAACTGAGAGCACCTGGTAATGGTTTTCTGCAGACAACACAGAAACAATATGAAGGCACCTGAGGGGCTGGCAGAAGAGATGAAGCCCCTTCAATCAGCTCATAGCCAAAGATGCAAAATGGAACTAGTGGTCTATAAAAGCAATTAGAAAAATGGGGCGCAACCCACCTTTAAATTTGGGGTTTACTTGTCAATTTACTTAATCCTCTTTAATATACATTTCTCTTTCCTCAAAAACTCATCTTTCTGTCATAGAACTTCTCATCTCAAACTTTCAGGTTTCTGAAGGAAACGTGAATAAGAGGCACCCTCCTCTAATTCGATTTTCTTTAATAAACAAACATGTTCAAAATAAATAATGCAAAGAGTCTCTTAAATGTTTCTTTCTCTCATTGATTTTATCCCTGCCTTTCTATCATCCTTTCTTTCAATCTCCCTCTCATTCTTCTAGATCAAAATATGTGCTTTCTTTACAGAATAAACAAACTGAAGCCCTCATAGTCTGACATCTTTCCTTGACATTCTATAGCAAAAACAGGCTATAAATCATGGAGTTGAGTTACCTCAAGGTGAGCAAGAGGAATAGGAAAGATTTATAGGATGATAGATCACTGTCACTGATTTCTGTTCAGGGAAGCAGAGATTTCATACAGTTCACATGAAATACCTAGTGAGCAAAGGCTACATGGATAAGGCTAATTTTTATGTGACATTTTCAGAGCTAAAACTAAGAACCCTAAGGCCAACCAGCATCCTCAGCCTCTGTAGTCTAAATAAAATCTCTCTCTAGACCTTTGACCCTCCAATCCACATTTTGCCCTCTCTACTACATTCAAACTCAGCTCTTCCTGGGATACGCGCATGCTCCTCAACCTCCCTCCTACTGATTATATGCCCCCTTTCTCACATTCTTCAGGCAAGGCCATCCCCTCTAGGCAATAATCCCAGGTTAACTCTGTCCTATAAAAACTTTTCAACCAAGAATACTTTGCTAAACCAATACCTTTCTAAGTACAGTTATTTGCCTACTACTATTTGGGCAATATTTTAGCTCAGTTATTCAACAGTTATTAGATCAAGTAGATGAATATGCCTACAAGCAAGGCCTGTGTTGACCACTGGTGATATAGAGCCTGTTAAGGAGATATGTTTCCATATTCCAAGGAATTCTGGGTAACTTGGAGAATGTCTATCCAGCAATGTAAGTTCTAGCTGGAGATATGTACAGGATGCTATGAGAACACAGAACAGAGGTATGGATTTCAGAGTAGGGAGACAGGAGAGGATTCCCAAAGATATGAGGCCTCAGCTAACTCTATGAGGGACCTGGTTGGCAGAACACTTGCAACAGCTTGAGATGTTGAGGGAATTTTGTGGATTTGGGGTGGTTGCCACAGAGAATGTGTGCAATCAGTGGTGGGAAATAGGCCAGAGAAAATCTCAACTAGAAGGTCTCAAATTTTGATAGACTTCAAACTCACCTAAGGATAGATTCCTGGCTGCGTCTAGGAAACTCATCAATGGGGCTCAGTAGTCTAACCTTTTAATAAGCTCTTCACAAAGCATTATTCTGGCTCATGAAGAGTCTTGAATGCTGAACAAAGGCATTGAAAAGGGATCTTGAACAATTCAGGGATTCATTATAGGGTCTTAAGTAGGAAATGGATAAGATCCAGTTGTGGAGAAGAGGTTGATTGGGGACTATTTAAAAAGG
>NW_006285779.1:446446-447579 GCF_000327345.1 Myotis davidii
AACCAATGTTACAACAGGACCCACACAGTGGTTCTTATTAAGATTGCAAGATGGCCAGCAGCAATAACCTTTGGGAAACTTTAAAGAAAAAGAGTCTATTATGTACAGGCCCTGGAGCACACAAGGCACTCTGTGGGCACACAGGGAGGAGATTGGAGAGAGGGAGAGAGCAGACACAGTGGGGCCGGGGGTTCTGCTTTTCTTGGGCTGAGGATTTCTCAAGCTCACTCATTACTGGTGGATTTAACACACAAGAACAGGGAATGAAAAACACAGGAAGAGAACCAAGTAGCCCACAAGGTCAGCTATCAAACCAACCAAGATCTCTAAGACAAAGGGGCCTCTGAGGGAGGCGGCCCGGTTCTTTATCTAATCGTGCCAGGCCAGGCGATTCTTGGAGACATTCTTCTTTGAACCGGATGCCTCTTTAAAGTGGCAATCCAAGCTTAAGCCAGGTACTTGCATTACAGCAAAGAAAAGCCACCCATCAAGACTTTAGCTAAATTGCATGAGGGACCTGGTTGGCAGAACACTTGCAACAGCTTGAGATGTTGAGGGAATTTTGTGGATTTGGGGTGGTTGCCACAGAGAATGTGTGCAATCAGTGGTGGGAAATAGGCCAGAGAAAATCTCAACTAGAAGGTCTCAAATTTTGATAGACTTCAAACTCACCTAAGGATAGATTCCTGGCTGCGTCTAGGAAACTCATCAATGGGGCTCAGTAGTCTAACCTTTTAATAAGCTCTTCACAAAGCATTATTCTGGCTCATGAAGAGTCTTGAATGCTGAACAAAGGCATTGAAAAGGGATCTTGAACAATTCAGGGATTCATTATAGGGTCTTAAGTAGGAAATGGATAAGATCCAGTTGTGGAGAAGAGGTTGATTGGGGACTATTTAAAAAGGCAATTTCAGTGATCCACTTATTATATTTATACATGACAGATTAGCTCATATTATTTTATCCTTAATTCCTCCTTTTCCCTTGTCCTTTCTTCCTTTCCCCCTTTCTTCCTCTTTACTTACAAATTGATTGAGCACCTACCATTGTACTGAAAAATAAAAATTCCTGGACTTCATTCCTTACATACTAGAACAGAGTGCCTGGGGTGGGAGCCAGTGATCTACATTTTA
>NW_006285779.1:451968-454572 GCF_000327345.1 Myotis davidii
CGCGGAAGAGCAGGGAATGAAAAACACAGGAAGAGAACCAAGTAGCCCACAAGGTCAGCTATCAAACCAACCAAGATCTCTAAGACAAAGGGGCCTCTGAGGGAGGCGGCCCGGTTCTTTATCTAATCGTGCCAGGCCAGGCGATTCTTGGAGACATTCTTCTTTGAACCGGATGCCTCTTTAAAGTGGCAATCCAAGCTTAAGCCAGGTACTTGCATTACAGCAAAGAAAAGCCACCCATCAAGACTTTAGCTAAATTGCTCACGTGTTTGTGGTGATGCGGTGCAAACAAGCCTCCTGAGCTTCCAGTCATATTCAAGTACAGCGTATATGATGACAGCGGCAGCTTATACCATATGGGTTTGTGTGAGCGCACTCTTCGATGGTTCAGCAATGAGGAAACCGCATGCTGATGCATTTCTCAGAACATAACCCCGTCTGTAAGCTGTGCATGGCTATAGCGGTGAGAGAGAGCCTGAAGGAGTTCCAGTGGCCTTGCCCAAAATAACACCGCCAGCCAAATCCAGAGCTTAGACTCAAACCCAAGCCACTTGACTCCGTGTCAAGCCCAGGAGGGATCATTCTTAGTGTTCTCTCTATCAGGAATAACTTGACTCCTAAATGCTATTTGTTGCCATTGGAATATTTTGGTCACTGTGTGTTATAAAATGAGTGTGCTTCCCTCTTCCATTCACGTCCAAGTGCCCACAGCCTGAAGTGTGGGCTGGTAGAGGTACCGTCCTTTAAGGCATGTGTGTGGTGACCAACCTTATGTGGGCGCCAGTGACGTTATACTCTTATTTGCCTCATTTTGTTTCTCATTAGCTCTCATTCATTTTGTATTATGTATACTGTGCATATGCTATGCCAATATAAGGTGACAAGGTAGAAACGTGTCACAAGTCTCGCACTTCCTATACGATCCAGTTGTGGAGAAGAGGTTGATTGGGGACTATTTAAAAAGGCAATTTCAGTGATCCACTTATTATATTTATACATGACAGATTAGCTCATATTATTTTATCCTTAATTCCTCCTTTTCCCTTGTCCTTTCTTCCTTTCCCCCTTTCTTCCTCTTTACTTACAAATTGATTGAGCACCTACCATTGTATTGAAAAATAAAAATTCCTGGACTTCATTCCTTACATCCTAGAACAGAGTGCCTGGGGTGGGAGCCAGTGATCTACATTTTAACAAGTTCCTCACACGAGTCCCATGTGCCACAAATAGCCAAGTATGTCCAGAGCATCTCAGAGTAAACTGGGTTGACAGTTTCCAGGCCGACCCTTAGGTGGTGATGCTGGGTTCTAACCTGAATAGTTTCTAGCATCTCGAACAGAGAATTCACAATATGTTGCATCATCCCTAAAGTAACACTTCATCAGAGAAGTGGGGGCTTAATATTCCCAAGAAGCACTTCATTCCTATCTCTACCGCAGGTAAAGAACAAAAGAAAAGAAAAAGTCATCGTGCAAACTTTACAGGCTCATATGGAAGGAACAGCAGCTTCTAACAGTCACGTGGAAATCACCATGTATTAAGATGTCTCTTTGAAAAAAAAAGAGAGAGAAGCTGCAATGCTCTGTGAAGCTTAAGGAGCTTTTCCTTAAAAGAAATCGGGTAATTCATTTTAAATTAAAGTTAAACACTTGGCTTAGTTTTCTCTCGTTATTTCTTCTGGTACATCTCTGACTAAATTAATTAAGCTGTGCTAAAACCAGCAGCCAACGTGACACAGGAGGCCATGCGGCACGCTGGGTGTCGACAGTGAAATTAGAACAAAAGTTGGAACCTGCTGCTTGGGAAGAGCAGGGCTGTTTTTTCCTCTGGCACCTTCTCCCCATTTCAGCAACCATAGGACTGGCTGCCAAGACCACCTTTGCCAAGACCACCTCCATCCCTGAGTCCTCAGCTGACTCTCCCCCGCCCCCTGTTATATATAAAATAGGACACATGCATGAACAATAAGAAGGAAGCATGGCTATTTCAGCTAATCCCATAACCCTAACCCAAACTAGGGCAGAGCGTTCAGGCCAAGCACCACAGAACCCTGCCCAGAGGGGAAGCAGAGGTGGTGTGATGATGGACTTGATGCTTCTAGAACCAAGGGATGCTTCTAGAACCGACTAGGGCAGAGGATTCAGGCCAAGCACCACAGAGCCCTGCCCAGAGGGGAAGCTTAGGTGGTGTGATGATGGACTTGATGCTTCTACTTGCCTGGGCTAAGGGATGACAAGGCAGGTGGTAAAACACTGTTTCTGGGTGTGCCTGTGAGGGTGTCTCAGGAAGAGATTAGCATTTGCATCAGTAGACTGAGTGAAGATCACCATCCCCAATGCCGGTGGGCATCCTCCACTCATGTGAGAGTCTGAATAAAATAAACATCAAAGGAAGGGCAAATTTGCTGTTAGTGGTTGAGCTGGGATATCCCTCTCCTCCCACCCTTGGACAATGGTGCTCCCCATTCTTTGGACTCTGAGACTTATACCCACAGACCCCTGGTTCTCAGGCCTTTGAAGTTGGACTGAACTACACAGCTGGTTTCCCTGAGTCTCCAGTTTGCACACACCAGAAGGGATGACTTCTGGGGCCCTGGAATCACAT
>NW_006285779.1:455938-457635 GCF_000327345.1 Myotis davidii
CCAAAGGAGATGTTTTAAGGTACAAAAAGCAGGTATAATAGATAGATAGATAGATAGATAGATAGATAGATAGATAGATAGATACTAGCTGATCCTATTTTTTAAACCACATATTTATATAGTATTCAGTGAAAGGAAGGACAGAGAAATGTAAGGCCTAATGATAACAAAAATTTCTTTCTGTACCTTTTTCATTTGTATACTTAGGAATTTAGGACTTTTAAAAAAATTAGTATGGATATGCATGTATTGGTGGATAGACTCAAACTGTATAGGTGTATATCAGTGGCACGGAGAACTCAACAGGAATGATATCTTAGAATTCCGTAATAACCCCCCGACCCCCCACCCCCCAAAAAATCCCAGGGAACCAACACTCAGGGTAAAAAAAAAAAATGAAGGAGTTTACATATTTAACCAAAACCAGTTGGTTTTAAAATATCGATTAGTCAATGACACATCTTCCTGGGTCTCTTCAATATTTATGGTAGAATGTCCAGCCCTTCTTCCAACTCGGCTGAGAAATAAACAACATGTTTAACTGGAGTCAGATAAAAACAATATTTATGACCCATTGCCTGGAGGAAGAGCAATTCTGCCACCTCCCTCAGTCAGCATTTCTTAAGTGTGTCTTTTGGGACATAAATTCCCCAAGATCTCCTGTGAATTCTTTAGGCAACCACGTTTGGGAAATGAAGCATATCATACCCTGGCTAGAGATTCAGAATAGACAACCATGTACAAAAACCTCTGAGAATTCACACAGTAAATGAAAAGCTTTCAGTTAATTAACCTAGAATTGTCTACACCTATTTGGTAAAGAACCCTTTTTTTCTTTATTGTTTTCATTTTTTTGCAAATTCCTGTGTAATATATGCAGAGGAATAACATTGCACCAACTAATTCAAATGTACTCCCCCAAAACCTTCTCCCCCCAATCCATACGGTGTTGCCCAGCCTTCTGCTATTCAGTAGAATGGCAGTTACTGACCAAATCCATCATTATGCTTTTATCACCTTATCTCTGTCTGTGTGCTCTGAAACATGTTATTTTTATACATGAGGACATTATTGTGAAACAATTAAAAATGAAGAGTCAGTAAACTGTTATGAATAGGCACAATGATTTCCCTTTAAACTGCCCAAGCTAATCCTCAAATCGATCCTGAGATGAGTGCTACAGTCACCTGCTGCATAACATTTCCATTGGACAGAATGTTCCTAACGCTAGTAACTGTAACTTTGTGAGTCTTGGCCCAAAGCATTACTGCTTTGTATTTGTCTCAATCTGTAGATAGCCATGCTATTGGGCTAGAGATGCCTGGGGCACTCACCTATGTCTTCCCCCACTCCCCGACCCAGCCCCCCAGCTTTCAGCTTTCCACAGAAACATCCCTCCTGTAAATCAATGTTACAACAGGACCCACCCAGTGGTTCTTATTAAGACTGCAAGATGCCCGGCAGCAATAACCTTTGGGAAACTTTGAAGAAAAAGAGTCTATTATGTACAGGCCCTGGAGCACAAAAGGCACTCTGTGGGCACACAGGGAGGTGATTGGAGAGAGGGAGAGAGCAGAGACAGTGGGGCCGGGGGTTCTGCTTTTGTTGGGCTGAGGGTTTCTCAAGCTCACTCATTACTGGTGGATTTAACGCGGAAGAGCAGGGAATGAAAAACACATGAAGAGAAACAAGTGGCC
>NW_006285779.1:458410-459686 GCF_000327345.1 Myotis davidii
CAATGATGCAGCAGAGGGCCCAGCTGACCCTACATGCACATGTCATGTGAGTGAGAAAGAACCGTCATTGTTCAAAACCACTGAAGTTTGAGAATTGTTTGTTATCACACCAGAATCTAGCCTGTCCTATCACACCATCTTAACAGAAACCAGTTGTGATCAAGTTCAAGTGCCCATGACAAAGCTACAACAGTTATCACTTCTTAAGAAGATCAGACAAAAGATCCACAAACAACAACACCAAAAATGATGCTTAGACAACTTTCTTTGGAAGGTTCTCTTAGACCATGGGTTTACAGTAAAATCTTGGTTTTTGCTTTATCAGTGACATATATTCAGGAGAGGTGAAGGAATTTTGTTTTTGTTTTTCCCTCTCTCTCATTAGTACAGTAATATCTTGTCATACATCTATAAGGGGTATCCAAACTATTTAACCATATAAGATATGGCATTTGTGTTCTTGCAAGGATAACTGAAATGATTGTGTTTCAGTCTACCTTCCACATTTCCCCTTCCCTACTCCATAATAACAGAAAAATTGATTTTCACTGTGGAAATGGAATGGACAGAAGTTAGGACCTTCCAAAGAAAGTTGTCTGAGCATCATTTTTGGTGTTGTTGTTTGTGGATCTTTTGTCTGATCTTCTTAGAGAGGGTAATGGGAAAAAACCTCTCTGAAGAGATAATATTAGAATAGAGTTGAAAACTAAAGAGCTAGCCATGAAGAGGTGAAATAAACCTACAGGGCACACAGCAAGGCCAAGAAATAGGAGGAAATCTTGAATGAGAATGAACCAGGGTGAGTGAGTCTAAAAGGCCACCGAGGCCATATCATGTGTGAGAACTCCTAGGCTGGTGGAAGCGAGTGTGATTGTCATTCTAAGGGCCATGGGGAGACACTGCTGTTTTATGTGACGTGAGCACCTGGTGTGAAAGGGCAGGTCCCAGGTGACCTCTGGACCCTGGGCAACACCTGGGCTCCTGGCCCCCTGCAAACCTCATTCCACCTTAGTCACCATGCCAGAGTCCCCACGCAGAGATGCGGTGAGCGTGGGTAGACGCCATGGGCCGGGGCGCAGCGTGGGCCTCTGGGCCACCCAGCAGCACTGCACAGAAGCCGGTGGGCAGTGTGCTCTCTCCCCCCACCAGCCTTGTAGACTGGCTCCCGCACGAACTCACGGGGAGCCCGACTGGCCCCTGCGGTCCTGGCAGCTGCAGCCTGGCTCACCCAGAAGACAACATGCAGGTGAGAGGGGGGCTCCTCACGGGCGACCAG
>NW_006285779.1:459932-472048 GCF_000327345.1 Myotis davidii
CCGAAAGCTTGCTTAGATTTTTTCTTTGTGGAAAACATACATCACTTTTTTTTTCTCAATAAAATTAGGGTGGCTTGTACTTTAAAAGAGAATGTGGAAAATATTGGAAATTACCTATGGATTTCTACCACTTACCTAGACTAGATTGAATGTGATCCTACTGTGTGTCCATTTTTATAATACTTTCCCACTTATTATGGCTTAATATGCATTTTCCATACTATTTCTAATTTTTCAGAGCCAACATTTTTAGTGGCCCCCTAAACATCCTTTGAGCGGAGACATTATAGTTTGTTAACCATTTCCGATCTTATATTTTCTAGATTTGTGTCATATTCTTATTAAAATTCAGTGGGTTATCAATAGCAGAGAACATCCTTCCAGAGCTTTAGGGCTGCGGCTGTATTGTTTCACCAACTGAGGCTGTTTTCCAGGTGTTTGCATCATTCATTACACTGCGTTTTACCTTCTCCCAGAAATTGCTTGTCTCTCATTCCCTTTCTGCCTTCCAGCACAGCTTGGAATGACCTATAACAGGCATTTGATTTGATTTTCCCCTTGTAACAAAGCACCTTCTAATCTATCAGGAAAGCTCAGGCCTTACATTGCTTAACCCATGAGCTGAAGTCTAGCGAGGCATTCATGATTGTCAAGCACATTATAAGCAGTGAAAAGATGGGCCCTGAGGATGTTAATTCAGAGAGAGAGCGAGAGCGGGAGAGAGAGAGAGAGAGAGAGAGAGAGAGAGAGAGAGAGAGAACATGCACACCTTCATTGTGAGAGAGAGAAAGAGTGATGACAAAGGAAAGTATAAGGGCAGCTTTAGTTTCTAGAAGAAACATTCTGTAGTGAGCAATGCCTAGGAATGAAATTGACTTCCATGATGGATTATTACACATTGATAAGGGAGACCTGGAAAATGGCATCGGTTAAACACCACTATCCATTCGGTGCATTAATGAGACAGCTTTCAGAACTCACTGGGATAAAGAGGGCTATCAATGCTGGCGAAGTCCAGAGGTGCTGTGGTGGATTAGAGCAGGATGAATGGCTGCTGAGGGCATGGGGATTTTTCATGCTGGCCCTCATTTTCCTGTACACCACTGTCAAAACTCAGCAATGCCCAGAAGTCTCAAATCCAACCTCATGCTTGTAATAGCTGCATGATAATTGCTTTGTACTAAATGTGGAAAACACCAGTGGTTCACTCACTCTGGTCAGCCTTTGAAGCTAACTTGACATTCTGGTGGTACAGGCTGCACAAAGCCATTGGAATCAACATATTTTATTGCTCAAACAGATGTCCAAAGAGCACACTGTATTTGATTGGAGAAAAATTGTTTCTTGTTGCTCCATTATGTTAATAAACAACAGACATTCATTTATTGTAAAGAATTTGAGGCAGTTATGAGACATATTAGAAAAGCTTACAAGGTAAAAGGAAGAAAAAAAAGCCAGCTTTCCAGTAGCTGATTTCATGCACTGTGATCAGATGACTTTTATTGGTAATGGTCAGAATATACTCTCTACTGGTTTAAAATATATGCTGTTATATATGGTGCTACCCAGAAGGGAAGGGGGTGCGAGGAGGTAGAAGTGGCTAAAGGGGGGATAAATGGGGTGGAAAGAGACTTGACCTTGAACATGAGCACATGATGCAGTATGCAGGTGATGTTTTGTTGAGTTTTACACTTGAAAACAGGATGGTTTTATTAACTAGTGTCACCCCAATAAATTCAATACAAAATAAAAATATATAAAATACATTCTGTTATATGAGATATAATTAACATCTTCTGTAAAGACAATGTGCATGCATGCGGCTAAATATGTAACAATTGACAACTTAGTAATAACTTTAAAAACTTTCAATCGCACATTGCCAATTAGAGTTATAAATTAACCTCTCCGCCCTCATCAAAACCCATTAATATGCAAGGAAGGAAATAAAAATATATTGTAAACATATATAGGGAGCAGACCAGGAGAGGGGACCACAGGAAGTTTTCGGAATGTGGGAAGCACAGGAAGGAATTAGTTTTGCCAAGGAACCTGAATCCCAAACGCTTGTGCAGGTCAATTAGAACTCCTGAACTCAGGTACCAACAGCACACAAGAAAACAGTAAAGCATGGAAGAAATCAAAAGGGAGGACATTGGTAGAAAAGTCAGCACTGGTCCTGGACTCTATTCCACCCAGTCCAGCAAGGATGCTTCCTTCACCCCAACATGAGGCTTATTCTCTAAGAAATGCAAGCCAAAGCAGTTCCATTCTAGGGAACAACGGGCATGTATTTGGTGAGTGAGAGGTGCTGTGATAAAAACAAAGATGTTAAGCCTTGGCTGGGTGGCTTAGTTGGTTGGAGCATCGTCCCAAACAGCAAAAGATTACAGGTTCCATACCCAGCCATGGCATATATAGAAGGCAACTTCTGTTTCTCTCTCTCTCTCTCTCTCTCTCTCTCTCTCTCTCTCTCTCTCTCCTCCCTCCCCTTCTTCTTTCTTTCTAAAATCAATAAACATATCCTCAGGTAAGGATAAACAAATAATAAAGATCCACACAAAGTGTGTCATCCCTTCTTTTCAAAAATGAATACATAAGAGAAAAAGACTCAAAGATACAACCATTTGGAATTCCCACAGCACAACTGCCAAGACTCTAACCAATCACTAAATGATTTCCATCCAAACATAAAACTTTCCAATCATATATTTAATGTCAGACCTGTAACATAGAGATTAGAAGCCACAGATAAAAATAAGTTCCTAAAATATCCTAGAAAACAAACAAAAAGAACAGAACAAAAAGAACAGGTAGTAGATGATTTAGGATTTTTCAGTAGCAATACTACAGGTCGAATGAAAATGAATCAATGCTTTGGAAACTCTAAGGGGAAATTTAGTTCTGACATGTGATGCCATACCTGGCCAAATTACCAATCAGGTGGGAAGGTAACAAATTACCTTTTCCAGAAATTCAAGGTCTCGAGATTTCCTCACATGTATCATTCTCAGAAAATCGCTTGAAGTTGTGCCTTCCCAAAATGAGGGAATAGATCAAGAAAGATACAGGCACTTCATTCAGGAAACTTTGGATCAACCACAGCAGTGAAGAAAAGTTCCAGGAGGTTAATGGTGCAGATCAGGATGCAACCAGTCTAGAGCCAAAGTGGAGAAATGAGGGCCAAGAATGGAGAACTATTTCAAAGAAAAATATAAATAGATATTATCTCTGTTGTTGTAGAAGAAAGGTGTTCTAAAGGGTCCTATACTCCTTTTATAGAGTTTGGGAAGCAAATGGATATATATTGAAAACTAAGCCCACACTTATGTAAAGGCCATTATTAACTCCAATGTTAAAAATGCTGCCAGAAGGAAAATGTAGCCAATAGTCCCCTACTATTGAATGCTACCTGTGTAATCATATACAGTAGGTGGACTATTTTCCCACAAGCCTGCCCACTACAGTATCACTTGTTTCTCAATAAATTCCCATTTTGCACTTTGAAAAAGAATATGTCCACCTACCATTCTTTAGAGATTTGAGGAGGAAGATGCAAAAGTCAGTAAGATCCATCCCTGGAAGCTATGATTTCGAACATATGGCAACAATCAGATCTGACATGGTTAACAATTTACCTGGCTCAACCTTAAATCTCATGTAAAATCTGGTAATGCAGATGCATCATATGCAGATTCCCTAATGTTCCAAGGGCTCAGCAAAGAGTCCTTTGAAACTATTTCAATTCTGTCTATGTCTTAACTCTCCCTTGAAACAGTATCTTTCACAGGCTTTCAACTTTTATTATTGTTATGCATGACCAAGAGCGGAGGTAAAAGGATTTAAACTCCTCTGTCTGTGTGTTTGTGCATATTTATGTTTACAATTTTTTTCTGTCAAAATATCTCTAGCAAAATCTCCATGATGGACTTTTAAAAAATTTATGATTCATACAATGTCATGGTTGAAATGATACTCTTGATTTGTGGATTAAAACAAAAAAGTTTTCCAACCAAATTAATCCATGGCCATGGTTCTCAAACTTTTATGTGTATTACAACAAACTAGCGAATGTTAGAAATCCTAGGCTGAAACTGCAGCCCATTCCAGTTAAATCTATGAAAATGGAATCCAGTTTCCCATACTTGATGTCACCCCTTCCCAAGTTGATTTCAAATTGAGCCAAGTTTGGGTCCAATAATCCACACCCGCTGCCCACAGTGTGGCCTGCGGGTCTACCATATAGGTACGACTTGGGAGCTTGTCAGACAGGCAGGGTCCTGGTCCCCTTCTTCCACCCACTGATGCAGAATATAATTTATACCAGAGCTTCCCAAACTGTAAAGTACCTTACAATTATCTGGGGGTTCTTGTCAAAATGCAGATGTGCATCCAGCTGTTTAGCCACAGAGCCCAAGACTCTGCATTTCTAAGAAGCTCTCAGGGGATACCCATGCTGCTGGTCCACAGACTACTCTTTATGATGGATCCAGCTGGTGTAGGATGGCATCTTGTCTGGAGCATAGTTATTACATCCTCTGACATAACAAGGATAATAATGACCATGGCTTGTAGGCAGCTTCTCTGTAACAGCTAATGGGTTCAGAGCTTTAGCAAGCTCCAGTGGAAGAACTAACATAATTTATATTTAAAAAGTAAACTGGGGTTCAACGAGGTAAAGAAGGTGGCTCAAAGCTACTCAGCTGCCCCTATAGCAAGAGCTCCCAGACTTCAGAGTGATTAGGAATCCCCCAACGCGCTCATTGCATATATACATTGTGAAACACTCTGTTTCCGTGTGGTTGAAACGAGGGGACTTGATCATCTTCTATCACCCCATGATATGGTCTGAGTCCCTTCCTAAGTGTTAAATGATGTCATCAAGCCACAGGGTAGGGCTGTAAAGTGGTTCTCAATGAATATGCCAAAGCCAATCCAGGAGGATTTCTACTTAGTGACACTTTGTACTGTTGGTAATATACAGTTAACGGTATGTGCTTACGGTAACAAGGCATACTCCTGCAATGAATTTTTCAAGGGATGGGCTTCTTTGGTTTCTAATAAATGGGAATGTCATTGCACAGTGACATTCAAAATAAGTGTAATACACAGCACACCCATGAAAGCCACTTTTAGAGGAGGCAGATATACACCCATAAAGTAGTTCAATCACAACACAAGGTGGCATATGGTAGATGCCAAATGAGCAATAGAGGCGCTGCTCATAATGATAGTAGCTACCACTTATTGAATGACCATTATGTGGCAGATGTTTTATATAAATTGCCTCATTCAATCACTACCATCTATGTAAGGTTATAATTAATATTCCTACTTCACAGATAAGGGAGCTCAAGGAGTGATGTGATTTTTCCCAAGGACTCACCAAGCTGAGATGCCAGCCCCAGGGTCAGCGTGATGCCAAATGCAATTCTATAAACAGGATGCCTTATTGCCTCTCCTAGGCTATGCAACCTCCACTGTATTCTTGAAGGTCAGTAAAGAAAAACACACAGCAATAGAAAAAGCTTCATGGGAAGACTTTACATGAGCTAATATAATAAAAACTGATGGAATTTAGATAAGTAGAGAAGGGGCAGGCAGAGAAATTGAACCACAAAAAAAAATAAAAATTAACAAAAGGAGGATCAGGGAGCAGTATCAGGAAGCAAGGCGGTGTTCAAGTTTGATGAGAATGGCTTGTTGGGGGAAGTGTGGGTGGAGTGGATACACTAAGATCATTGTGGAGGACCTTAGAAATCAGTCTCAGACATGTTGGGCTAAGGACAGTGTGGGCTCACAGACATTTCCAAGAGAGGGAGAGGAATGATGACCAAGGAGTTTTCATAAAATGAATAAAAAGTGTGATGAATGGTTTGTAGGGTAGAAGGAACAGAATGTGTGAAGTACTCTAATAAACCACATTAAAGCTTTGAGGGGATAGTAGGACTCTCACATTTGGGGGACAAAGAGTTTCTTTATGAAAAGTAAAAATACAAAGCAGTCATGTCTTAATAGTTTCAAATTTTAGAGAGCTAAGGGGATTTGGAATTTTCTCTAGGCAGTGGAAAGCCAATATGAAGATCAGCTTGAGAGAGAGAGAGAGAGAGAGAGAGAGAGAGAGAGAAAACAGTAGAACCTTTTGGAAAACAGGAAAGTTTGAAGTGGTATCATGGAAATGGGAAAGAATGTATAAATAAAGAGGAACCAAGAATCTATATGAGACCAAGAAGTAAAGAGTGACCAATTAGAACTTTGACATTCAGAGAGAAGCCAGAATGACCAGAAGATGGTAAATTCTGGAAGATGATGAGTTGATCATTTGTTAGCTTGTAAATACAGACTCTTAATTTATAGTGTAAAGGACATTCAGTACAAAGTAGGATGTATTTTCCTTTCAAAAACTCTATAGTAATAATAATAGCTTATATTTGTACATCTTCTTGTTTTAAATTTATGTTTTATTGTCTTATTCAAAGGACTCTTATGTAAATCACCTCTTTGAAATTTTACTTATCTTTGAAGAAGCCAGGGTAGAAATTATTACCCACATTTTATATGTGAGGAAAGTGAGGCAGAGAGAGGTTCAGGCATTTTCTTGAAGTCATTCAGTATGTTGGTGGCCAAGCCAGAACTGGTCCCATATGTGTGTCTCTAAGTCCAAGATCAGTGTCTGTATAGTCAAGACAGCAAATCATGGACAGGAGGAGTCAGGGCTGGTTGGGGATGAGCACAGAGATTTCTATGGCAATGTGTCATGCCTTCAATTAGTCCATAAAAGAGAAGACAATTCAATAAAAGTAGGTAATGACTATACTTTAGTTGTCATTAGGTTTACATTACACAGATACTTCTCATCAGTTTCCAGGAATGTGAGACAGCAGGAGAAATGAAGGTGGGATTTTTTCTTCTTCTTTGCTTTTTGAAGTGCAAGTTATTGTGTGTCTAAATGTGAAGTCACTTTGCATAAATCACTGACCCCTTAAATACCGAGCTACAAAGGCATTCATCTGCCTGGTCCTAAGATGCTCACTCCAAATAAAGTCTATTGGGGGTCAGTAATTCTCAGATATTGATAAGGATCCATCTATGGAATCCGGCCATGGAGGTCAGTAATATTCAATACCTGAATTTTATTTAAAGTTTATCAGGGAGATTGTAAACTTAAGATTGCATATGCCTCTGTTTATATCCAATACTGCTTTCCAAAAGGAAACAAGCAAAAAAACAAAAAATGAAATTATGGAGACCTGGATACACAAGTCTACACTTGCCCATGAAGTGCATACACTTGGGCAAGTCATTTAATCATTGTGCCTCAGTTCCTTATCTGTTAACTCAAAATAAAAGTCACTCATTTATCTACTTACTGATTAACTTCTAAAAATGGAGACCTTACTATATGCTATGGGTTAAGATTAATGCTGAGGAAAAACCTGAAAAAAAAAAAAAAACAGGTTCTGGCCCACAAGAAGCGTAGAGATTATCAAAAGAAATTAATATTAAGTAAATCATTACAAAAATAATTATATTAAAATCACTGAGCCTCAATGTTTTAGTGAGGCTTTCTAGAGTGAAGGGATTCCTAAACACAAGCAAGATATAAATGCAGGAAAATTTAAGGCCAGAAGAAGAGAGATACACTTTATTGAGCATAGTCGTCGTATGCCAGGATCTTTATATGCATTTTCTAATTTAATCCCAACATTTTCTAATTTAAAAGCATGCCATTACTTGCTGTTACATATGTTTTTCCATAAAGCAACAAAGGCTCAGAGAAGTTAATTAACTTGACCAACTCATTATATTATGGTGGTTAAACCAAATTCTGGGGTTACATTATATAGGTCCAAATCTTACTTCTACCTCTAACTGTGAACTTTGGAAGTTCCCTAATTTTCCCATCTCTTAGTTTTATTCATAAAATGAGAATTATTAATATTACCTATCTCATAAGATTGATGAGAGAATTAAATGAGTTCATTTTGCCTAGCAAAGTATTAGCTATTATTCTTAATATTAGGTGATTTGATAGTCAATTTTATGTGTCAACTAGCTATGCTATAGTGTGTATTTGTGTGATGAAACATCACACTAGATGTAGCCCTGGGGGTTTTCTTTAGACATGATTAACAGCTAAGTCAGTAAACTCTGAGTAAAGCAGATTACTCTCCTCAATGTGGGTGGGCCTCAAAGGATCAGTTGAAGGCACTTAGAGGAAAGACTGAGGTTTCCTCAGAAGAAGGAATTCAGCCTCAATATTTCAACACAGAAACATTGCCTGAGTTCTCAGCCTGCCTGGCCTGTTCTGTGGAATTCAGACTCCAGACTACAACATCAGCTCTTTGCTGAATTTCCAGGCTGCTGGGTTGGCCTATGGATTTTGGAATTGCCAGCCCTGGCAATTGGGTATATCCTATTGGCCCTGGTTTTCTGAAGACCCTAACTAATGCAGGTGATAAAAACAATGTGAATTCCAATCTGGTAGCAAAGGTTGTTCTATGCCTCAAAATTCCAATGGACTTTCCTGTAGCTATTCAAGGCTGTTTGATTTGTGCTGTCCTCTTTTACCAATTGGTTTTACAACACACAAAATATTTTTATAAGATTGTACAGTAAAAGGCAGCGGCAGTCAAGTCCAAAGCAACCTGACTACAGGCCTTTTCTCTTCCTCATCCAGAACGTTCCTTCCCTGAAGGCTTTGACACAGCGAATGGGGGCACATCTGACAAGTAATATTTCTTTCATAATAGAGAGAAAAGTTTAAAATGAGATCCTAGACTTTCATTAGTTTTTGTGCTGCCCTAATTTCATTTTCTCCTTTGCTTTCACACCAGCTGCAGACTTTAATTAAACTGTGGCAAGTCTCCTAAACTTGGCGGGCTTTCCAGAGAAAACAAGGGCATCTCCTCCCAGGGCAGATCTCTCCCCAGCTTGCACTTATTTTTCCCAACTGTCTGGATTAGTGGCTGGAAACCTTGCATGTCCTCAGATCTCGTTTCCCCTTCTCTTTATTCTTTTCCACTTAGTGGATTTCGCTAGACGTTCCTGAGCAGTGTAGTATGCCATGACTAATTCAAAGTAATATTTCATTGCTGCAATTATGGTAAATTACTGCACTGGTTTATCATTTTGATTCTTTATTTTTAAAGCACCACTCACCGCCACAGGATCTGTATTTATGAATTAAGTTAATGCATCCCTTTATTAAAGACAATGATCAAATGAGAGGTGAAAAGAAACCTCAATCTTATTAGGCTGCAGACAGTGATAAATACATTAGGGACCACTTCAAAATGCTCTGCAAACTCAGTGGCTATGTACACGGGGCTCTGATTTCCACACTCACTCTGTGATTATCAAACTGTGGAATACAATCAGAATTTAGATTAAGTTCTAAATCTAAATTATACCTCACAGGAAATTTCTGGGACTGAATTCAATGCCGAGGAATTTGGCCATCTTTTTAATGGAGATGATTCTATCAATAACAAACCTACGGAGCACTTATTATGTCCCTGACCTAAATCTAAGCCCCTCATCTGCACTGTTTCAGTTTATCTTACAGACTTAAGATCAGTGGCTACCTCCATTTGATGGGTGAAAGATAAAGTCCTAGAGAGTTAATGGACTTGCCCGAGATAACACAGCTTCATTTGCAGAAATAAGATATAACACAAATCTAGGTGACTTCCAGGCCACTGCTCTTAACCAGCCCAGGGCACCAGTTCCAATCAGTTCAGCCTATCCTTGTAAGCAGTTGGCAAAAGCAAAGCAAGAGAATCCAGAAATTTTTCCAGAGGTCTTACAGGGTAGTAATTGCACAATCAGTACTAGAACCCCGTCTTGCTTCTTAACACAAAACTCTTTGCTTTATAAATGGTAACTTCTCCCAGCTCTACTTAGCCATTGACCTCAGCTTTACCCGACAGCATTTCTGCTCAGAGGGGCAAAGGATCCAGTTGGTCTGTGTGCCCAGCTCACAGGTGTGAGGGGGGAGCCCCTCTTCACCAGTTCACCTTGGGAGGAATGAGGGCATCTGTCAACAGGCCAGTGTGTGGTATCGCTCAGACAGTCCTCCAGATCCAGAGCAAGTCGCTAGTGAATAATACAGCCAGGCACTGCCTTGGCCCAGAAACTGTTGACATAAAATTTCTTCCAAGGGTCATGCCCACTGACCTGTGGAAGGAACATTACACTGACAAGGAGCCTTTTACTTCTACGCCCTCATTTTGACTCTCCCTCTATGAGACGAAGGAAACAAGCAAGAATAAACATAAAGCAATGAAACATACAAAACAAATACAAAAGATATACATCAGTGCTTCTGGACCTATAGTCACTTCCCAAAAGGCTGCATGGATATACAATTCAACTGGTAATAAGCATTCATTCATGCATTAGTTGATTTTAAAAATATATACTTATTGCCTTTCTACTAAGTAACAGACCCAGTTCGGTGTGTTGGGGATTACAGTAGGGAACAAAATAGAAAATGTAAGACTCCTGTGGATCTTAGAT
This sequence comes from Myotis davidii, assembly GCF_000327345.1. Taxonomy (NCBI): domain Eukaryota; kingdom Metazoa; phylum Chordata; class Mammalia; order Chiroptera; family Vespertilionidae; genus Myotis; species Myotis davidii. The sequence goes on from NW_006285779.1 coordinate 470,454, forward strand.
TGTAATTGGGAGATGACATGATAATGAAATACTATCTAATATGTCTAATGGTGAGAAATGCCATGGAGATCAGCAAGCAGCTAAGTGTAATAAGGAATGCAGGGAGCAAGGTGAGTGAGATTTTAAAAAGGGGTCAGAGAACGAGTATGTTTCTGATACATTTGAACAGAAACCTGAAGGCAGTAAAGGGCTAAGCTACCGACTTCCCTGAGGGAAGCAAGTTCCAGGAAGCATTCCAGCAAGTGCCAAAGCCCTGAGGCAGAAGCTTTCTTATCTGGTTCAGGGAGGAGCAAGGAGGCCTGTGTGACTGGAGCAGGGTGAGCAGGTGAGAGAGAAGGAATGAGGCAAGAGAAGTGATGGTAGGGGAGAGGGGGAAATCACGGAAGGCTTTGTAGGTCAGAGCAAGGACTTAGCCTTTAACGCTGGGATGAGAAACCACTGGAATAATTTAAATAGAGTGATCTGACCTTTAACAGCCTCGCTCTGGCTGCTGTGCTGGGAAGAGACTGAACTGAAGGAGGCAGGGAGGGGATAAAGGCAGTAGCAGGGCATTGAGTTAGGCAGTGATGGTGATAATCCAGGTGGGAAATGATGGCGGCTTGGCCCACTGGTGATGAAGGTGGACAAATGTCGAAGACGGAGCCAACAGGATTTGCTAAAGGACTACCTGTGAGGAGTAGGAGGCACAAGATGATTCAGAGATTTTAGACTAGAGTCACCAACTGCGGTGATGAGAAATGGCCTATCAGAGCTCCGGTTTGGATGTGTTAAGTTCAAGATGCCTATTAGATGTCCAAAAGGAGATGTTGAAGAAACAAGTCTATATATAGTCTGTGGTTTATGAGACAGATCTTGGCAAGAAATAAAAATGTATAGTCCTTAGTATAGTGATGGTATTTAAAGCTACACCACTGAATAAGATCACATATGGTTAAATGTACCTGGAAGAAAATAAGGCAATTAGAAGAAAAGGAAATGATTAAAATGTGAATAACATGGAATATATGCAATATATGTTAGTTTAAAAAACCACACAAGATCTCTGCAAGGTAGGTGGTCTTTGTCATTTCACAAGTGGGAAATACAGGAAGGGTAAGTGCCTTATCTAAATTCATTCACCAGGAAGTGACAAAGTGGGCCTCCACCCACTTTGGTGTAGCTGCCTGGATTACTGTGTGCCCTGGACACAGCTTTTCCTAAGTGCATGTGCTTTCACCTTCCGAGATGACAAGTGCTCTGAGGCACGGATCCTCCCATGTGCAAAGCACCGGAGCGAGGCTGCTGAAGGGGATGGCTATTGTTTTCACATCCTCAGTCCTCTTTGCTGGCGGAACCTTCATATTCAGCCTCCTGCTTTGCAAAATATACAGGAGGGACCGCAAGAAAGGAGGCCACTGGAATTGTGTGGTTTTGTCTCAGGAAAAAGAAAAGAGAAGAGAAGAGAAGAGAAGAGAAGAGAAGAGAAGAGAAGAGAAGAGAAGAGAAGAGAAGAGAAAGGAAAAGAAAAGAAAAGAAAGGAAAAGAAAAGAAAAGAAAAGAAAAGAAAAGAAAAGAAAAGAAAAGAAAAGAAAAGGAAAAGAAAGAAAATAAAAGGA
>NW_006285779.1:472141-475043 GCF_000327345.1 Myotis davidii
TATTTACATTACGATTCATAACAGTAGCAACATTACAGTTATGAAGTAGCAATGAAAATAATTTTATGGTTGGGTCACAACCTGAGGAACTGTATTTAAAGGGCCAGAAGGTTGAGAACCACTGCCCTAAAGGCTCCTATGAGCAGTGGGATGCCCGCTGGTAGGAGAATGGATCTGACTCCCTGAGGGCTGTGCCCATGTGCAGCAGGGCAGCCTCCAGCCCATCCTCTCCCGGGGGTGGGGGGTGGGGGGTAGTTCCTTCTGCTTCCTATCCTGGAGAGCCTTATAGGATAGTTGTGTTTGCTTAATTCTAACGCTCTCTCTCACTTTCCCAAAGGCACCAGTTTTTCACAGTGTTCACAGCTATTAATTAATATAGACCTCTCTCCCTGAACAGCCGCTGGTGTCTTTAGTGAAGTTATGGATTTTCTTTCTCAGTTGCTCTGGAGTCACCCCAAGGCTATTCATTTGGGCTATTAGCTGAGGGTGGTTTCAAAATCCATATTGTTAATGCCGAGGCTGGGCTGCACTGGCTGCCTGCTACAGGGGCTGTAAGTAAACAAGTGGTAGCCTCCTGTTACTTCAGCTGCAACTGAGCTTTCTGGTCGCAGGTCAAAGGAATCCTGTTCTGCTGCTGACTTGGAGACAATAGCTGTCTTTCATAATAGTAAAAAGTCAATAATCCTCATGACAATAATAAGTTAATATTATCAATTAAAAGACTGTATTCCTGATAATGTTAATTACCATTGATTAATAATTCATCAATATTAATTAACAACGACATAATTTTAATAAACAAATATGGCTACTGTTTTTATGGTAGTTCATTTATTAACTACTACTTACAAAGCATCATGCTAAACAATTTTTTTTTTCATTCTATCCTCACACTTTCTTCTAGGAAAATTTGTTAGTATCACCATTTTACTATCAATCTGAAGTTAGAAATCTGATGTTAGAAATCTGATGAAATCTCCCCCATCACACGGTAAGTGGCTTGGGTGCAAACCCCATCTGTCTGAGTCCCAAGCCAGCACTCTTGGTTTTAAATATTAGTCCCATAGACTGCTCTCTAATCACTTGAAGGCACCTCTTAATATAGAGATTATCATACTCTACTGTCGATCCATTCAATCAGAACCTCAGGGAAAACTCCAAAATCTATAGTTGTAACAAGCTCTTCAAACAATACTCACATATCTCCAGTCTGGTAGCCCCTGTGTAACCAGAGGTGGCGTCAGCCACCACCTTCTCCCAATACGGCCTCTCAAACTGAACTGCTTGGTTATGAATCCCACTTATTTGCTGTGCATGATTGAGAAAATTACTTAATTTAAACTGTGTCTCATTTTTAAAGGAAGGTAATAATAATAATAATGATAACTAATACCCAAGGGGTATTGCTCAATAGCCTGTTTTGAACACTTGCTATGTGTCAGGCTGAGTGTGGTCAGGATATGGTCAATTAACACTTTATGACTTTCTGACAGGGCCAGGCACACAGGGAATATTTGTTATCATCAATACAATAGGCTTTGGGGACAAAAGACCACAGCAGCCTATGGGCTCAAAGCAACTGACTTTTCATAGTAATTCTTTAAAACAGCCTGAGTTTTAAATGTGGGCAGAGCAGATGCTTCTCATCTTGATAGCTGAGTATGATTCACAGTTGAAAGACCTGAGTTAAAATCTCACCCTGCCCTTCTCTGTCCTGGGACTGTAGTAAAATCATGAAACCCTTTTGAACCTAGCTGTGGAATAGGTTAATAGCAAACACCAGGCACTACTGTTCAGAGACAAGAGACATGAAAACACTCATCTTCATCTTCATGGCCGCTAAATGTTGCACGTGAATCATTGTTGACTTTGGGAGCTCTCCTCTACAGTAACTCCGTGCCTCCTCACCATGGGAGGCCTGCTCTCATGCGTTTAGAATCGCCATGCAGAATTGATTATTTGGGGTTCAGGTGTTATTTCAGGTTAGAATGTAAACAATGGACATCTCTTACATGTGACCACCTGAAAGGAGCGGCAACAGGCCTGGATTGCTGAAAGGATCAGAACAGACTCCACCCCCTTATGGGTCTAATATCAGGGGGACATCACCTCAGAAGCATTCACTGCAGAGGGACACAGGCTTCCATCAGTGGGAGTTGCTCATTAATAAATGTGCAGAAAGTTTAAAAAGCTGAAAGTTAAATGTCCCACTTTTCCTTCATTTGCTTACCATTTGTGTTACCATTTTTTTTTTATTCAAGAGCCTACATTTTAATGTTTATTTGCTTTTTTCCCCCCTCTGGGTTTTGTTGTTAGGGCATGGCCTATGTGGGAGTTTGCAAATAAGGTGGGGAAATCTAAAAGGAGGAAGTCAAAGCCACATATAAACTCTTCCCACACAGATATAAGCATATCAGTAGCTTTCCTTTCAAATGCTTTCTATGATTGAATGTATTTGCAATGTCAAGGTCTTTCTGATGTATAATGCTGCATTCTTCATTTTTCACCTAATATTTGAATCATGAGCTTCGCCCCGTCTTTGAAAATTATTTAAACACATCATTTTATTGACAGTCACAGTGTGGAAGTGTCATAATTTACTCAAACAGCCAACTACTGTTTGACATTTTAGTTGTTTCGAGTTTTCAGTTATTGTTAAAAATGGTTGCACTGAACATGATAATGTGGCAAGCTTCGTCTTTATCTGCATTTCTCATTATAATATTTGCCTAGGAGAGCTTCCACTTCTTTTTTGTAATCTTTATTGTTGAGACTTTTATAGATGCCTCACTTTTTCCCCACCACCCAGTTCCTGCCCCTCTCCAGGCCTTACCACCCTATTGTCTGCGTTCCTGGGCAATGCATAAATACATTTAAGTTCTTTGGTTAATCTCTTCCTGCC
>NW_006285779.1:475099-481216 GCF_000327345.1 Myotis davidii
CGCACACACACATACACTTCTTTCAGGCTATTGATATCCCCAACCTACTTTCCAGGACAGTGTACCAATCTACACTCCCACCAGCAGCACTTTAAAAGGCCAAATCAATGAAACCTTTTAAGAAATCTTTCTTTTAAAAAAGGTGAAAAGGTTGTGATTATCATAAAATTTGAATTGGGAAATTCAAAATTAATCCAGCTTTACTAGATATTTATTTGATTATTATTAATCATGTACATTAACCCATCTAACTTCAATCCCATCCACAGAATTTGGGATAGAAAAAAAATGACTGCCAATCAGCCTGAAACAACCTCAGTTCACATATTTGCAGTGATATCTAACTGACCCGTTTTTGGGGGGGATTCTCTGTTAGTCCCACTCTCTCATTCACTCACTTCTTCCACAGATCCTTACCTATTAGAATTACCTGCTGATTCAATGAATAATTATTGGAATCTTATTATGGGACAGGGCACCAATCAAATTCTAATGCAATACAGGGGCAACTAAGACAAATATCTCCTCAGGGAACTTCTGTGTCATTGGACAATAGTTATAAGTCTGGTAAAGTTAGTCAAAATAAAGGCAGAAAGTCAAATTTGGGATATGAAGAATGAGTAGTGGTAGATTAGCTGAAAACTAGTTAGAAGAGCATTACATGAAGAGGAAACAACATATGGGAAGAACTTGAAAAAGGCAGGCACATGACAAGTTTTCATTTGAGGAACTAAAAAACTCTCAATATGGTTAGAGCCCCTAGAAGAGGAGGAAATAGTGCCAGACTTGGATGGAGGGGATGTTGGCATAGGCCGGACCTTGCCAACTCAACATTTATGACTCAACATGTTGACCCACAGATTGAAAATAATCAGATGCTTAAAAGATTTTAGGAAAGAAATGAAAGGATCAGATTTGTATTTTCAACTCCAGCTGCTGAGAGAATACATTGGAGAATGAAAGAGATGGAAATCTAGAGGTCAGTTAGCGGGTTAATAAAATCCAGGAGAGACAAAATGATGGTTTGCACTTCAAGAGATGGCAGTGATGACGGAGAGAAATGGGCAATCTTAATATCAATAACCCTGGTGGCAAAGCATATTACCAGTGGAATCGCTTACACAACTACTCCAAATTCTTTCCTCTTGTTCCTTATTCAGTGAGAATAAAAGATTGCTAATCACCATTAATTCTCTAAGATCTTTCTCCATATATAATCTACATTTTAAAGTTTCTCCTTTTTTTTTCTTGTGTCAACTAATCATATTTTCTTTTATCTTAATCCTCAGGGTGTCTCATTTCAATTTTTTAAACTGCTGTTTTTTAGAAAAAGGTATTTTTTAGGAGATGGTGAAAAAAAGCCCCAGCGTTTAAAAAGGTGCCCTAGCTGGTTTGGCTCAGTGGATAGAGCGTCGGCCTGCAGACTGAAGAGTCCTGGGTTCGATTCTGGTCAGGGGAATGTGCCTTGGTTGCGGGCACATCCCCAGTGGGTGGTGTGCAGGAGGCAACTGATCAATGTTTATCTCTCATTGATGTTTCTGGCTCTCTGTCACTCTCCCTTCCTCTCTGTAGGAAATCAATGAAATACGTTTTTTAAAAAAAAGTTTAAAAAGGTGTGTGCGCCATTTTTCTATTAGAAAGGGGCACACGTGAGATGTTTACCTTGGTTATTGAAAAAATACTGCATATATTTAATAGCCTAGTCATGAAATGCTAGAATTTTATAGTTTATAAAGCAATATTGTTATTCCCTTTGCTACAGTTTGATGAAACTGTAATAGGACAGGAGAAGGATGTCTACAAATGCATTTCTTCTGAGGCATCAACACCGAAGTTTTCTCTGTTTGGCAAAGGAATGGAACTCAGAAAGGTTACTTCTCTGAAACCCCGCCTGGTTGTTTTTGCAATGAGGTAGAAACAGTGAGGGTTTCTCAGACATTTTCACTGACTTAATCTTCAATTCCTTGCCTCATTTCTACTATCAACTCCCCTCACAAAAGAGAGGATTAAGGAGATACCCTGTGTGGCTTTATATAGCTCCTCGAAATCAAAGGGCTTTATATAGTCACTGCATTAGGAATCTGATTGGGGCTGTATTCATGAGTTTTGCCAACACCTACTTAGCCCTGAAAGTTCCTTCTTTCCTAATTCTGCACTAGGAGAGGCAATCAGTATAAAGCTCTCTAGCAAGGGGATTTTGTTAGATCAGGAGAAACAGGAGGCAGGCAGCCTTCATTCATGCTTTATCTTCTTAACAGCCAATTTCTTTCTCTTTTATCAAATTGTCGATCTTTGTATTCTTTCTCTCCTCTCAAGCAGACAGAGCCCTACCTCAAAATGACTTCATGGAGGGACTTCACAGGTTCTCTTCCCTTTGTCATTGCTTTTCACTCTTCCATGATATCCACCCAACAGTTACCTTTGTATCTTTGTTAATTGTTTGCTTACTTTTGAAATCAAGAAGAAAGGATGCTGTTAAAAAATCAAAGATCCACTTCTGTGTATTTTGCTATAGAAAATGAAAACACTAATTCAAAGAGATACATGCACCCCAATGTTCACTGCAGCATTATTTACAATAGCCAAGATATGGAAACAACCTAGGTGTCCATGGAAAGATGAATGGATAAAGAAGATGTGGTGCATGTATACAATGAAATATGTACTAATATAAAAGAGTAAAACCTTGCCATTTGTGACAACATAGATGGAACTAAAGGTTAGTATGCCAAGTGAAATAAGTCAGACAGAGATAAAATAAGTCAGCCAGAAAGATAAAATAAAATGAACCAAACAAAACATAAACAGTCTCACAGAAACAGAGATCAAAGAGATGGCTACCGGAGGGATGGAGGAGGGAAAATGGATGGAAAAGATGAAGGGGAATATAGTCAATCATACTGTGATAATTTTGCATGGTGATAGATGATTACTAGAATTTGTGGAGTGATCACATTGTAAGGTAAAAAATGTTAAATCACCATATTGTGCACCTAAAACTACTATAACTAATATAATATTGTATACCAACTACACTTAAATTTAAAAAGGAGGGAAAATAAAACATAGTGATATCTTTTCTGCCGTTTGTTTCACAACTTCTTATTATAGGCTTTTCAGTGCTGAGCAACACAGGACAGTGGAGCAGAAGGCAAGAGGTGCTGTGGTGGGGAATGAGAGCTGAGCTTCTCCAATATTCCTGCCCTGAGTACTTGAGGCCAGTAATGAGGAGGGCGGGCCAGAGCTCTGCCAACCTGCAGCCTCTTGTATCGCCTCCTGGGCCCTGCACTGAAGCTTGAACCTAGCTAGTTTAGCCTCCTAGCCCAGTGGTCGGCAAACTCATTAGTCAACAGAGACAAATATCAACAGTACAACGATTGAAATTTCTTTTGAGAGCCAAATTTTTTAAACTGAAACTATATAGGTAGGTACATTGTTATTAACTTAATTAGGGTACTCCTATGCTGGCCTTTGCTAAAAACATCCTCAATTTGATTGAGGTATGTTTGCTGAGGTCGACCCCTTCCAATTCTCCCATCCACACTTGTCTTGTATACTTGTTTCAGATAGACGAGTGTGGATGGGAGAGGTGGAAGGGGTTGACCTCAGCAAACATACCTCAAAACAATAAACCTCCTCCGTGCCGCATCTCCCGTCACCCAACCGACCGACACCCCCAACTTCTTCTGACACCACTTCTTCAAAATAGACTGAAAACCGACTTCTGAGCATGGGTCACGAAGTTTCAATCGCACTGTACGTGGGTGCCCGCACGTGGTATTGTGTGGAAGAGCCACACTCAAGGGGCCAAAGAGCCGCATGTGGCTCAAGAGCCGCGGTTTGCTGACCACTGTCCTAGATGAAACTCCTGTGTTTATTTGTTTGTGATTTATAAAACTGCACCCATGACAAATGGCTGGCTTTGAGGAGCAAGCATATAGCTGAACCCAGCCAGTGAGTCAGGTAGAAACCAGGACAGCAATCAAGAACTAGTGTCCGCGGGAAGTGGTTCAATGATCCCCTCCTTCATAGCAAAAAGGGCGGGGCTATTTACAAAGATGGGGCCTCCAGGAGGGAAGTTGGGTTTTCTTCCCTTAAGACTTACAAATCCTCTTAGAGCAATTCTGTGCTCTTTGTCTTTCCGGGACTTGATTCTTGACAGCCAGGAGAGAAATTCTATTCCTAAGAAGTCTGGGAGAAGCTCAGCAAACCTCTTTAATATAGAGCCTCCTCTTCCCAGCCTAGGGCAGTGCATGGGGCAGGTGCACATTACTTAACCCTTTATTGAATAAGTGCCTTCTGTGTCAAGTATAGAAATTATATTTCCTTCTAATCCCTTCCTCAAGGACTTTAAAAGGGCAGTTCCCAAGGCCTCTTCAGCTGAGAAGATGAAGGAGCAGGGGCACCAGACCAATCAGGCAATTGGCTTTTCAAATGAAGGAAAATAGCAAAGCTCTTGCCAGAGGGAGGGCAGAGTTAGGGAATAGGTGACATTTTGGAAATGTGGTCTTGCTGAGCTCTTTGCTGAAAAGACACTGCACAAAAGCAGCTTCTTGAGAAATCCTCCTTGCACATATTTTTCATTATCACTGTCATAGGGCTAAAGAATAATGATGGACCGCTCTACTCTTTGGTTTATTCCCTCATTCATTCATTCTCATTCTCTCTCTCTCTCTCTCTCTCTCTCTCTCTCTCTCTCTCTCTCTCACACACACACACACGTTCCCTTTCATGCTCCTCTTCAAACTAGAGAATGAGGTTAATCAATGATTCATTTAGACACAGGTACACCATTAAATCAAATCTAGACTTTCTACTTATTGGTTTTGTTACTTTAGCCATTTCACTGATGCATCTAATGAGTTTGGTGATTAATGAATGGCAGCAGGCTGTTTTTACTATAACAATTATGGATGCTATGTTCTCTGGGCCTCAGTTTTCTCATCCATAAAAATTAGTTTAAAAGTTTACCATCCGTGACAAGTGTGAAGAGTAAACGAAACAATGCATTATGACACTCTCTGACTTCCCCACAGCTACATGGAAACACACTCACCCCATAACTGCATGGATCCCTCTATCCCAACAGTAGCTCTTTTCAAGTTTCATCACAGTTGCCTGCACAACTGTGATCACAACCATGACACTAAGCTCCTTGAGGGCAGGTGTCTTAGTCAGTTTGTGCTGCTATTTAAAAAGAAAGTACCATTGACTTTGTGGCTAAAATGACACAAAATTAGTCCTCACTGTACTAAAGGCTGGGAAACCCAAGGTCAAGGTATCAGCAGATCCAATGTCCAGTGAGAGGCTACTTTCTGGTTTGTAGATGGTTAATCTTCCTGTTGTGTCCTCATGTGGCAGAGAGAGAAAGCTCTGTCCCTTCATCTTCATATAAAGGGCACACGCTATTCTGGAGGCTCTACCATTATGAACTAACCCAATCCTAACAGCCTCCTAAGGGCCCACCTCCAAATATCACATTGGGGGTTTAGGGATTCAACATATGAATAAGGAGGCACGACCATGCAGACTCTAACAGCAGGACATTGATTCTTTCTAGACTAGAGGCCTGGTACATGAAACTCATGCATTCAGGGGCGTTCCTTAGCCCGGCCTGTGCACTCTTGCAGTCCAGGAGCCCTTGGGGGATGTCCAACTGATGGCTTAGGCCCAGCAATCGGACATCCTTAGCACTGCTGAGGAGGTGTGACAGGCTCCTGCCACTGCTGCGGCACTCGCCAGCCATGAGCCCAGCTTCTGGCTAAGAGCGCTACCCCTGTGGGAGCGCACTGACCAACAGGGTGCAGCTCCTGTGGTGAGAGTCTGCCCCCTAGTGGTCAGTGCACCTCATAGCAACCGGCCATTCTACTGTTCAGTCGATTTGCATATTAGTTTTTTATTATATAGGATTGGACTCTCAGGGATCAATATACAAACTAACAAGTACTCAGAAATATGTATTGGATGGATGGATGATGGTAGGATAGAGTTTTTGGCACTTAATATAATCTGAATTAAAAAACAAACAAATATTAACGTCCTTCTAATGTGACCGTGATACTATCAATATGAGCATGACAGAGCTTCTCAAACAGGGTTCAATTTCTAGTCTCTTTC